>NC_064848.1:207718936-208018936 GCF_024139225.1 Suncus etruscus | reverse complement strand
TGGCCTGGAATAGGTTAAACATAGGTTAAACCCAGTGCACTGCCGAAGATTCTACCCATATATGAGTAAAATCAAATAGTCAAAACCAAGAGAGAGCCCGAGCCAATAGCACAGCGGGTAGGTAGGGTGCTTGCCTTGCAGGTACAGGTTACATCGTTAGCACCCATAAGGTCCCACAAGCACTGTCAGGAGTGATCACTGAGCACAGAACTGGGAGTAAGTTCTGAGCATTGTTGGGTGTGGGCCCTTCGCCCCCAAAATAAACCATAAAAACAACTCTAAGAACATACAGTGGTCAGCAGGGGAGTGAAGTGAAGGGACGGGGTACAGGAGCAAATGGGACCAGTCACCGGCCGGCTTTGGAGCAACAGGGGACACAAAGGGGCCTCAGGACGGCACTGCCTCCCTCCCAGGGCAGGGAGAGATGGAGACACTCACTCTGGCTCCACAGCAAGGATGTCGAAGCACCCGTTGGCCAGCATCTGGTCGAGTGTCTTCAGGAGAGGCACTGACACCCTGGGGAGACACGCAGGAGGCTGCAGTCCCTCTGCACAGTGTCTCTGCTCCATGTCAGAAACGAGCAGCATCGGGTGGATGTGTAGAGCTGCAGGTCCTGCTGTCCCTCGTGTCCATGGTTCCAGGCAGAAGCGCCCAGGATATATATCACACACACACACGTCCTAGGGGCACACAGAACAACTCCCCCCACCAGCAAGAAGTCCCAGTGTACCTGTCATTGAGAAGGTTGTCCTCAAACACCTGCAGAAGCATCCGTCCAAACTGCTCCAGGGCCTGAGGGTCACCCTGAATCCCTTCCATGAACGCAAAGAGGCTCTGGGTGGAGAATCTGACCTGCAAGGCATACCAGACCCTGAGCCCGGCACTGCACTGCATGTGCTCCCTGCAAAGGGGCTGGGACCGAAGCAGCACACATGCAACCAGTGCCATCCATAGCACATGCCCTAGAGGTCCCCCACAGGATGCAGCTGTGGCCCCAACAGGCCCCTCCCCCACGTGGGAAGTCCCGACCTGCCCCTCAATGCCTTGGTGCCCCAGACCCTCGTCTCAAGGGTCGATGCCCGCACAAACCCAGGCCTGCTCACCGTGGATGCGGTCAGGCCGCCCACTGATACCACCAGCCCCTGCAGGACATGGTAGCGGTACGAAGGCAGCCCCAGCAGCCGAGTGATGAGCGGGAAGGCCTGAGAGGGTGCGGCCCAGTTCACTGAGGCGATCTCTTCTCTGTGGAAAAAGCACCTCTGCTGGGATGGCGTCCCTGCTGCCCTGGCACCGGCCCTGCCCATTCCCTCCACCCCTGCCCAGGTCAGAATCCAGTTGGCCTCAGCACCTAGGAAAGAGCTTTTCCAGCTCCTCTCGGTGGGGCACGTGAGGTACTGGGGGACCTTCGGGGTAAAGCAGCGTCATAAACACACTGGCCGCGTGTGCTCGGAACCGGTCGATCTTTTCACTCGCCTGCTGGGCGACGCAGCACATGACTCGCTCGCATCTGCCGGCACAAAAGGGGGTGACCGTCAAGCACAGCCCTGAAGCAGTCCCCCAGCTCCCTGCGCCTGACCACAGAGGACTGCAGGGGGAAGCCTTGACGAAGACTGGAGGCAGTGGGGGAGAACCCCCTGAGCCCCATCCTGAGGAGATGCGACTGGCCAGACTCACACGCCAACGTCCAGCAGGCCGGGCTCCTTTCGAGCCAGCATCAGTGTCAGCTCCATCAGGCTGGTCATGGCGGCCTTGCGGACACTGCAGCACGAGAGGGACATGGTGGGGGGTTGGGGGGTATGCCGGGGATGTGGCAGGGACGAAACAACACCCAGCAGGAGGCCTCAGCTCACCAGGCGCCCACGTCGCCGCGGCTGTCGGTGGTGTAGTCCTGCATGCAGGCGAACAGCGTGTCGTACACCTGCGCCACGTTCCCCTCGCACACAGTCTCGTCCGGCAACCCCTGGGCGCACACCCCCACCGCCTGGCAGATCCTAAACAAAGTGGGAACCAACTGCAAATGGGCCCAACTTCCCAGGCACACGATGTCTCCCAGCTAGAGGCAGGCGCTGCCAACTCCAGGCCCCTCCTGGTTACAGCTTCTCCCAAATATTCCACAAATAATGTCACCCGAGTGCCTTCCAGCTTAATTTTTTTGTTTGTTTTTTTTTTTTTTTTTTTGGTTTTTGGACTATACCCAGTGACGCTCAGAGGTTACTCCTGGCTATGTGCTCAGAAATCGCTTCTGGCTTGGGGGGACCATATGGGACGCCAGGGACGGAACCAGGTGCATCCTGGATCTGCCATGTGTAAGGCAAATGCCCTACTGCTGTGCTATCGATCCGGCCCTCCAATTCGGCTTCCATCTGCCTGTCCACAGGACAGGATGTGTGCGGGGCTGTATTCTGACGGGTGTGTGGAGGCCCAGACCCCCCTGCACACATGCACACAGGAGTGCTGTTCTAGCCCTGGGACACACGTATGCACACAGGACCCCTGCCATGGCTCTGGGCACACACTTGTACACATGCACACCGCCTCATCACCACACACACACCCGATTCCTCAGGAACTCACTGTGTAAGAGAGTCAACTCGAGTAAATCTTCATTTTAAGTACGACAAATAAAGTTGGGCCTTGGGGAGCTGGAAATGCGCCTGACTGTCGGGAGCTAGAAAGCACCAAGGCCATTCTGAAGTTCCCAGTATGAAGAGGCAGACGGTGGCACTCACCTGCTGATGGCCTTCAGGGCATCCTGTCTCGCCTCCGCAAAGCTCACATCCTGGGGAGAAATGTGGGTGACGGCTGCTAAGCCTTTGAGAACCTGAAAAGCGGAGAAACCAAAAAAATCATCAGTGGTCGACAAGGGCTGACCTGCATCATGAAGCACCATGGCCAGCACTCGCTCCTGCTCCCACTCACTCTGCTGAGACCCAGCATGCTGGGGAACCACCACACACCCCACCCCACCCACCCCCGTTCCCTCAGAGCACTTGGCAGCTCTTTGCTTGGCACAAGTCCGTTGCACATAGACCCCAAGGTGACCTAGCCAGGCCTGCTGCTGATGTAACGGTAATCGGACCTGGACATGTCCCTCGGACACACACACCCTGTAATGGCAGTTGGACTGGGACATGACCCCCTGCATCTGACAGTTGCCCCCGAACTATAAATGGGAGAGTCCGGCAATTATTGGGGAGCACCCCTGGGAAAAGAGTAGAGGAGAGTCTGCTGGCACGCAAGGGGCTAGAGTAAAGCATTGGAGAGAATGCTGCCTGCTTCGCCTCTATCTCTGTTCTTGCTCTCTCTCTAATCTGGATGTACAGCACCCCCCAACCCCCTCCCTGGCCAGTGAATTACATCTACCTCTCTCTTAGAAAACCCCAGGGCAGCAAAAGACTGGAATAAAAGGATATTCCATTTCTGCCTCTCTCCCCCCAGGTGGCTATAGCCCTAGCCTCCCACCCACCCCACCACCCTCTATGAGGGCAGATGATGAGCAACAGGTACTGGCAGGGTCCAAGAGGCAGAAGGGAGCAAGCCTGGGCAGGGACATTCAGAAAGGCAGCCCCCAGTGGGCAGCACTATCCCAGACAGCAAGGTCTCAGAGCGGCTCAGTTCTCAGGAAGCCGCGTTAGCCTCAGCCCCCACAAGCAGGGTTGCCTGCAGCCACCACGTCTATATCTCTGAGTCCGGCACAGCGCCATGTCTCCCAGTGCTTCTGCCCCACCAGGCTCTGCCCTCCTGCCCAGGGCCAAGAGGCAACTGGCTATGAGGGTGGGATGGACATGCCATGCCTGACGCAGGTGTAGGAGAGATTCTCACTGGGCGTGAAGGTCTCATCACTCCTCATGGACTTCTGATGAGGCCAACAGGCCATTAAGCCCCTTGTTATCTCCAGGACTGTGCCCACTCCTCAACACCAGAGATGGGCACGATCCTATACAGCCCCTGCAGCCTCAGGGTTCATTAGGACACTCCAGTTAACACCAGAGCCCAGCGCCTGCCAGGCCACTCACAGGACAGGTGACACCACCACTGTCCCCAGAAGAGGGGCCCTGTCCCACGTGCACTGCTTTAGGCAAGAGCTATTCCATTCAGCTCTCAGCATCTGCTCTACAACGAGATGCACCACTGCCCAGCAATAAAGAGCTACCGTAGCACTGCCTCTTGCTTTCCTCCAAGGAGCTCTGTCCCAAGCAGCATGGCCCGCCCTCCCTCTCACTTCCGGTGCTGACTGTGACTCTGTCTCTCCCCAGGCACGGTCCTGCAGCTGATCCGAAGTGGACTCAGCATCCCCATGTCTGCAGTGCCCTCACCTGCTGGAGCCGGCCCTTCAGCAGGAAGCCTGGCAAGGCGCCCAAGGCCAGTGAGAAGCCGCAGCGCGTCATCTCCTCCGGGTGCTGGAGCTCGGTGATAAACTGCTGAACCAACTCCCCTGGAAACAGCCAAGAGAGAGACCCACATTGTCCGCCGCTCCTGAGACCCTGCCACGGCTCAAGCAAGTGTGATTGAAGGGACGCAAGAAGAGACATCACATCACTGTGGATGCTGGAAACAGACACATGCCCAGAGGTGTGTGGACAACAGCTTCGAAATTTAAAAGTGGCTTTAAGGTTTCTGTGAGCGATTTCCAACATGATTCCGTGCTTAGGAAAATAAATCCAAGTGGGTTTTAAGAGTGGCAGCTACAGCCCCAGTTTCTGCTGTGATTTGGCCGCTGCAGCAACAAGAACTCCTGATGGGCCTGCTACAAGGGCAGGCACCGTGCCAGGCAGGCCAGAGGGCTGCAGTGCTGCCGGGAGAAGGCCAGGCTGGGTACCCTACAAGCACCGCTCCAGGAAGGGCTTTAGGTCCACTGCTCTGCCGTGCGACTGCAAAAACAGACAGATATCTCCACCCAACCCACCAACACCGGGATTACCAAAAACCAATAAAATAGACTGAACACAAAATAATATCCATGTAAAACCTCCCCAGAGTAACGAAACTTAGTAAAACTTGAACTACTTTTTTCTTGCAGTGCTCAAGAGCTTCTCTGACTTTATACTTGGGGTTCCTCAGTGAGGCCAGGAACTGAATCCAGGGACCCCACAAATAAAGTATTTGCTCCAGTCCTTTGAATGATCTCTCCCATTCCTACAGTATTTTACTCAACAATAACAAAAATTACAGAAAGTTGACTGCACATGTGACTTTTATAAAGTAACTTTGTGGGGGCCAGAGTGGGTAGTGAGCACAATGAGTCACTTGCAGGCTACTTGACCTAGGTTCTATCCCTGACATTCCATATGGGCTCCCAAGCCTGCCAGGAGTGACTTCTGAGTACAGAGCCAGGAGTAACCCCTGAATATCGTCAGGTATGGCCCAAAAATAAACTAACAAAAAAACAACTGAGATAGAATCCTGATGCCTTGCTCTACAGACAATGGCGACATACTATAAAAATAAAAACTCATTCATGTCAGCAACTTGGGAACTGGAACAACAGCAGCACCTTTGGAAGCTGTAGAACCTCTTGAGATGGGGGGGGGGGCAGACTTACTGGGGAGCCACTGACGCTCCATCAAGGGACAGACTATCCCCTCAGGTGGCACTGTCTGACCCAGCGAGGACCCAAAGACACCGGCTAAGGAAGCCACTGCTGGCCTGAAAGATGATGGGATGGCAGAGCAGAGGGAGATGGGAACAAGGACAGGAAGGCCAGGCAATCTTGTTGAATAACCTCAGGGGAGTTTCCTTCCATACAGTATCAGGACTCTGCAGGACCACAGCAAGAGCAAATACCCCCAATTCTCCACAAAAGATGGCAGGTGAAAGGGGTGCTGTGGGGCCAACCCTGAATGAGCCCATGGGTCTCTTCTCCAATTTCCGTGTCCACATGGGTCACTCACCATGTGTGGCCAGGGTCTCAGTCCCAGGCTCCTCCCGGTAGTAGGCGCTGCAGAGGGCGGCTAAGGCTGAGACAGCAGCATCCTGAAAGAGCAGGACAGGGGCCCAATTGGGCCCACAGCAGCTCAGCCTCCAGACTCCAGGAGAGAAGCACGTGGCACCCTGCCAGCTCCGCCTACCCTCTGCCCCTAGGGGCCATACCCTGACACAGCCACTTCGGTTTTTGCCAGCTCTGCCCACCCTCTGCCACAGGGGGCCTCACTCCTCCAGACCCAGACCAGCCCAATCTGCGCTTCCCAAGGGCTGACACCCACAGCCGCAATGCTATCCTCCTTGCCCTCCTTTAGTTATCAGGTCCCAGTGGCCCCAGGATGCAGAGTCCAGGGGACAGGCCCAGTCCCTGCTTCTGGGCACAAAGGCCACAGGAATGATGAGCACAGGACAGGAGTCCCACCCACATGGCACAGGCCACCCAGAAGCCAAGCAGCCCAGACAGGCAGACGCCACAGCCCTGTTCCCTTCTGGAGGTCCAGGGTCAGCCCTATGGGCCAAGGCCACAGGCCCACCCCTGCAGAATGGCATGATCACTAGGCTACTAGAAGAAGGTAGCTGTGGGGCTGGAGAGATAGCATGGAGGTAGGGCGTTTTCCTTGCATGCAGAAGGACAGTGGTTCGAATCCCGGCATCCCATATGGTTCCCGGAGACTGCCAAGAGCGACTTCTGAGCACAGAGCCATGAGTAACCTCTCAGCGCTGCCGGGTGTGAACCAAAAACCAAAAAAAAAAAAAAAAAAAAAAAGAAGGTAGCTGCCAGAGGGCATGTTCCAGCCCCCAACCAGAGCTCATCTTCGGGGATCCCTGAGAGGAAGTGAGGACAGTGGAAACACCCAGACCCCAAATGCATCCCCTCCCAAAGCTGCAGCGGGAGAAGGCTGTGTGCTCCCACAAAAGTGCTCCAGAACTCTAGTGGGAAGGAGAACCCCACACACTTCCCTGGTCTCAAGTACAGGAAGCCCCTCCCCACCCGTGCCCCAGGCCCAGGCAGGAGGCCCTCGGGATGGCCCCTGGGTGGGAGGGTGGGTGGATGGGAGTCTTGATTGATGCTCAGGGAAGGCGGGTCCCTCAGGCTGTGGCCGCTCACCTTGATGCTCTGCCTGGAGGAGCTGGAGAAGAGATAGAGGCTCCGCAGTGTGTCACTGATGAGCCACTGCCAGCCCTCTGTGGGGAGAACACACTCGTCAGTGGCTGCAGGGTCCGGAGAATCAGAATCAGACCACGCGGCCCCTTCCTGCTTGAACAGGCGCAACCCTCCCGTCAGCCAGTCTGCCCTGACCCTGACTGGAGCCTCTAGACCACAGAGGTCAAGGGACTGCGGCAGTCTCACCCAAGGCCTTCCTGCAGCTCTGAGACATGCCCAGGGCCTCCAGGGACTGACATCACCATCTGGGGGCACAGGAGCCTGTGGCACTAGAGGCACCAGCAGGCCAGACCAGCTCTGAGTGCGGACTCAAGGCCCGAGGAAGTCTGTTTAGTTTTGTTTTGGGGTGCTCAGAGGCCCTGGCAAACTGGCTGTTCTCAGGGTCCCAAGGTCCCACCCTGCTCAGCCATGCAGTGCCTGACACCGCTAGGTCCCTGGTGGTGCTTGGGGCTAAACCCCAGACTCCTAACACACAGTTCTAGCAGTGACCTGGAAGAGTAAATCTTACCGATGATGGGGTCACCTCTGAAGGGCATCCGGGCCAGTGACAGGTTCTCTATCAGAGAGCACACTAGAGGGAAAGACACGTGCTGTGGAAGGAGCCACCCCACCAGTGGCCATCGGCAACTCCACGCAAGCGAGGCCTATTGCACGGAACCTCGACACCTGCACTAGGTCACAGACAACAGGCACGACAGAGCAGAGAGAGGTGTAGAGGGGAGCACTGTGTGCAGGCAGAGGTGGACACAGCATGGGGACAGGGAGTCCTGGGGTGGCTCAGAGCACGGTTGCAGGAGGCAGCTGCTGGGGTGCGGCCTGGCCATGAATGAGCATCCACCAGGGCCAACAACACGAGGTGACAGTCCGGGCCATGCAAGCCAACTGTTGAGGCAGAACCGAAACTTGACGGTCAAAACCCTGCGTGCTTACTAAAAACTTTCATCTAACAAGACAGACTTGCTACTGGCCACTGAACATCCCACCCGTCGGGGGCACCATTTGACCCCACCCTGCACTACTGCCCCACTGCTCTGTGACTGACCCCAGACCCAGCCAACAGCGCCACACTTGGCTCCACCAGCTTTGGGGCCCTTCACATGGGGTTTGCAGGTTCATAAACCTACCCCAATGCTACCCCACGGGGGCAGGAGATACACAGGACAGAGCAGCATGCCTCACATACTTGCCAGGACCCGCTCAGGGACAGGCTGTCCTAGATAGTCACAGGTAGAGGGAAGACTGGGGCCTGTGGATGCTGCCCACCACACTGCTCAGGGGAGCACACGGGGCTTAAGAAAAGGCCAAGACAATCAAATCCTTGGTCCCCATAGGAAAGTGCAGAATTGAGAGCAGGAACAGGAGCCCATGCCATCATCCATGTCAGCAGGCAGCCCTGCCCTCAAAGCTGCCTTCCCACATACCTACCTGCTTGTCTCATGAGCTCTCCTCCAAGGCCCCTGCAAAGGATCAAAAACACTGGGCTCAAGAGCTCCGCTGCAGGGAAATGTGCCCATCATCCCCATGCAGAGCCCATGAGATATCACGACCCAAAGGTTGAAGCCACTTAACCGCCAGCATGAAACAACTGTCCCAGGGCATGAAACCAGCCCAGCACTCGCTGCCAGGTGAAAGCAGGTGCAAGTGGTTCCAGGACATTCAAGGCTGCAGTATCCACACTGCCAGGCGCTCATTGTCACCACTAGGAGACTTCGTCCAAGTAGCCACCATGGGGTGCCATCGATGGGGAACCTGGGCCAGGCTTTGGGTGGTGAGAAGTGGCCAGCAAAGAGCCAGGCCAAGACCACACAGCAATAAACATCCCATCAGGTCATAGTCAGCACCTGGGGGCATTCCACAACCCAGCTTTCTCTGACCCGAGAAAGACCAGCTGGGAGAGACCCAGTCCTGCAGCAGGGTCGGCTGGTGAGTAGGTAGCCTACAGCCTCTCAGAAGCTGTTCAGTCAGACACAAACACAACACAGCAGAGCTTACCTGTATAAGTGGCGCTCGTGGAACTGAAAGCAAAGAACCAAGAGTCAGCATATACATGCCATTCTCAAGACCTCTGCAAAATAGCAGCCAGCACGCAGAAGAGCAGATGGCCTGAATTTTGTTGTCTTTTAATTTTTATTTTGGTTTTTTGGGCCACACTCAGCGGTGCTCAGGGGTTACTCTGGTTCTGAGCTCAGAAATTGTTCCTGGCAGGCTTGGGGGACCATATGAGATGCTGGGAATCAAACCCTTGTCTGAACTGGGTCAACGGTGTAGCCATGTAAAGGCAAACACCCTATCACTGTCCTATCACTCTGGCCTCCAGAGGGCCCGAGTTTGCCCTAGTCTGCTACTCCCTAACAAAGCCTGCTAGCCGCCCCCAAGTCCAGAGGGAGCAGTGGGGATGGCCAGGGTCCCATAGCCCTGTGCAGTACAGTAAATAGTGCTGAGGCAGAGTCCAAGCTCTTCCCAAGAAGCTGCAAAAAGCAGGTCCCATCAATGCTACTGCCCTGTCCCACAGGTACACGCTGGCTGATACAGACCACTGGTAGAGCCACACTCCACTTTACAGTGCAAAATGTTGATAAACCTGCACTGTCTGCCAAAACCAGTCTAAGGCACCCATGAGGGCCAGTAGTGGTCTGCTCACAAACAGCAAAGTTGAAGGCCACAGTAGCCGGAACCCGAGACCCATGTGCTCATGCTGGGGTCCCGAGAGGGAAGGGAGGACCCTACACTCCTGAGGAAGGACCCTGAGTTCCTGGGGGAGGACAATGAGCTCCTGGGGGCTCTGCATTCTCAAGAGAGAACCCTGCGCTCCTGATGGAGGACCTTGTCCTCTCCAAGGAGGAGCTGGTGGCCCAAGCAATATCTCTGACAGCCCACAGTGCCTAGCCTGACAGGCCCCACGGTATGAACACAAGAAAGTAGGGCCTTCTCTGGACCTAGGACTCCAGGCACCTGCCCTCACCTGCTGATGGATCTGCTTCAGGCCTTGCAGGGCCTCTACATCCAGGTAGTCAGTGATGGACCTGTGGGGAGCAAAGCACATGAGCCCTGCAGAGATGCTAGGTTCAGACACCTGATCTCAGGGCCAAGTCCAGAACTACCTCCACCCAAGGGAGCTCTGCCTACCTGCGCTCCTCCTTCGCAAGGCTGTGAAGACTGTGGGTGACCTCAGCACAGGCGAGCACCGCCCCATGCCGCTCATGCAAGTCAGAACTCTGAGCCATGGACAGCAGCTGTGGGAGGACTATGCGGACAAGCAGAAAAACAGATCAAGACATCGCAGTCAGGCTCCGGGCAGGTATGAGAGGGAAAGAAGGATTCCTGGATGCTGTCAGATAGACAGGCAGGACAGACAGGCGGTCAGCACCTGGGTCAGCCTTGCTCCAAGCATTTCAGCCCCAGAGCAGTGGGGCACTGGGGGCCCTGCTGAGGACAGGGACCCAGAACAAGACTGACAAAACTGTAGGACCCCAAAGCACTCTGGGCTAGGACAGGCAGGTGCAGGCCTCCAACCACATCCAGATAGGCCCTGTCCTTCCCACCCCATCCCCCCAGCAGGCAAGACGAGGCCTCAGATTCTCCGTGCAGATGTGGCCAGGAGAGCTCCTGCAAGCAGAGAACAGGGCCAATGCTGTGTGGGAACTGGGAGGAAGATGAGGGACAGACGGGAACCCCACCCCATCAGGGCCAGCAACAACCTAAGGATAGCCCAGCCCAGGGAGAGTGAGCTCAAGTCAGAGACAAGAGTCTCCCTCTGTCACCAGACACTGATGGACATGTCCCCTCTCCCTGGGGGTAGAGGGTAACATATCATGCTAAGGCCAAACCTCTGTCCAGAGTTCACACCAGAGTGGATGTCAGCTAACTAGATCCTGCAGGTTTCCCAGGTAAGAGCTGCCAGGGAGCTGGAACATTGATTTTTTGTTGCTTCAGGCTGCTTTTGGATCTACCTGATGGAGCTCAGGGGTGACTTCTGGCTCTGCACTTAGGAATCACTCGTGCCCGGGCAGCCATACTGGGATGCTGAGAGTCGAACCCAGGTGGACTTTGTGCAAGGCAAATAAGTGCCTTAACCCTGTGCTAGCTCTCTGGACTCTACTCAACCCACTGCTGTCAATGACTTGACCTGCACGGAAACTTCTTCTGAAATGCACACACGAGCTCAACAGGAGACAATGGGCTGGCTGGTCTGTCCAAACAGTAAGCGAGTTTCTCACCATATCTCAGAGAGGCCATTCCGTAAGAGGGACAGAAAAACCATGTCCATGGTAGGGGATGGAAGGGCCACCTCCATGGCCGACCTGACAGCGCCCAGGATCCATGTGCGCACAGTGCTCTCCTGTGCTCGGGGTCTGGAGGAACAGGCGTGGACAGTGCTCGAGCCACTTACCGTGAGCTGCCATGTACCCAGGTGCTCGCTGGGTGAGGTTACGCAGGGCCTTCGCTGACAGCTCCCTGATGACCCTGGAGTGGGATACAAAGAAGATTCAGTTTCTGCTCCGAGCAAGGTGGCAACACCGCAGTCAGCCGGGTCCTCTGTCCTGACAAACCTCAAACCCAAAAGCACAAAGGCTCCAGGTCAAAGAACCGCTCACAACTCAGCCCATGGGGTGAGACACTGGCCCTTCTGCCTAGAACTCTGGGCATACACAGAGCCATCGGTCACCGTGAAGAGACAGATGAGAGTTATCACAGATGGCCACTGCATCCACTCACACGCTCCCACAGGTGGCACTAGACAAAGACACTTCATCCTGCCCAGGGCTTGCACTGGTTCCTGACGGTGGCCAACACTGTCGTGCTCTCGCTACACTCACCAGCAGCAAACAGGCTTATCTGGGAGCAGGGCACGGGCCTCAGGCAGAGAAGCTGGGCACACTGCAGGGCTCTCTACTGAGCAATGGCCTCTGGCACCCACTGCCCTTCCTGATAGAGACTCTATTGGGAAGACATATGCTCAGCACGGGCCAGGCTCTAAGTTCTTTCTCCCCAGCACCCGATGGTCCCCCAATCCTCATTGTAGCAAAAACTAAATTTTGTTTCAGTTAGGGGCCACACGCAGTGTCCCACTGAGCCATCTCCCCAGCCTCTAAAATATATATTTTTTAATTCATATGTACCATCTGATCTTCTTATAAGGTCAGAAACTAAACTTTAAGAAAAGGTGGACGTGGGGCTGAAGAGATAGCATGGAGGTAAGGCATTTGCCTTGCATGCAGATGGTTGGTGCTTTGAATCTCAGCATCCCATATGGTCCCCTGCGCCTGCCAGGAGCGATTTCTGAGCATAGAGCCAGGAGTAACCCCTGAGAAACCCCTGATGACCCCCCCCCCAAAAAAAAAAGACCACAGGTGGACACTTGGGGCCAGTGAGGTGGCACAAGCAATAGGGCGTTTGCCTTGCACACGCTAACCTAGGATGGACCACAGTTCGATCCCCCAGAGTCCCATATGGTCCCCCAAGCCAGGAGCTATTTCTGAGCACATAGCCGGAAGTAACCCCTGGGCATCACCAGGTGTGGCCCAAAAATCAGGGGAAAAAAAATCTTCAGAATAAAAAGGTAACCTTGAGAATGATGAGAATATTCTCAAACCCTGAATCTGATAACGAACCAGTAATATCCAGAATGTATAAAGCTCCTGAAACTTCAAAACCAGTCCATGCAAAGAATCCCACTGGGAGAGGCCCCGGGCTCCCTGAGCATCACTTGGGAGCCGTCAAGCCAAAAACAAACAGAATATCTGTGAGATAGATAGAGAAACCCCACTCTGGGCATACACTCAGAACAGGGTCTCAGAAAGGAATCTGCAGTGGCCAGAGTTAAGAGGCCACAGGAAGGGCCGGGTGGTGGTGCTAGAGGTTAGGTGCCTGCCTCGACTGCGCTGCGCTAGCCTTGGACGGACCACGGTTCGATCCCCCGGCGTCCCATATGGTCCCCCAAGCCAGGAGCAACTTCTGAGTGCATAGCCAGGAGTAACCCCTGAGCGTTACCGGGTGTGGCCCAAAAACCAAAAAAAAAAAAAGAGGCCACAGGAGTGATGGGCAGAGGAGGGTGTCTGTGCAGCAGGGACAGTTCCCGTGACGATAATCACCATGAGGACTTGTACCATGGCTGCTACCACAGAGCCCCAGAGTCTAAATTCACATCCTACTGGCCAGCACTGGTCTCATGGGGCCCCAACTGAGAACATGCCTATGGCTTAGCAAGGTCTGCAGCAAACTCCCCAGTGTTGGGGACTGTGACTCAGAGACTACCTGGCATAAAGGAGACAGAGCTGCCAGTCCTTGAACCATGGCAGGAGCAGCAATTTGGAGCCCTCAAAGAAAGCATAAACACTGAGCAGGTGGAGCAGAGCTTAGCATGGCAGAGGCCTGATTCGGCCCTGCCCTGGCCTTGCTCCCTCAGCACCACCAGCACAGCCCTGAAAGGAACGAACAGCAGAAATCACAGAACTTTCCCTTCTCATCCTTGGTCCACGAAGGCACCACAACCACGTTCTGTCCTACGGCCCAACAAGCTGATGGGCCAGGCAAGCTGAGTGAACCGCCCCTGTTAGTGCTGAGGGTCTTTGCTTCTCAGAAGGAAAGGTCTGGCATCGTTTCTGTATCTTCTCCGTGTCATGCACCACACAGCTCTCGGCAGGTATCATGTGACACCGAGGGAGCCTCAGCCACACGCTGCACGAGGTCCCCCAAGCCCCCCACACAACAGCATTAAGAGGAGACATGGCAGCCTTGATCCTGCCAGAAAGGAAGACATGTGCTCTGGGAGGCCATAAGGTACTTTCTGCATGACCAGCAACCCTCACACCTGGCTCTGAATGAGTCTAATGACAGGAGCAACTTTGCATGTCCAGGTCCTGGTAGGGCCTGTGGACCTGTGTGGTCAAAATGCAGCTGGTACCAGTGCTGTGGTCACCAGGGTGGTTGGCACCTTCCCTTGGAGACAGTGTGGCAGTGGCTATGGCTGCTGTGCTGAATTTCAGGGAAATTCAGTGAGAGATTCTGCATGAGGGGCCTCGGGAGAAGCAGCAATATGGAGGGATAAGAGACAGGTTTTGGATGCAGGGCAGCTGCACAGAGGCTGCTGAAAAAGTTAGTGTAGAAGCCATGTAAGATACGTACATGGTGGCTAGGGTATTATTAATAAAGCTTCATGTCTCCTGACTTCTACTGACTGCTTGTGCATCATTTCCTGCCGCTACCCTGAACCCGCAGACCCACTGGCTGGAAGGGGATGCAGGTGCCTGGCCTGGCCGAGCAAGGCCCATCCACTCCATCCCCCATCATTCACAACCATCAAGGACTATTATAAATTTATTAACTCAAGACTCAGCCACAAAGCCTGCTCAGTGCCAGGGGCACGACAGTGGGGCCGCACAGCAGCAGGGCTGGTGGCATCTCCAGTCCTCTCTGGAGGGAAGCCCAGGAGGTTCCCTCCCTGGACCAAGTCAAGAAAAGGCCCCAGGAGTCCCGATGCCACAGGCCTGGGTGTTCACATCATTAAATGTGGTTTCCGGGCTGGAGAGATAGCAAAGCAGTAGCACGTTTGCCTTGCAGACAGATGACCCAGGATGGACAGTGGTTCGAATCCCGGCATCCCATAAGGTCCCCCGTGTCTTCCAGGAGTACAGAGCCAGGAGTAACCTGAGCGCTGCAGGGTATGGCCCAAAAACAAAACAAAACAAAACAAAACTCGGGGCAGAGAGATAGCACAGCGGTAGGGCATTTGCCTTGCATGCAGAGGGACGGTGGTTGGAATCCTGGCATCCCATATGGTCCCCCTAGCCTGTGGGGGGTGATTTCTGAGCGTAGAGCCAGAAGTAGCCCCTTAGTGCTGCTGGGTGTGACCCAAAAACAAACAAAAACAAAACAAAACAAAAACCGTGGCTTCCATAATGGAAACATTCTCCATGGTTATCAGCTCAGTGGAAATCTCCTCTGCAAAACCATGGCTGCATGGGGTATCTGCAGAGGAGCCCATAAACAGCACAGACAACCAGCAACGCAAGGAGCGTGCACCTACCGGTCCCAGTGGCCGATCTTCCTATCCACCAGGTGGTCTATCAGGGGCCGTGTGTACTCCGGAAAGCTGGCGATGTACGTGCTGAAAGAGAGGTTCGGAGATAGCGAAAGCTGAGCACTCACTGCCGTGGAGGTGAGCAGGGCACAGCAAAAGGGCTCCATGTACAGCCCTGCAGGTGAGTTTCAAGAAGCAAACTGGACGTATGTGTGGCTGCAGGGCTGGGCCATGGGGCGGGCACAACATATGTAGTGAGACCCACATCCATACTCCAATCACATGGGACTGGGGAGGGAAGTTTGTCCGAGTGAGGCAGACCTCGGACTGGCACAAATAGCGGGGTGCTCTGTGTGGCCTGGGGCAGATACCAGTTCCCAGAGCACTGTAGGCTGAGGTGTGTGCCCTGAGGTTGCACCAGGCAAGATCAAAGCAGGATCCTGTCCTCACAGCCCATCTCAGGGCAGGCCTCTACCTTGTCGCAGAACGAGTGGACCTGGGAGGACTGAGGGGGACTGGAGCGATAGTATGGTGGTGGGGAGGACTTGCTTTGCGATAGGCCACAGGGTGCCTTGAGCATGTTGGGTGCAGATCTGGAGGGCCCTGAGCACTGCCAGGTGTAGAGCCCCGAAGCTCCTGCATCACGGGGCAACCGAAGTAACACCCAGGCCCACGGGGCCTGAGCAGTAGGGCCCTTGCACTGCACTAACAGCTCAGCTAACCAAGAATCATCAGGAAGGGACCCCGGGCCTCTTGAGATTCCCACCAGGCCCCACCACCCCACAGGGCTGGTCCATGAGAAACTCACCTGATCGTGAGGAAACAGTTGGAAATGTTACCAACAGCAAAGTAGTCGGCTGCGGTTAAAATGTCGATCCCGTGGGGGAAGGTGCCCTGATGGGGGAGAGGAGGGAAGATGGGGGTCAGCGACAGACGCAGGAGGTCCAGTAGGTCCAGCTGCACATCCTTGCCAGGGGAACAGCAGCCCCACACTGTAGCTTCTCTCGGCCCTACACTGAAGAAACCACTGGACTGCCTGCCATGGCCGGGGCAGTTCACATGGAAGGACACGTGGCCACATGAGCAAGCCCGGGCCTGGCCTGAGCCCAAGGCATCAGGTCCATCCCAGGAGGGGCCGCGGCGCCCAAGCTCCTTGCTGTCAAGGACCTGACTGGGCGGCATGTCCAGTGTGTGCTTCACCCAGGTCAGCTGTCTCCTGACCAGGCAGCACAGCATCCTGGGCTCAGTGAACTTCTGGTCAGCTGAACACTGATGGCGGACGGGATCCCTGCAGCTAGAGTACCCCCAAACTCCAGGACTTCCCAAACCCCAAAGCCTCCATATGTACAAATCCTAAGACACCAGCCTTCACAACACATACCCTAAGCAGTGAGGGTCACTTGGCAGTGCCCAGGTAAGGCCCCTACAAAGCTGGCATCACTCGCCCTGCCTCGGTGCTCTCCTGAGAACAGGAAAGAACCAGCTCAGACCGGGTGCTGATGACAACCCCTAACCTTGGCAGGCAGAGCCCCCAACTCAAAGAGGATTCCAGGAAAGGGCCTCCACTTCTGTCACTTCCAGGCCCTAAAGGCCGAGTCTGCTGGCTCCATACTTGGACAGTATGTGAAAAACTGGAGACAAATGAACAGAGTTCTCTCAGGAATGAACTAGAACCAGAGTGAGGTGTGACAGAGATCCAGGGGCCTCCCTGCTCGGACCATGGGCCCACTGGGCATCCATCATGGACCACAGTCCTACTGGGCATCTTTCCTGGCATCACTCAGGAACTCAGGGGACCTGCTCACATGCAATAGCCACGTGTCAGACAAGGCCAGACCAGGCAGCCCACAGAGCTGCACCTCAGAACACTCAGGGTTTCTGAGCTACAGGAGGGCCATGGGAAGCACCCAAGGCCCTCAGGGGCCCCTTTAGCACCAGGACTGGCCAGGGGGCAAGTTGGAGCTGGTGGGCACTGCCAACTCCAAGTATCCCAAGTCCCAGACACAGGAGCCTTATGCCACAGACCCAAGTGCCCAGAGTCAGTCAGACCCAGAATACGTGTGTCAGCATTCAAACCAGGTACCCTGAGTCACAGTCAAGACTCAAGGATCCCTGAGTCACAGTCAGACCCAAGAGCTGTGTGTCAGCGTCAGGACAGCTCAGGCCTCCCCTCCCCGCTGGACTCCTGACAACCATGCAGCCCAGGTCAGATCCTCACCAAAGGTGCCAGAAAAGGGCCTGCAAGCCTGACATAGGGCCAGGGGACCAGGGAACCTTCCTGTGCAGACAGCCACTGGCCCAGGACCCTCCCCAGCTCCTGCAAACTAGACCCGGGATTTGGCCTCTCAGAATCACACCCTGACCTAAGCACATCTCCTCCTCCCTCTGTCCCTCAGGGCACAGCTCTGCACCCACAGCCCACTCCTGCCCAACACACACACACACACACACACCTTCACGACACCACCAGGACCTAAAGAAACCCCCACCTCAGGGGGTCCTTGGGGTTCCCGTGGGCTTATTCCTGACATGTGTGTGGTGAGTTACTTCTGGTCTGGGTTTCCAACCAAACCTGCTATGTCAACACTCACTGGAGTCCCATCACCCCACTGAGAAGCCACTGGTTATGTGTCAGCCGTTCTGAGTCCTACTCCATGGACCAGCTCTGAGGACACCAGGCATATGGCCCTATCTCTAGCTGTCTGCCTCTACCTCTGCAGGAAGCACCAGAAATGAAGGCTATAAAAAGTCGCCCTACCTGTCTCCCCACATTCTCCTGGAAAGCAGCCTGTGAACAGAAAGAACAAACAGCAGTGAGTAAGGTTTCTGCTCCCCGGGAGAGAAACTCCAAAACAAACTCAAGTGACCCGTGGCTTCATCTGCAGGCGAATGTCTCTGCTGTTGGCTGGGCAGTGCTGGAGTGGCCGCTGCTGGGCCTGACTTTCTAGCATTCCTTGATATTTGAGTGTAGAGAACACAACAATAGTGCAGCGAGTGGGGTGTTGGCTTTGCATGCAGCTGACCTGGTTTGATCCTCGGCACCTCATATGGTCGCCAGAGCCTTCCTGAGTGCAGAGCCGGGCAGGAGTAAGCCCTGAGCGCTAGTGAGTGTGCTCAGATATGCCTCAAAGATAAAATTTTTTTAAAAGAATTTAGGTTTTTTTTTTTTAAATCAATCATGTTCTGAGAAGTAGCCTCTAAGCTGTGAACACTGGGCTTAGACAAGCCTAACTAAACACTCCTGATCATGCAAAGGAAAGCAGCCTCGTCTGATGGGCTCAATAAAGCCCAGCACAAGGTCTAGTCCTGGGGCTCTGGGAACAGACAATTGCCTCAAGCTCGCTGCTTGAAGAGACTCTATAAAGCCATGGGGGGGAAGGCATGCAACATGACCCGAGTGCAGGCACACAAACCACTCTGGGACGTGGCTGTGGTAGCCCCGCAGCACATGTCACAGCCTCAGCAGGTGACAGAGGCCAGAGGGCAGGGTGCCCCGGAGGCATAGCCCTGCCACAGGCAGAACAGAGCAGAAGCACCCAGGGCCATGCACCTTCCAGAAGTCTCATTACTGTACCTGCAGGGTATTTAGATGGACAGAGGACGCGAGACAAGCTCATGGGGAAGAGGGCCCAGAGAGGCCAGGGCCTTTGTGGGGACCACACAGGAAGAGACTAAGAGTGTAACAGTTTTGTCATGAGTTTATTAGAGAAAACAAAAATCCCAAGTAAAACAAACCGAAAGGCAAGGAAGATACCAGATCGAGGACCAAACAACAGAAGCACTACTCTGGGGCACTACTCTGGGGACTGACACCAGAACCGTGACCAGGAGAACTGCCTGGAGAGAACCAGTTTTGGGGCACAGAGAAGCCCACCAGGACTCAGTCCACACCCAAGTACCAGTTTTGGGCAGAGGTCCTAGGGCCAGAGATCCTGCAATGAGCAAGGTGCTTATCATGCACATTGCTGACTCCAGCACAAGCCCAGGTAATATATAAGTTCCCCAGTTCCTGGAGGAGTATCTTTGAGCACAACACCGCCAACCCTAAAGGAGAAGCAGGAAAGAGACCTTCAAACTCTGGTCCCATTTTTAGAAGAAGAAAAAAATCACTTAGTGTCCCTGGCAACCTAATTTCTCTAAGTGGGCACTCAGAAAGAGCCCCCCCCCCCCCCCCGCTACCCAGGTCAGCCTGCGTCTTCCCAGCACACTGAGAGGCAGAAAGAACTAGAAAGTGGACAGAGAGACTTTACCCAGAGGAAAGTCAGGTCAAAAAATAGCATAAAAAGGGGCCAGAGAGATAGCACAGGGGGAAAAATGTTTATACACATGTAGCCAATCCCAGTTCAATGCCTCAAGCCCCAGCAGGAGTGGTCCCTGAGCTAGAGCACCCTGGGTATTGCCCAGCCACTCCCCACTCCAAATACAAACACCTACAAGAAGATGCTTTGCATCACGCGCATGTTCCAAGCACAGTGAGCTGCACCATAGCTGGTAAGAATAGGACACCAGACTGGACAGGATGGGGAAGGTATAGCTGCAGGAAGAAGCCAGAGGTCCAAGAACCCGTCAGCATGGCCCTCAACAGGCCCTCATAGCCCCACTCCTGCACTCGACCCAGAAAACGAAAACCCATCCACGCAGAACCAGCCCTGAGTGTTCCCCGGGGCTAACCCTCCCCTTCCATGTACCCATGCCAGGGGTCCCTATAGTTCTGGGCAGAATGAGGTTGTGGGACACCCTCGGCCTGACTGCCCGCAGATGTAGTTGCATCCCCAGAAATCAGACCTCTGCACCAGGCATCTGGCGGGAGCCCCCTGGTCCTAGAACTCTTCAACTGACCGGTCGGCCCAGGCTCCCCTGGTCCTAGCATTATCCAATGAGCCGGTCATCCCTGGGCTCCAATCTGGTACCTCCGACTCTCTGGCTCCCCACTCACAGCAGCTCGTCTCCAGAAAACCTCAATCTGCAATTCTCAACAAAGTGGCTCTTTTGTGGCTCATGATCTCGTCCAGCTCATATGGTTCACTGGAAATATCTGTCCTCCTGGCCCCAGCTACCCCCAGCCCAGCATCTGTGACAGAGCTCAGACCTCAGCCAGGAGAGATGAGCAGGAAGCCAGGACAGAGTAAAGCAGGTGGCATGAGGCTCTGGCAGCCAGGACACCACCCAGCGCAGGACGGTCTACAAGGAATTGGCTGGCCCTGGCAGCTGTGGCAGCCACATAGGATAACTGGACACGCACATGCATGCACCAGACACATGTGTGTTGCGATAGCTCCGTGTAACATGACTGTGTGTACATGCACAGCTGTGCATACACATGCAGCTTCATATACACACGCACATACACTCACGCTATAGTCCAATGTCTCTCAGGCCAACCCTCAGGAAGCCCTCGGCCCACTCCCAACGTGCCAGTGACCCCAGGGCCTATGCTGCATGCGTGGCCTAAGGGCTGCCCATCCTCGGGAACACTTACGGAGGCGGCTCTCCGGCAGTTTATGTTCCGGTCAAACACAGCAGCGACCACCAGAGCACTGTTGGAAAGGGGAAGTGGTCAGTGAGCAGCCGTGGACAGCAAGCCTGATCCCAGACCCAGCAAGGACAGGTGGGACACCCTACCAGCTGGTGGGAGCCAGAGGCAGGCTGGCCTGAGGCTCGAAGGCTGAGACCTGAGTCCCCAGAACACCATGGGGACCCCCAATCCCGAGTGCCCGGCGTCTATCACTCCCATGGGCAGTGCTGACAGACCCAGTGAGGCTCCGGGAAGCAGCAGAGGCCAGGGTGGTGGAGGTGAACTGCTCTTCCTCATGCCACCAAGCAACATGCGTCTCAGCTCAGCCCAGAGAGGAAACATTCTCAGAGAGAAAGGGTTTCACCACACACAAGTCCCTGCAAAGGGAGGTGCCCTCACCCATGGCAGGGCTGACACCACACTAACAGCCCCTGACAGTGTCACCTGAGCTGACAGGCCATCTCTGGGCCCCCATTCACCCCCCAAAGGCCTGAAACCCAGAAGCCAGCAGGACAGGGAAGACCAGCGTCGTGGAGCTGGTTCGGCTGGGGTGCCGCGTGGGCGGTAGAGGGGCCGCAGGCCAAGGAAGCCTGTGGAGTCAGAACACATGGAACAGCTGTTCTCTGCGTGCCCCGGGTGAGCAGCCCCAGGTCCAGCCCCACGGACGGGGTCAGACACACAGCCTCCACCGGCAAACAGAGCACGTGGCGTACCAAGGCTTGGCTGACAGGCTGTGGGATACCCACCAAGTGGGATCTTCTGGAAATGAATGAACAGACCAGGAGGCAGGGCTGGGGATAAAGGCGGCGAAACCCATCAGCTTGCTGCTGCACTTGGAAAAAGGACACAAAAAGCCCCAGAACTGAACATGGGGCCCCTTCCCATGAGGCGGGCCGAAGACAAGGGTGATGACACAGCATGGCACGTCCTGGGCTGGCCAGGGAGGCTGCCCAACAGGGCTGAACCATGTGGCCTTGGCCTGAGCAGGCTGTCCCTGGTGGCCAGGTGCACGTGGGCATCCCCAAGGAAGCTCTCTCACGGAGTGTGGAATGTAACAGGTACCACACAGGACAAGGGCAAAAAGGCCACGTCAAAAGCACAACATTCAGCCAGGAAACCCTCGCTCACGCTGTGAGGAACAGTGGGCCGATTGTGAAAGCGGCTTTCAATGCTGTTCTGATTCAGGCTGGGTGGTTGGTTTTTGTTGGTTTTTTTAAACTGCTCTGATTTCACGCTCTGAAAACTGGCTTACCTAGAAATACGAGTATTTCACATGGCAACAGCAATCACAGACACAGGAAAGCGGCCCCAGGCCCCCGTCCCTGCAGCTCCCCTCAGGGCTCCCATTGCAGGGTGCACCTTCCCCTGGTTCCTGAAGACACCACAGTCAGCCCTGCCCGAGTTCCCAGCACTGAGAAACAATCTGCCAGCCAGAGCCAAAAGGGACTTTCTCTGTCCGAGTCCAGGACCTGCCTGCCTGCCTGCCTGCCTGCCTCAACCTGCCGGGCTCCAGGACCCAATTCCCAGCAGGTGTGGCCGGGAGCAGCGGTGCAGCTGAGTTCCCTTAAGCAGTGATTCTCGCAGTGAGAAGCCTTGAACCCTCTCTGATTGGGAAGCCCAGAGATGTGGACACACAGGCCTGTCTGTGGGGCTGGGAACAAAACTCTCCCCAGCGGGGCCGGCAGGAGGCCAAGCCCAGGAAGCTCAAAGGCGCTGTGGGGGCCATGACCAGGTGAGGGGCCAGGTAACTTCCCTGGGAAAACAAAAGGGTTTATCTTCCCTCTGGAGGTTGGCCATTAAGAAACGCTGAGTGAGAACAAGACGTAGCTTTGAGCAACGCTGGCCTTGCCTGATTTTTCAGGACAACTTTGCCCTCGAGGAAGAGATCTGGGAGCCAATGCCCAGGCGGCCCACACCTCTCCTCTCCAGCTCCACCCGCCCAGCACTGCCCCTGGCACAGGAGGGGCCTGCAGAGGTGATGTCAATAGGACTAGCTTACTACAGAGTTTCAGGTGAGGAAATCGGAGACACTGACAGCAGCCCACATGCCCGCAAGTAGGGCTCGTTTCTCCTTTGGCTCCTTGCAAATATATTGGCTGTAGGTTACTGGTGAGAAGGTGTCTTGGAGAGAGTGGACAACGACCGTTCTGAGCCATTTGAACTTACTGCTTCCAAGTGGCCTGGTGACATGTGATTTTTAGAAAGGCCTCTTTTTCTCCCTGCCCAAGTCATTCTTCTAGCCCTTACTGGGTCCGATGTATCAATGCTTAGGAAATATGGATTTTGGAAGCCACCCAGCACTTATTCAAGCCATGACGGAATGGAGCAAAAACTTCCTTTGGGCGCTAGAAAGCACAGAGAGGACTGTACAAGCTTACCGGGTGGGCCGAGGGAACTGTTTGTCCAAGCTCCTGAGGAAGAAGTGGGCAGCTAAGCCCAAGAACTAACCCTTCTGTGCCCAGGATTGGCAGAAGGGCCCAGCCTCGCCCATGGGCAGCCTGCATCGCCACTCCCTGGATGCTTCAGACGGCTCTAGTTCACCTAACCAAGTGCAGTTTGATCTCAGCTGCCTCATTTTGCACCATCCACTGAAGTTTGTGAAAGTGCACTTCAAGATACCAAGATATTATCAGGTGCCTGGATTAATGGACTTAAAAGCTGACAATTAAAATGTAGTCACTTATTAGGAACCCAAGGAAGTAGATCTCAAAGGCACACCCCAACCGATACTCCTGGGCAGGGAAGCGCACGCCAACCGCGTCCTCCGGGCTCACCTGGCACCCGTGACTCACCTACAGCCGCCCTGCTGGCCCCTGGATGCCTGCAGCCCACTCGGGCCAGGAAGGGCTGGGGCACAGGTGCCCTGAGAACCTGCCTGACGAGCCTGGAAGGCACTGGCTCATCTGATCGGGGATGGGCACAAGGAACCAGCGAGAGGGGCCTTTTTAAGTAGAAACTCCTCAAGGCCGCTAGCCCTGGGTTAATGAGGGGGAATTAAGGGGGCCCACTGCCCGCTGGAGGTTTCAGGGTGTGATGCGCTAAGTAAACTCATTACCAGCCTCCTGGGCATGCTCAGAAACTCCAGGAAATGTAACCTCCTCCGAGATCAAAGGAACAAGTGGAACCTGGCGAGTTTCTGCCGCCACAGGCTCACCGTGGCCCCGCACCAAGGGAGACCCCATGGAGCCCTTGGCACCCGGCTCCTCGGAAAAGCCACGTTCCAGAGTTCAGTCATGTTCTGATGGGGACTCAGAGAAAAGGCTGGGAAGGAGTCGGCCCCAACTCCACCTGTGGTGCAAGCCACTCGCTGCCTGTGCCGAGCCTCTACAGGACACACAGTTGGGTATGGGGAACGCAGGACTCTCCCCTTGCACTGCCTTGTTCAGATGGGGACCAGGGACAACAGGGGGCCACCTGCCTTGGGGGCACCACCCCACAGCGTGCCAAGAGTCCTGTTCCTGGAATGTCGGGGCCTGGCCTTGCTCCATCTACAAGAAGGCAGGGTGAGAACCCAACACAGCTGACTCTGAGGGCCCCGGAACAGCACAGGCCTGGCTTGAGCCTCCCACACTGGGGAGGCTCCGACCTGCAGCTATTCTTTAGAGACCATCCCATGAGGTCACAGCCCATACTGGGGCTCTGGGTTCCTGCACTGCCACGGGGAGTCTTGTGAAGAAAGCACAGGGCGGGGGTGGCAGAGTGGGTGTCCCTCAAAAGGCACCTGACCTACACTGGGCACTAGGCTGGAGCAGGACCCCAGTCTCCTGCTGGGTTGTCCCCACCAGCCCTCCAGCCCCTTCCAGGTGTGAGCCTTAGTGACAAGACTCCAAAGAAGCGCATGGGGCCAGCTGGGTGCACTGGGGCAGGGCACAACCCCTCAGGACAGAATGACCACCGGTAGGCGGGCAGACGCGCCCTCTCCCTGCCGGGACATAGACTTCCTCTGCAACCTCCTGGGAAGGATCTGCTACGTGTCAGAGCCAAGCTGGGGAGTGGGCCAGGCTAGAGGGTCCCCTCCTGACAAGAACCAGCTGGGGACTTGGCACAGATGGGTACTGCGGGGCAGGAGGAGACCCTCTGTCTGAGGAGCTCGGGGTTCTCCACAGTGGGACAGAGATGGGACTCTCCCTCTGAAGGATGAGGCAGGGCTGAGGTGGTATTAACACCAGGCCACCTTCTGAAACCCACCCCCCAGAAAGGGCCTCCCCCACGGAGGCCAGCCCCTGCTCCTTCACAGGACCCTCCTTGTCTCCAGGTCAGTGTGGAAATTTGCTCAGGGCCAAGACAAGAGTGCCTCAGGGGTCTGCAGGTTCTGCTGAGGGTCCCAGTACCATCTTGTCCCCGATTTCACTAGTACAGCCTTGCTGGGTTACAGCCTGTTTTTATCCAAAGCAAAGCTGATTTCTTGTCCCTCCCCCTCTCTTGACATCTAAGGCTACCTAGATAGGACTGGCTTGAGAGAGAAGCCTTTTGTCAGCCACTCACCTCTTTCCCCAGGCTAGCTGTGGATTCTGGTACTTAATAAAAACTGTGGTTTTGGTGGGTCTCTCCATCTCTTTCTCTCTGGCCCCCTCTCCCCCCTACCCTACTCTACTCGCAAGGTGGAGAGCTCCCAAACCACATGTTTCACTCTCCTTGGCTCTGTTTGGATTATTTCCTGCAAGGATTCCTGCTCCAGACCCGATTTTCCCAGGGTGGGATTACAGTACGTGGAGCCTTACATAGTCACACAGCCCGACAGCCCCACTAATACTCTCCAGGAAACTCATCTCATCTCCTGACAAAAGGCACCAGCAACAGGTTCTGGAAGAGGAGACTCCACCCCAGGGCCACCCTCTGAGCAGTGCAGGGTCCCACAGGCCCCATGCCTGGGCCTGAATCGCCACAGCCAACAGTACCATCAGAGCCGCAGCAGTGGAGGGACCAAGGGACCCCAGGTCACACAGAGCCCACATCAGGCCAGACAAGGACCAGTTCCTTGCGGCCCCCAGACCAGCATGCTGCCCTGAAGGAGGCTCCCCAGGGCCCCCCACCGTAACCCATGGGCTCCTGGCCCCAAAGAGTCAGGCCCCAGGATGGCTCACCTGGAAATGGAGGCCACAAAGGGCTTCAGCTCCTGCGGCTCGTAGGCACGTGCGAAAGCCCAGCACACGTAGCAGGCAGCATCACGGACATTGGCACCCACACTGCAGGAGCCCCGCTTCTCGTCGTAGGTCAGTGCCCTGAGGATCACGGCCACCACTGCAGAGACAAAGGTGAGTGTGGCCTGAGGGGCACCACGGAAGGAACTGGGCTCCCCTCTCAGTCCAGCAAGAGCCCATTCAACCCTGCCCAGGATCCAGGAGACGAGCACATGAGGAGTGCTGGAGAGGCACTGCCATGCTGGATCCAAAGAATGGGCTTCTTCGACAGAAAGGCCGCCTCAGAGACACATCAGATGCGGAGCTCAGGCTTATATGTGGGAAGCCTGGCTTGATTTCCATTGCTACATGGTCCCCAGAGCGCCATCAAGATTGACTCCTGGGGCTGGAGAGATATAGCACAGCAGTAGGACGAACCCAGGTTTGATCCCCAGCATCCCATATGGTCCCTGAGCCTGCCAAGAGAGATTTCTGAGCACAGAGCCAGAAGTAACCCCTGAGAGCCACAGGGTGTGGCAAAAAATAAATAAATAAATAAATAAATAAATAAATAAATAAATAAAAATAAAAAGACTGACTCCTAAGCACCAAGACAAACAGTCACTAAGTACCACAATGTGTGACCCCAGAACAAAATTAAAAAAAAAAAAAAAAAAAAAAAGAAAAATATGGGGCTGGAACAATAGTGCAGTGTTAAGGCATTTGCCATACACATGGCTGACCCAGGATGGACCTGGGTTTAATCCCTGGCATCCCATATGGTCCCCCGAGCCAGGAGTGATTTCTGAACGCATAGCCAGGAGTAACCCCTGAGCGCCACCGAGTGTGGCCCAAAAATCAAGAAGAGAAAAGAAAAGAAAAGGGGAGGGGAGGGGGAGGAAAAGAAAAGAAAAAAAGAAAAGAAAAGAAAAGAAAAGAAAAGAAAAGAAAAGAAAAGAAAAGAAAAGAAAAGAAAAGAAAAGAAAAGAAAAGAAAAGAAAAGAAAAGAAAAGAAAAGAAAAGAAAAGAAAAGAAGGGGCCGGGCGGTGGCGCTAAAGGTAAGGTTCCTGCCTTGCCTGCACTAGCCTTGGACGGACCGCGGTTCGATCCCCCGGTGTCCCATATGGTCCCCCAAGCCAGGAACAACTTCTGAGCACATAGCCAGGAGTAACCCCTGAGCATTACCGGGTGTGGCCCAAAAACCAAAAGAAAAGAAAAGAAAAGAAAAGAAAAGAAAAGAAAAGAAAAGAAAAGAAAAGAAAAGAAAAGAAAAGAAAAGAAAAGAAAAGAAAAGAAAAGATATAATTATAATACAGGGTCCAGAGCAAATATATATTACAGGGACCACATGACAGGTAGGGCATTTGCCTTATATGCAAACGACTCAGGTTTGATCCCTGGCATCTCAGAGGGACCTCGAGCCTGACAGGAGTTCTTCTTTTTTTTTTTTCTAAGAGTTATTTCTGAACACAGACCCAGGAGTAACCCCTGAGCACTGCTGGGTGTTGTCCAAAAAAATTATACATACATACATACATACATACATACATACATACATACATACATACATACATACATACAAACTTACAAACATACATTACATTTGCACATGCATGAAACTTTAAAATTAAGATAATTTCCAAATAAGTCAACTTCCAAGGCCTCTTAAAAATAGCTTTGGGGGGCCGGGCGGTGGCGCTAAAGGTAAGGTGCCTGCCTTGCCTGCGCTAGCCTTGAATGGACCGCGGTTCGATCCCCCGGTGTCCCATATGGTCCCCCAAGCCAGGAGCGACTTCTGAGCGCATAGCCAGGAGTAACCCCTGAGCGTTACCGGGTGTGGCCCAAAAACCAAAAAAAAAAAAAAAAAATAGCTTTGGGAGGGCAGGGCAGTGGCACAAGCAGTAAGGCATCTGCCTTGCACACACTAGCCTAGAACGATTGCGGTTCAATCTCCTAGCGTCCCATATGGTCCCCCAAGCCAGGAGTGATTTCTGTTTTGTTTTTGTTTTTGTTTTTTTTTTTTGGTTTTTGGGCCACACCCGGCGGTGCTCAGGGGTTACTCCTGGCTGTCTGCTCAGAAATAGCTCCTGGCAGGTACGGGGGACCCTATGGGACACCGGGATTCGAACCAACCACCTTTTGATCCTGGATCGGCTGCCTGCAAGGCAAACGCCGCTGTGCTATCTCTCCGGGCCCAGGAGTGATTTCTGAACTCATAGACAGGAGTAACCCAAGCATCACTGGGTGTGGCAAAAAAAAAAAAAAAAAGCTTTAAAGAGGCTGGATCAGGGGCCAGAGAGATAGTATGGAGGTGGGGAGTTTGCCTTGCATGCCCAAGGACAGTGGTTCGAGTCCCAGTATCCCATATGGTCTTCTGAGCCTGCCAGGAGCGATTTCTGAGCATAGAGCCAGGAGTAACCCCTGAGCGCTGCCAAGTATGACCCAAAAAAGTAAATAAATAAAAATAAAAATAAAAATAAAGAGGCTGGATCAATAGCACAGCAGGTATTGTTTGCCTTGCATGTGGCCAAAACTGGGTTCAATCCCTGATATCCCATTTGGTCCCCTGAGCTTGGCAGGAATCATTTCTGAGCAGAGCTATAAGTAACCCCTGAGTGCTGCCAAGTGTGGCCCAAAGTCCCCTCTCTAAAAAAAAAAAAAAAATAGCTTTAGGGGCCAGAGCAATAAATAGCACAGTAGTAGGCATTTGCCTTGCATGCAGCTGACTCGAATGGACCCTGATTCAATCCCCAGCATCCCATATGGTCCTGTAAGCCACCAGGAGCAATTTTTGAGTGCAGAGCCAGGAGTAACTCCTGAATGCTGCCAGATGTGGCCCAAACACCCCTTCAAAAAAATAAGCTTTAACAAGAAAAATGCAGATGAAAGTTTCGACTAGCAATTAAAACGGCATCTTAAGCAACCTTGCATGCGTTCCCATACATGAGGGTAGAGCAGTGACGGCTGACCTTTTTGAGGCCGAGTGCCGCACAATGCTTGGTTCTCCCAATGGCCAGTCTGGCCCTGTTGCCAGGTGAGCTGCAAAGCAGACACCGGCACACTCACCTCCCGCCGCGCTGCATATCTTAATTGCGGACCCCTTCCCGAGTGCCAGCTGCAAGGCCTTCGCATGCCACTGCTGGCACAAGCGCCATAGGTTCGCCCTCGAGGGGGCAGAGGATGGAACGGTAGTCCCCGTCCTCCATCAGGCCGAGGCCCCATCTCCAGGTAGGGGTCCTGGGGACTCCCAGTGGCCTCCACATGGTCTCACATGATGACAGTGACATGAGGGAGAGTGAAGGAACACACAAGGGTGTGAAGAGAAATGAATCAGAGATGCTCACTGGGGTCACCACCTCAGAAATCACCGTCCAGGAACACACCCCGGGAAAATGGCAGGTCCAGACCACCATGCACTCATCTCCCGACCTCTTCACAGACAAAGAAGGGCTTGTTCCCCATAAACAGCTGCTGGGAAGTGGCTCAGGGGGCCAGGGGCATCCGCCAGGCACATATGCATCTGACCTCTGTGCATCTGACCTTCTGCAGCCTCACGGACAGCCCAGTGCGGCTCCATTGCTGTAACTGAGCGTCACACTGGAGAGCACTGTGCCAGGAGCAGGCAAGCAACTGAGTCAGAGCAGAGCTCAGCAGCCACAGGGTTGAGCCCATGAACCATCGGAAGGAAGGGAAGGGAAAGGCGTTGACTCACTTCACAATGCAGTCCCAAGACCTTCACTTTTGTTTTCTTTTTTTTTTATAGTCACCATAAAATGATAAAATTATTCATGATTGGGTTTCAGGCACACAAGTATCCACTCCGATCCCTTCATCAGCATCTAGTTCCCTCCAAGGCCTCCCACTCATCCCCCTCCCACCAGTCTGCTTCTATAGATGTGCTTTTATATGTGTGTGATTATTAATCTTTTGTGTGTTTTACGCCACACCCAGCGGCACTCAGGGCTTGCTCCTTGCAGGCTCAGGGGACCCAATGGGGTACCTTGGATCGAACCTGGGTCAGCTGAGTGTGAGGCAAACACCCTTCTCCTCCCCTCCCCACTGTGCTATGGCTCCGGCCCCTACATATAAAGGTCTGCACTGTGGTTTACGGTGCATTGCCAACAGGGCTGCAGACGTAACACTTCTGACAATTCTCAGCATCTCCTCCTCCTGGTCGAACACTTGCTTCCCCCACCCCAGGTGGGTGCTCTCCCTATCCAGAGCTGGCCCATGGGCCTCGTGGCCTGTGGAAAAGAGCAACCCAGCAGAGGTTAGCAGCCAAGGCGACTGCCCACCAGTGCTGCTGTCGCATAAGTGGCTCCTCCACTTGACCTCGAGTCTGCACTGTTGACAGACCTCAGCTGTTTGCCAATTTCCCTGCAATTCCTCTCAGCTCCCTGCTGTCGGCCTGTGTGGCCTGTGCCACAAGACAGTCAGTCAGTCAAGCATGGCTCACAGACATCAGGACTAATAGGTTAAGGCACCTCGAGGAGATGCCCACAACCTGGGCTCACTGTGGGAGCCCAAACACCCCCCACTCAGTGCCCTGCTGGGGAAGGTCGGTCAGAGATGCTGTAGCCGCAGGGAAATGAGCTGCTCCCTGCTGAGTCCCAATTTATCAGTCCACTGGACAGAAGCAGCAGCTAAGCAGACGCAGTGACAGTCGCCAGCTCCCCATGCCTCAGGCAAATAGTGCTCGAGGCCATCGAGAGCAACTCACCAGCACGGACTCAGGCCCCAGCCATGGGCAAAGAACACATGGTGTTGAACTCCCTCGACAGGCATCTGCCCCACAGCCCACCCTGGCACCTGGTGGGTAGCTGGGGGCGAGGACAGGTCCTGCGGAGTAGCACGGAAGGGTCTGACAGTGATGACCATCAGAAAAGGGGGCACCACCATCTGTCCAGCCTCGCCGTGCCCAGGTCTCCATGGCCCCTCCACACTGGCCATTAGACACAGCATGTCACATTCCCAAGTTCCCCAGCCCAAGAGGCCAGAGTTGAGCAGAGCAGTGCCGGGGCCTCCAGGAGCAAACAGGTTTGCAGAAAGCAGAACCAGGAGAAGAGGAGCGAGTGTCCAGAGCCACTTCTTCAAGGGAATCTGAAAGTCCCTCAGGAAGCCATGAGAGTTCCAGTGAGGAGCAATCATCGGCTGGGCCCCGCCTCAAAGGGCAGCCGGATGCCCAGTTCTGACATCCCGGGACCCAGAGGCTGATAGTGACCAGAGTGACCCAGCATGGCACAAGAGCCATTATGGGAGGAGGAAGGGGGGTATCACGCAAGGGGGCAGCAGTGTCTGAGATACACACACACCTTGAAAGAGCCACTATCCAAGAAACAAAATTCAAAAACTAGCAGCACTCCAGACTGAGCAGGTTTAAAATAAGGAAACTGTTCACTAGCTCTAAACAAAAAGCTTCTCATGGTTCCAATTACACACAGCAAGTGCATGTCAGGTATATGAGATCCCCCAGAGGGCTTCCTTTTGGCAACCCTGAGCACAGCAATGTAGCTTAAATGCCTTCTCTCTAGACAGCATGTCACCTGCCAGTGCCAAGAGCCTAAGGAAAAGGCAGCCTCCAGGTGAGAGAGGACTTAACCCTCGGCACACCAGTACGGACATCCACGCCGGGCAGGGCCCAGGAGGCCCAGAGGACACACTGGGAAAGCGCCCATGGAAGCAGCCTCGCTCAATGAGGGAAGATTGGCACTAGCTCGGGTCTCCAGGGGCCAGGACCACCCCCTGACCTGGAGCTGTGCCTGGACACACTCAGTCCCAGCCTGGGGAAGCACTGGTTATCGCGGCAGAATTTCCACTTCACTTACCAGCACAAATAGCCATCAAAATAGCCTCAAAAATGTGGTTCAACTTGCTCACAAAAGAGCCAATGTTTAATTTGCTAGGGGGCAGAAGGAACTGATGGGCCTGGGCAAAGCTACTGGTTCCAGACATTTGCGTTTTGGTTCCCACAGGCCCACTCTCAGGCTTCCTCAGGGCCTGCTCTGCAGCAGCCTCAAGCCCCAGGGGAGAGCAGGCTGTGAGGTGGCCAGCCCTCGGGGAAGGGGCCCCACCCTGAGTGGATGGGGGCCATCCTGTCCTGGGGGCCATATGGCCATGTACTTCCCACTTCCATGGGCCCAGAAGCTCATCTCATGAACACGTGCCAACCGTGTATGGTGCTGTGGTCAAGAGCAAGGCTCATCCATCTCTGCGGGACTATCGGGCTCGAACACTGTGATGTGAAACAGGAGCCACAAAGGGGCTGGAGCGACAGCACAGCGGGGAAGGCTTTTGCCTTGCACACGGCCAACTCAGGTTCAATTCCTGACATCCCATAGGGGTCCCGAGCCTACCAAAAGTGATTCCTGACTGAGCACAGAGCCGGGCACCACTGGGTATAGTCCAAAAACAAAAACAAAAACAATTCCTTTAAATTAAAAACATGACAGGAGCCACAGAGAAGGAGGGCACCTGCTCAGTCAGGCCATGGGCCCGTAGTCCAGCAGGATTACAGCCCTGAAGCACTAAGCATCTACCAAGCCTCTCCCCTGCCACCTGTGACACCTCCTCACTCAATCTATACAGCCTGAGCTCACAACTACAGATAGGCAAGACCTCTGATCAGCTCAACATCCATCACTCCTCTGGCAACAAGAGGAAGCAGTGCAGTGACACCTGTCTGTTCACTATTCCAGGGGCTGGATTCAGGTGAAACTGCTGGGACAAGGCACAATCTGGGGGACGCCGTGGATACTCCCCAGACTGCACTGCTAGAGAGGATCCCTTTATCTTGGTTCACACAAACATTTCCAAGAAGTTATTCCCCAAAGAGTGGAAGGATGCTTACAAATGACGCTGCAGCAAACAGCAAAGCACTGTATGGTCTCCCTGACCTGCTCCATTAACAGCAACAGGGGAAAGGGGCTCCTAGCTACGTGGCTGAGGCCCCATAAGAGCAATAATGTAGAACAACAGACTTCCCGTCTGATTCAGTAATGGCCATGTTGAGGGTCTTCTCCCGAGAAGGGAGATACTCCCACACAGCCTACACCATACACACACACACACCCATACCCATATACCAAAAAGCATCACCCCAGGAACCAGGACACCTCAACTGCCCCCCTGTACTGGAGGACAAAATCTTCAAATGACACAATGCCAACGCTCTACCACGGAAGCTGCTGCTAGAATAGGGCATGTGGACTCACAGGGGCAGCAGGGGGCTGACGAGAGAGACCCGCACAGATGCCATGTGGCCAGCAAGCACATGTGCACGAACAGCTGAGTGGTGGCTGTCACCTGCAGGGGAGAAGATGTCACTGTGAAGGGGACATGAGGGCCAACAAGACCCATGAACGTTTCTTTGTAGCTACCTGCAAATCTACCCTCCAAAATAAAAGGGTACTTTTAAAACGTTTTTCTGGAGGGTTAGAGCAATAGCACAGTGAGGAGAGTGTTTGCCTTGCACATGGCCAAACTGAGTTAGATTTCAGCACCCCATATGTTCCCAAGCCAGGAGTAATACCAGAGTACCACTGGGTGTGGCCCAACCCCCCCCCAAAGTAATTTCTTTTGGAAGGAGGTGAAGGGGACCACACGAAAGCTGTGCTCAGGGCTTACTCCTAGGCTCTGTGCTCAAGGAATATACTTGGGGGTTTCAGGGCAACCTAGAGGGTGCCAGGGATTGACTCCAGCCATATGTAAAGCAAGCATTTGACTCCACCGTACTATCTCTCCAGCCAGTAAAAACATCCGTGGAGGACAGAAATAGGGACCAAGTGGTGTAGTGGTTAAGGCCAGGTGGAATAGTGGTTAATGCCCGACCCTGGTTCGATCCCTGAGACCATATATGATCAGTCCCAAGCACCACCAGGTATGGTCCCCAAATCCCATAATATATATAAAAATACAGACATCAATACTGAAAGAACCTATTCAAGACTGAATCCAGTGAGGACATGAAACAGATGTACAGAAAGCCAAGCTCTACTACGAAGCCTACCTGCATTGGGGGGGAGGGAGGTGTTTTGGGGGCAACACTCAGGAATTACTCCTGGATCTGCACTCAGAAATTATTTTTAGCAGGCTTGGGAGACTATATGGGATGCCAGGCACAGGACCTGGATCAGCTGCCTGCAAGGCAAACGCCCTCCCAATTGTGCTCTGGCTCTGGCATTCTTTTCTTTTCTTTTCTTTTCTTTTCTTTTCTTTCTGCTCTGGCAATCTTGACCAAACCAACACTCAGTCATGCTGGTGGGAAGGATTCCAGACACCTCTCCCAGCCACGACACAATCTCTCTGCTCACCTGACCTAAGAGGTACCTAGAAACTGCTAAGGCCAGAAAGGGGCTGCTGGGGCACCAGAACAGCCTGGCACAAGATGCACACAGACCCTCCTCAGGCCTGGTAGAGGGGGCAAGAGCGAGTCTGGGGAAGCAGCTGGCATGATCTGGGTAGAAGGTGGGAGACACTGTTCTGGCTGGGGGCCCGACACCCAGGAGGTCAGCAGACAGCAGCAGGAGTGACGAGGAGGCTTCTTTGGGAAGCCTAGCAGCGACCAGTGAGCCTGACCCTAACCCAGAACTGAGGATAGGCTGGGCAGATCCCAACCCCAAATCATGAAGGGCTGTTTGTTCTGGATCACACCTAGAGGTCCACATCCTGCAGACTCAAGCCCCCTCCCTGCCTTCAGACACTTCAGCTGCAGCTGGAAGGTAACAGCACAGAGCTGAGGCCCAAACAGCTGTTCTCTGGACACTGATCTTATGGGTGAAGGGCTGAGGAAGTCCAACAGTCCTGAGCACGGGCAAGAAAAGTTGTGCAAAGGCAACACACCCCAGGGTCCAATGAGAATGGCTGACTCAGAGAGGGGAAGAAGCCCAGCAGGTCCAGGCTGGACACTGAGTGACAGGAGATCCAGTGAGCTCTGGGCAGTCACCTCACCGGATGCAGAAAGTGTAGGCATGGCCAGTTTTGCCTTAGCCTCCCTCCTGAAGGGCAGAACACCTGACTGGCCTTCTAGACTACCCGAGACCATGGGGGTCATCCCAGGGATGGCCTTCCTCCCTCCCTCAGTGCCAAGTGTCTCCAACAGTTGTGACCTATCAGTGGCTCCAGCAACAGCCTAGACCAGCTACCCTCTGCCGGGCAGCCCAGGTGGGAGCCATGTTTGTGGCTGGAATGTGGGGGTAGGTCCCAGAGAGCGGCCTGACACACCCGTGGACATGGCTACCCAGGCTTTGAGATGTCACCTAAAGAGCTGGACATGCCCACTGGTGCCTGCCAGCACCCTGCTCACAACCTCCCACACGGCCAGCAGTCTGTCCAGGGCACAGGTTCAGGTGCTGGGGGCCTGGGTTCCGCTACTTTCAAACACACCGGGGGGGGGGGGGGGGTCCCCCAATAGCCCCTTGCTTGCTATCCACTGAGGGTGAACAGGAAAGAGCATCTCTTCCTAGAGAAGCTGTCCCCAGCCCTCCCTCACCCCTCCTCCATGGTGCCCTGGGCCAGCTCTTCCCCAGAGCCCAGATCTGCTGCTGGGTCAAGGCTCAGAGGGACAGCTGCCACCTCAGCAACAGCAGGGACACCAGCACCACCAGAACCAACAGCTGCCAAGACAGCCCTGAGTGGAGCAGGTTCAACCCCAAACACAGGGTCACACGTGCAGAGGGATCCTGGCGCCCCCAGAGCACTGTCAGGGAGGCAGGGATGTGCCTCAGCACCCCAGCCCAGCCCAGGCCTAAGGGGAGACCTGCAGGGCAAACTGACCCCAGCAGGACAACCAAAGTCCCCACTCTGCTACCCCAGAGGAGGGGAAAAGGGGGGGGCCCTGCCGCTGGCGACTGCAGCACCCACAGGTGATGACATAGTGGCCCAAGCATAACCTGACACTTGAGAGAAGTGAAAACAAGCATTTGAAGAATTAAAGGCTCGCACAGGAAGTCAGGGACCAGTTCTGCCTCTGACTCACCACCCTGGGGTCCTGGCTAAGTGGCCACGGGGAAGGTCCTGCCTGAACTGAGGGCACCAAGGTCATAGGAAGACAGGCACCACAGGGCACTGGCTGATAGTAAGAGGGAGATTTCTCTCCCCATCTCACCACCTACTTACAAGGTCTCGGGTCACTGCTGGGGGCGGCCTAACAGGTAGCACACGGGGCCCCTCTTGAGCACGGGGGGGGGGGGTGTCACTAGTGTCCTGGGGGTACTCAGGACTGTGAGCACTCCCACTTGCTCACAGATGGCAGGTGTCAGGGTGCACAGGGCCAGCCCCCTCCACAGGCCCCCGGGGCTGGCTAGGCTGGCTAGGCTGTCTGCAGCAAGCGAAGTCCTAAAACAGGGGTCTCAAACTCGAGGCTCGAGGGCCATTTGCGGCCCCCTGCACAACATTTTGTGGCCCTGCCTTAGAGGAATCATTTTTTGTTTTGTTTTAGTTGCTTGGGTCACACACCCCAATGTTCAAGGCTTACCACTGACTTTGAACTCAAGGATCACCCCGACTTTGCCTCCTGCGGCCCCCAGGTAAATTGAGTTTGAGACCCCTGTCTAAAAGCTGAGATAGAGGAGCCCTCAGAGGTGGCCATAGGGCCCTATCACACACTTTCAAGGCTTAGGGGTCACAATGGCTGAGCCAGTGGAGCTGCACCCGGCACCTTCGACCCAACTTGAGGGGACTTCCCCGCCCTAGCAGGCCTCAGGAGGTCAGGGAGGGACCACCCACTGACTATGCTGAGGGGCTATACAACCAGATGACCCCCCCAGGGCCAACACAGGGCAGAATCACTTGCTGACACACGTCTGGAGTAGGACAGTGTCACACTGACACACACACACACACACACCCCAGCAAGAGCAGGACAGCATTATACATGCATGTGCACACACACACACAATAGGAGCTAGACAACATCACACTGACACATGGCAGGAGCAGGACAGCATGACTGCACTCACATACTCACATGCACATGGCAAGAGCAGACCATGGCACACACTAACACTGGGGAAGACTGTGGGCTCCCCAAAAGGTGCCTGATGCCAGCCCTGAAATGGTACCTACAGGGCAGGAGAGCCCAGCTCACACCTGACTTGAACTCAGGCCCAGCCAGGGGTCCCCTCAGAGCCCCAGAGGCCATTGAGCAGACATGGGTGAGTGACAGCAAACTGCCAGCCTGGCTGGACTTTTAAAGACCCGTCATTTGTGTCTGCATAGACACACAGGTACGAAAGGGCGTGTGTCCCATTTTCAGGCAAGTGCAAATGAGGGGCTCCTGGGCTATGGTGAACAGTGAACAGTGAACTCTGGGGATTTCCATAGCTCATACACCACAGTTAGAAATGGTTCCTAAAAGCAAACGTGCTGGCCTTCCTCTTCCCACTGTGGAAGGGGCACTGCAGGCAGACACGGTCCAGCTCAGGAAAACAGCCACACGTTCACAGCCAAGCGGTGGCATGAGGCTACACGGAGCTTCAGAGTTTATCTCTCCTTTGTCTGCAACAATCCTGCAGGGGCCCCCATATATACCCGTCACTGGAACTGAGCAATGCCAGTTACATTACACCTGCCCTGTGCTGGGCTCCTTGCAAGAGCTAGCACTGGGGCCTCTTCAGAGCCAGGGTAGGGTCTCTCCACCTTCCAGCCAGCCATTTCTCTACTCTTCCCCAGCCTCTTCCCACTGATCCTCCTGTAACCCCACCCCAGGATCCTGTGGCCATCTCGGTGGCCCAGATGACTTCTCAGCCCAGACGCTGAGGACCGGCTGGCAGGTGCTTTCTGTAAATCAGGCTTTAGAAACATAAAGCCGACCTCGACCACTGCTGGGTGACAAGAACCGCCAGCAGCAGCCCCGGGCTCCCAGGGCAGACTAGCCCCCATATCCCTCCCAAAATGGCAAAGTCACTCCTGGCTGTGCAGCTGTACAAACAGACCAGGGTGTCCCAGCCTTCGCTCAGCACCCCAACTCCATCCAGGATTCCAGTCCCCTAAGTACTATCATCTCAGACTTCTGGCACAAGCTCACCTTGCTACTAATCACTAATTCAATCTCTGAATTTTCATTTAAATTTCCACTGGGGAGAGGTGCAAAAAATGTTCCATTAGGATTTCCTCTGACTGATTTATTATTTATCTATGGGTTTTGAGGGTGGTTTACACCCAGCAGTGCTCAGGGCTCACTCCTGGCTCTGCACTCAGGGATCACTCCTAGGAGGACTCAGGGGACCCTATGGAGTGGCAGGAGCCAAACACACAAAGCAAGAGACCTCTCTGCTGTATTGTCACTCGGTTCCCAAATTCATGTTTCAGACTAAAATCTCCTACCTATATCTGGCCTTTGATCTTTACCTACCCTTTCTCCCTTCTTTTTGCCTTTTTTGTTGTTGTTGTTTTGGTTTTTTGGGGGTCACACCCGGTGGCGCTCAGGAGTTACTCCTGGCAGGCTCAGGGGACCATATGGGATGCCGGGAGTCGAACCAGGGTGTCCTGTGTTGGCCACATACCAGACAAATGCCTTATCGCCGTGCTATCGCTCTGGACCCATCTTTTTGCATTTTCTGTTTTGCTCTGATAATTGTGAGATTTGGGGCCACACCTCGTAGTGCTGTGGGGTCATTCTTAGAGAAGCTCAAGGGACCGTGTGTGGTGCCAGGGATTGACCCGGGTCAGCCATGTGCCAGGCAAGTATCCTCCATGCTGTATCATCTCTGAGCCGCAGCTTCTATATCAGTGACTCTGTGAGCCAAGAGGACTTAAGACTTAAGACCAATAAAGCAAACAGTCTACCAACAGAGCAGACAGAAGAAATAGGTATTTCAGATACTTTACCAAGTGAGATCTTATACGAGTAAGTTGTAGTTCTAAACTTGAAGGATATAAATCTTACTAGTCTAAGTTAAGCTGGCTAAAGATTTCCTAAAAGAATTCAGCAAAGACGTGTCTGGCATGTCAAAAATTAGATATTCTCTTGGTTCATTATAAAAATTACATTGCTGGGGCCAAAGAGATAACATGGAGGTAAGGTGTTTGCTTTGCATGCAAAAGGTCAGTGGTTCGAATCCCGGCATCCCACATGATCCTCCGAGCCTGCCAGGAACGGTTTCTGAGCGTAGAGCCAGGAATAACCCCTGAGCACTGCCAGATGTGATCCAAAAACAAAAGAAAATTACATTGCTTTGGAGGCAGTGACGATACAGTGGGGAGGGCATTTGCCCTGCATGCAGCCAACGTGGGTTCAATCCACACACCCCACGTGATCCCCCGAACACTGCCAGGCATAATTCCTGAGATCAGAGCCAGGAATACTCCTGAGCATCTTCAGGTGTGCCACCCCCCAAAGAAAATTCAATTGCTGTTTATGGGTTAGACTGAGGTTGAATATGCTACTTAATTTGGAAATGTCAGGGGAGAATTTAGAAAATCAAACTTGCAAGGAAAGTACATTTCTGGACACTTGTTTTACTCAGACATGTAATACCTATTGAAAAACCTGTGTCCAGGAACCACATTCCCCAGCTGCTGGCCACAGGGTTTCAGCAGCCCCCAACCACCCCTTACTAGGGTGAACAATGTCCAATTCCCACTGGCCCATTAGTGCTAGAGCTTGTGGAGTTTGGGGGCGAGGCCAGAGCAGAGCTGCCAAGTGATCTCGGAAGTTCATGGACTTCTGCCTCTCAGGCACCTGGTCAGTCAAAAGGACAGCGATTGGCATAAGACCTGTTGCCGGGATCAAAGGTACCAGAGGGCTCCTGTCAGCAGTGCAGGTATGAGGAAGGGGGAGCAAGGAGGACCCCTAGGCACATGCACACACAGGGAAGAGGTAGTGTACCCACCACACACACACACACACACACACACACACACACAGTCTCTCCCTGCGCGCGCGCGCGCACACACACACACACACACACACACACACAGTCTCTCCCTGTCTCTGTCTCTCTCTCTCACACATGTATATACTCATAGTCACGTTCAATCACACCCTCTCACACCCACATACTCAAAGTCACACTCACTCATATGCTCATATATTCACTCACACCCTTTCACACACCCACATGCTCAGTCACACTCACTCACATACTCGCACACATTCACTTACACAGCCTGGAGGCAAGCTAAAGCCTGGCAGAGCTGCCTGCAAACCCTCTGGAGCTCTGGGTTCGAGTGGGGGGTCAGTGGGAGAGGTGCAGGGACACTGGTGGGATGGACAGACAACCTTCAGTACCTGCTTCTTGTCCTGGATGACTGCAAGGACAGGCCACTCACATATGAGTTTAGGACCACATTACCATGAAGACTTAATCTCAGGGGTCTGACAACTCGCGATCCAACAGAAAGCACAAGCAATGTAGTCCTGGGAGCCTAGCCCAGACTTTTCCTGACAGGAATGGGCTATCCCCATGACCTGGCCAGCACCCAGATAACTGTTCCAAACAAGTGTGTAAAAATAATGGGGCCGGGCGGTGGCGCTGGAGGTAAGGTGCCTGCGCTAGCCTAGGACGGACCACGGTTCGATCCCCCGGCGTCCCATATGGTCCCCCAAGAAGCCAGGAGCAACTTCTGAGAGCATAGCCAGGAGTAACCCCTGAGCATCACAGGGTGTGGCCCAAAAACCAAAAAAAAAAAAAAAAATAAGAGACGGGCACTGGCAGAGCTGGGAGGTTACCCTGGGTGTTACCCTGCAACTGAGCTGATGGAGGCAGCCCTTGCCCCTAAGGACAGCGGCCTCTGGCACCATCAGGCCCACAATTCCTCCTCAAGCCTATTTTTAAGGGCATGAGAGGAAGGAGGACATTGTTCTTTCTGTTCCGCTCCCTGACAGTCCATGCCCCTTTGGTCCATGTCCAGGACAAAAAGAGGGGTGAGGGGGAAATGCTGTGGTCCGGCACACAACGCAGGCAACCTAGGTTCCATTCCCAGCACCTCAGGGTCCCTGCCAAGAGTAACTCCTGAGCACCCCAGGTGTGGCCCAAAGATGCCACAAACTAATAAACAAACCTGCTTCACGCAGGAGCTCAGGGAAAGAGGATGAGCCACTAGAGTCAGGGCAACAGCATAGACGACTCCCTCTGTAGGAATAGGGAACCAACCCCACTCCTCACGACTTTTGACTTCCTGCTGCCCAGTCCCCATGCTGACACTGGTCCTCATCGGTCCCCATCCTGACACTGACACCATGGCCCAGTTTCCAACTGTGCTGAGACAAAGGTCATGGCACAGAACAAAGCCTCCCACCTATCCACATCCACCTCAGTATCAGCCATAGGAGCCCTACATCTATTCCACATCATGGACTCCTGGGGCCAAAGCACCAGAAGTCATGTGTTGTCCCACCACCACTCCCAGGCCCCAACACCCCTGCCCCAACCTTTGGTGCAGACAGGGCACATGAGCCAATGGAGCCAGAGTGCAGGAGCCATAGGTGCTTCTCCTCCCCTCACAAAGAAGGTTCCTCCAGTCCCAGGCCACAGCCCAGGCTGGAAATCCCAGACAGCAGGGACACTCAGGGGAGAAAGTAACAGTGAGACCAAGAGACTAAGAGGCAGTGGGAAGAGCAGACCGTGTGTGGGAGGATCACCTGCAGGAGGACAGGGACAGCAACAAGGACGGTGACAGGAGGCTGGGGTTGGGGATGACTGTGCAGGGCACACCCTCTCAGTCTCGCTGCAAACACACTCACACCAACCAGGCTGACCACAGGCTAGAGAGGGGCAATGCTGCCCGCCCAGCTCAGGGTTCCTGGACAGCAGCTGCTCCTGGCAGAGTCACACGTAGGACTGAAGTTCACTGTCCACTTTCTGACTCACCTATATTTCCAGCTCAAACGACCAATGGGCTGAAGAAATAGTACCATAGGGAAGGGGCTGCCTTGCACCTAGCGGCAGACCTGGCTTCGATCCCCAGCATCCCACAGGGTCCCCCAAGCACTGCCAGGAGTGATTCCGGTGCGTAGAGCCATCCTGAATCATCCTGAGCATCACCATGTGTAACCCAAAGCCAAAATAAATAAACTTCCTCTTTAATTGTTGGGGATCAGGGGGCAGAGACAGTACAGTAGGTAAGGCACTTGCCTTGCATGCAGTTGACCTGGGTTCAATCCTTATCACCACATATAGCCCCCCCCAAGTACTGCGCCAAGAGGAACCACACTGTGGGCAAAGAGTCAGTCAGAGAAGGAGAAGACAGTACTGCGAGAGGATCAGCGTGCTAAGGACAGCAGTGCAGGGATGTGAATGGGTCCCAGGGCTGAGTGGCCAAACCTGTCAGAGGCAGGAAGAGCAGACGTCTCCAGGCACTCAGGGCATCAAATATCAGCCCATTTCTCCTTTCAGGAGCCCCAGAGGCTCCAGCTACCGTGAGGACCAGCGGAAAGCACAGGTGCTGGGTCGAGGCAGGGCCAGGAAGGTCTTGGGCATACGCACAAGCCGTTTCTCATATAGCGCGTCAGCCAGCAGCACTCAGCACCCAGTACCTGCCACGACGGAGAGACAGAGCTCCACTCCCACTGCTCTTGGGGCCCAAAGACAAGTGCTCAGCAGAATGGGGGCTGAGGGTCAGAGAAATGTCAGTGAGCTGCTGCTAGCCCAGGACTGCACTGACAGCCACACGCACACACACTACCCACCCACCTACACATAGCCACCCTGCACAACCCACTCCTAGGCACAGACACCATATACACATTCCTAGACATACATACACCATACACACACCACACACATTCACTTCCACACACAGGACACACTTCTAGACATACACACACATACCATACACTTCCAGACATGCACCATACTCCCCCCACACATACCACACTCACTCCTAGACACACCGTACCAGGTACATACATACAAGAACCCCACCAGTCATCCAGATACACACATACCACACAAGCCCAAATACACCACACACTCAGACACACACACCAGATATACCACACCATATCTACATACCACACAAGCCCAAATACATACAACACAGACAAAACACACCAGATACCCCCAAACATACCACACACCACATACCCAGACCAGGCACAGAGATAATAGATGCATTCACCAAATATCCACAAACACAGCCCTACACAGGCACATATACCCGACACAACCTCTATATATGCAGAAACCACACAGACATACATAGCCACTGGGTCAGTGAAACACAGCAGCAGGGCCTGGAGAGATAGCACAACGGCGTTTGCCTTGCAAGCAGCCAACCCAGGATCAAAGGTGGTTGGTTCGAATCCCGGTGTCCCATATGGTCCCCTGTGCCTGCCAGGAGCTATTTCTGAGCAGACAGCCAGGAGTAACCCCTGAGCACAGCCGGGTGTGACCCAAAAAAAAAAAAAAGAAAAAGAAACACAGCAGCAGCACAGCAATATTCTAATATTCTTTCCTTTCTGAAAACTGAGTCTTTTTTTTTTTTTTTTTTTTTTGGTTTTGGGGCCACACCTAGTGACATTCAGTTACTCCCGGCTATGCGCTCAGAAACTGCTCCTGGCTTGGGGGACCATATGGGACGGCAAGGGATCAAACCGTGGTCCGTCCTAGGTTAGCGTGTGCAAGGCAGACGCCCTACCGCCTGCACCACCGCTCCGGCCCCAGAACTGAGTCTTGAGCCCTCCTGCACCACCTTCCAAGTGAAGGTGGAGGAAGGCGGAGCTGACCTCTCCTGGCCCCAGGAAGGAGACCCCAGGCAGCCCCCAGCAGCCCACCAGAGTTCCAGAAACCTGGCTAGAGCAGGAAAATGGCAGCCAAGCAGCAATTGTCCCAATACTCAGTGGAGTCACCCAACAAGTCGTCGAGCAGCAGGGAACCAGTGTGGTGACAGCCAGAAACTGCTATTTCACTCCTAAAAGCCTGTGAATGCCTGATCTGGACAAGAGTAACAGACTTCTTTTTTATTTTCTGTTTCTGGACCACACTTGGTGGGACTTAGGGGACCCTATGCAGTGCTGGAGATAGAACCTGGCTGGACATGTGCAAGGTAAGGGCCTTACCCCTGGGCTCTCTCTCTATCTGGCCTAAAACTTCAAAATAAAATATTTTAATTAAATCTAAGGTAAACCCAAGTAAAAATCTAAAGCCTTCAACTTAAAATCTTTTCAGACACAAAGCAGTGACTGGCCTGGCAAGCCGGAGCCCACTGTTAGACCAGCTGTGTCCTGTACCCAGCAGCCTGGCCCAGCGGTGCCATGTCCTCCATGTGCCCAAATCCCCCTGGTTCCAGACCCACCACCAGCAGGGATACAGCCACTGGCGAAACAGCCGGCAATGCCAGTGAGGAGGGGTGAGCCTGCTGACAGCACCCAGTTCCTCTACGGGGGGTAAGGGCAGAGCCCACTTCCCACGGCAGGCAGTCCCGGTAGCACCGTTCCGGGACATGCTCCGGCAGGCCCCTGCACGGGGCAGCTGAGGCTGCCTCCCTCCCGCCCTCCTCTCTCCCCGGAGCTCTCGGAGAACTGATTCGGGCCAATATTCCAGAGAGTGCAGGGAGCAGGGAGGGGGCAGCCAGGAAGGCTGGCAGACCACGGCCCAGCACTGCTGTGAGGGGACTGTGCCACACAAGCGTCCCTCCGACCAGTCGGGCGCAACCCCCACCCCTGCCCCGGCCCACAGAGCTCCCTCCATTCCCAGAGCACAGCCCCACCCCTCAATCCCACCAAGCTCCCTGGGGGCAGCCTCAAAGTAGCCACCCCCCAAGGGACCTGGCCCTGGGGGTGCAGCTCTCCAGCAGCCAAGGTGGGTGCAAACTCATGAATCGTAGCTGCGGGCAGGAGGAATATCAGGTGCATCTCTACGCCCTGAGGGCTCGACTCCTCCACTTAAATCCCTCCCACTGGGAGAGCCGGCTCCAGTTTCAGGAGCCAGCCCAGCCCAGCGTGAGAACAGTTCTGCCAGCTGCTCCGGCTCCTGTGCCTCGTCCACACCACACCGCCTGCCCTTAGAGACCTGCGCCCACCTGGTCCGGTGAGTCCTGCCTTTCTCTTCTATTCTGATTCCACTTGGTTTTCAAACCCTGCTGTGTGTGTGAAAGTGCTGGCTGAGGCAGGGGACCTGCTGCTTGGCTCAGGCTTAGACGCAGCAGGTGCGTTGGGGAGAGGAGGGTGCAGGGCTCCAACATCCCGTCAGCCTCCCGCTGTGGGATCTGTGCGCCAGCCTAAACCTGGAAATGGGCTCCCCACAAAATCCGGAACACTGAAACCAAAACATGGGTTGCCATCAGTGCTCATGTGCCTTGCCTTAAAATGAAACTGCCATGATTTCGGTCAGCACCAGAGACCACACATACTGTATGTGTGTGACTGTTCTTTAGATTTTAGTACCTTTGCAAGTTGAAGATCAGCACTACTTCGACATGGTGTAACCCGCCCCCCAAAAAAGGAATCACAAAAAAGAACTCTCTATAATACAAAAGTTTTTCTCCCTTCTTTCCCTTATGTAAACTTTCCCTTAAGAGAACAATGACTGACCAAAATTAGTGACCAAGTTTGGCCGAGTTAGACTTAATTTCAATAAGCCTGAACTCACAGCCACCTGAATTTTCACTCTGCTTTCACCAAGTACCCTCACAACGTGACTGGTTCTTAGAAAGGGAGAGCCAGGCAGGCGGATGGCCTCAGGGACAATCAGGTAGAGGACCCCACGCTGCGTGTTCCTGGGTGCTGGGACGGGAGACACAGCATGTGGCTGGATGTGCTTTTGAGTCCTGTTTCAGAAACTCTGTTTTCTCTGGGTCTGGCTGTCCTCAAGTTCAGACTTCGTTTGAAAGAACCGAAAGTCTAGGAGGGAGGGGCGGTTAATCACTGGAAAAGCTCAATTGGAGTAAAACTCACAGATCTCGTTCTTGCGACACCCCAGTGGGTAGGCGACAATGGCGTGTCCTCAAGTTACGCAATAACGCCACATCACAATATCGTAATTATAGCATGCCCTTCAGAACGCTCTGCGTGCGGCCGGCCAGGCAGGCGGACAGGCAGGCGGATGGCCACCCGGAGCAGGGTGACAGCACAGCCTGGTCCCGCACCCTGCTAGGTAGGCACTCACCTGACCTGTCAGGGCGATGGTGGCCCAGAGACCAGAGCTATAATTACCCCTATTGTGCCTGCCAAGTCTGGAGAAAAATCCTCTCTATTTCCCAGACCTCATACCCCTAGAAACCTCCCAAGCACGTCAGCCTCTCACAGAGCTCTGGAGCTGAGCAGAGGGCTCCCCTGCTCAGAAACGCCAGGGGAAGTGCACGGCAACAGGGCCAAAGACCAAGCAAACAGACCCTCCCACCGACCGAAACCACAACTGCTTCAAAGTGCTGTGTGGGCAGCCTGCCGGCCAGCAGCAAAGCAGCCCCAAGCACAAGGCGCCCCACGCAGGGGAGGAGACGCCGTGGAGGCACCTGTCAGGCCACACTACCTGGCCTGCCACAGCCCCTAGGGCTGTGCTAAGGAAGCTGCCAGGCTGACAGGACAGGGCAGGAGAGGACTGTGGGACCCACTGAGGCAGGGAGCTGGACAGGGCAGGGGGATTGTGGGGACCCATCGAGGCAGGAAGCTTGAGACCCACTAAGGCAGAGTGCCAGCCATGAGCTTGCAGCTGAACCACGACCCTACGGGGCCAGCCATTCCCTGCAGCCCTGAAGACTGAGTGCCACCCCTCACTGCCCGCCTCAGACACCATCACTGCAAAGGGAAGTCCAGCTCCACAAACAGTGCTCTGCTCCACTGCACAGCAACAAGCCTTTACCCCACATGCCACAGCCACTGCCAGGGAGCAGGTGGATCTCCAGAGAGCAGCCCATCCCTGCAGACAGGTTCTGCCCCACCCGCACGGCCCAGTTTCCGAGAGCTTACAGAAGCCTCAAGCTCACCCCACTTGTTTCCCCACCACCGGCACATTTTACAGCCAAGGGATGAGGCCTGTCTCCGTGGGCCTCGGGGGTGGCTCTAACGAACTATTGTGCAAGCCTGTGAGGTCAGTTCACCTGTCGAAGGGGTGGCACCTGCCCGCTGCACACCTGACAATACTCACCTCCCAGGTAGCCACCCGGGACCTGCCCTGGCAGACCAGGGCTCGAGGCAGGGCAGCACAGGGCTGAGCCCAGTGCGGTCAGTCTGCGGGACATGCTCTAACGTGTGCGTGGCGAGTGACACAGACCTTTCACAACTGAAACTAGTTGCTGGACAAGAGGAGGCAGCTCTAGGACTAATGACGCTGACAGGAGCTCTAAGATACAGTAAATGTAAAGCTGGTACCCACTGGAGATCTCAAGGACTCCCTCTTCAGATTGTTGGCAGTGAAACGCACGGTGCCACACTTCTTGTCACGCATGTGGCTTTAGCTGCCTGCTCAAAGCGGGCAGCTAAAAAAAGTTCCCTTTTTTGCCGAGAAGGTTCGGTCACGTTGCACACTGTGCCCCACGTTCCACCAGCCTGAGCTGGTGACAGGGGCCGTGCTGGGCGCACACTCGGGCAGCATTTTGCAACTGTCATCATTTTGCCGGGATGCATGCAGCTGGTGATGAAATCATCAGTTTTCAGATCTTTGCCGTGACAGATCCTATACAATCATGGGAACCTGGCTCACACCGGTTCTCACGCCTTCGGAATCAGAGCACAATGCTGCATGCCCAGACAGGCCCAAGCTGACTTATCTTGCTGGCTGGGCTCTGGCTAGAATTGCTTCCTGGAGGAGGCAAGGAACCTGGGCTTTCGGGGCCCCGGGCGGCTCCGCCACCCAAGGGATGAACTGCCCTTGTCGAGAATTATTTATAGGCACTGGAGAGAGAGTAAAGTGGTAGGGCGTTTGCCCTGTGCATGGCCGACCCGAGTTTGATCCCCCGTACCCCCATAGGGTTCCCGAGTCTGCCAGGAGTAACTCTTGAGCACTGCCGGGTGTGGGTTGCAGCCCCATATATACCAAATGCAATAGATTACTTCCCAGTTTTTTCTTTACCAAGAAGAAAGTCAGAAAAGCACAAAGCCATGCCTCCATGTGTGGCGCATGCGACTAGCACCCAGACTTCTTTGCCACCCCTGCCACTGTGTGCACAGGGAGGGAGAGAAAGGGCCAGCTGAGCACCAGAGCTCAAAAACTTCCCTCCACTCATGCAGAGACCAGCCTTACCAGCCACTTTCCAAGCTCCTCAACCCAGAGGTAGGTAGGCTCCTCCTCCAAGTCTAAAGAACTGAGCATTTATGGCCAGAGATAGCACATCATGAGGGCACTTGCCTTGCATGCAGCCGACCCAGGGTCCATCCCTAGAACCACATACGGTCCCCCTGGTCTGCCAGGAATGATTCCTGAGCCACAGAGCTAGTGGCAAGCCCTGAGCACCGCCAGCTGTGGCCACAAGACAGACAACCAAAAAGTATCGACAGTCTTGTTTAGACACACCCTCACAAGAAGTGAAGAGTCAGACGAGACGGGGGCAGTGTGGTCTGAAGAACTAGAGACAAATGAAGAGGTGCCAGCCCTGAGGAGAAAGTCGTGCAGTGCTCTGAGAAGTTCAGGCTTGTCAGGGAGAAGACTCAGCCCGAGCACCCTCACCTGAGAGCTTTTGTGGGTCACCCGCCCCCAGTGTATGCTCATCGCACAGCTTGGAGAAACCCCACTCCCTGCTGTGAGCATGTCGTGCAGATGTCCCTGTCACCCGGTGTGGCCAGGTCTCTGGGCTCCTAGGTGAGAGGGAGGTTTCCTGAGCCCCCGGCCAGGCAGGATGGGCCAGCAGGGAGGGAAGGCCCCACTGTGGACCTGCATCTGCCCAGCCCTGCACCAACCTCCTCTGGGTGTCAGGCCGGGCTCTCTGCTGTCTCCTGGGCAAGCCAGTGCCAAGCTGTGGCCACCACTCTTCTGTCCCCAGGGTAGAGGTGGGCATATGGCAGCACATGGCTCCCAGCAGGCCCATTGGCCTTGCTGCATCATCCCCAATCTCAGACCCGATTCTCAGCACCACCGAGATGGCAGAGCAGGGGCTGTCTTTGCTGCTCTTCACTCCCACACACCCCCACGCAGGATGTGCCCACAAGGTGACTGAACAAACAGGTGCACAGGGTCTAAGGGGGTCCCACGGAAATGCCCCACCCACCCACCCGCTCCAGTGGGTAAGGTCAGCCCCATGCACAGAGTCACTCCCTAGTGTGGGTCCCAACCACCCACGGGTTTTGTGCTTCTATCACAGGCTGGAGATAGAGTCCTCCAAACCCAGAGCTGCAGATCCCTATAACTAAGAGGCGTTCTACATCCCCTTCCTGGGCCCCACCAGGCGAGACAGCAGGACAGGGGATGAGTGGGCCCCAGCTCAGCTAATGAAGCACCCGGGGCCCACAGCCTGGCCCAGAGGCAACTCTGCAGGGTCCTGACACTAAGCTCTGTCCTCCCTCGCAGCTCGAGCTCCCAGCAGACCCTACGCCCACAGGAGCACGCCCAGCACAGCACCTGGCCAGGACTGCTGGGAGGGCGGTGGCAGCGCCCCGTCGGGCCCCAGCATGAGCCTCCTGAAGGAGCGGAAGCCCAAAAAGCCGCACTACATCCCGCGGCCGCCTGGGAAGCCTTTCAAGTACAAGTGCTTCCAGTGCCCCTTCACCTGCAATGAGAAGTCACACCTCTTCAACCACATGAAGTATGGCCTTTGCAAGAACTCCATCACCCTGGTGTCCGAGCAGGACCGCAGCCCCAAAGGGCCCAAGGCCAGTGGCCTGGACCCCAAGCAGCCCCACCCCCCGGACCCCACAGCCAAGCCCCTCCCCCACAGCCTGCCAAACTTCGAGCCCCGGCTTCATGGCCTGGTCCCAGACGACACCAAGGAGAACCTGGAGCTACGAGTACGGGGGCCCCACAAGGGCCCTGGACCCAAGTCTGCCCCCCACAGAGAAGTGGCACCTCGGAGCCCTGTCCCCGACGCGGCCCTGAGCGCCCCACCCCTCCTGGACAGTGCAGCCCGGCCTTCTGCCTTTGTGCCTGTTGGGGAGCACAGGCTCAAAGGGCCGGAGCGTCCCGAGGCCCCTGAGACAGCAGCCCTGCCCAGTCCCCCTGCCAAGACCTCCCCCTTCCACGCCAAGTCGGCCTTTCACGCACCAGGCTATCCCTGGAAGGCCGGCACACCCTTCCTGCCCCCTGACTTTTCGCAAAAAGTGCCATCAACCAAGGGACTCAGCGCCATGTCCCCGTTCCTGCACCCCACCGTCCCAGAGTACCCACCCCACTTCTATTCCGAGCATGGCCTGGCTACCATCTACTCGCCCTACCTGCTCACAGGGGGCACACCGGAGTGTGACAGTCCCTTGGTACCCGTCTACGGAGCACAGGACCACAGACACCTCCTGCCCCCGCCCGGGCCGCTGCCCACTGCGTATGACCACTACCGGCTCCTCCAGCAGTACCACTCAAGCCTGTCACTCCCATACGGCTTCTACAGGCCCGAGCCAGCCCTGTCCTCCTACGGCCTCCGGCTGCCACCCCTCCCAGGGATGGCCCGGGACCCGGGCCCACACCTCCTGGAGGAGGCCGCCCTGCTCTACCCGGCCTCCAGCCCACCCAAGCTCCACACCAACTCCCACAAGAAATATGCAGAGTTTGAGAAAAAAAGTCCGACTCCTGAGGCCCAAGAGTCTTCCAAGGAGGGGCAGAGGGACGCAGAAGGGGCCAAGATGAGCCCCAGAGCAGGCAGCGCAGCAACGGGCTCCCCAGGAAGGCCCAGCCCCACCAACTTCACTCAGACAGGCCAGCAGGGAGCCTCCGACCACACACCCCACCCACCTGAAGAGAGCCCCACCACCTCCCAGCCCACGGGCCACAGCCCCAGCCAGCCACACCCCCAAGGTCTGGCCAGCGCAGCTGAATCCCCACACAGGTAAGAATGGTCCTTCGGGGGCTAGAGAGATAGAACAGAGGGCAGGGAGTTGGGCCTGCATGCAGCCTACCCAGATCCCCTCCCCAATATTCCGATGGTTTCCTAAGCCAGTCCACGAGTGCCACACAAGAAAGTAAGCCCCATAGGTGTGGCCAGAAACACAACCAAAGCTCTTTCCTTTCAAACCTCCCACACCCCTGGCTGTGCACCAAGCTCAGGTCCCAGCAGGGTCTCTCACACTGCCTCTCTCTGCTTCCTTTTTCTAGCCTTGATGGTGCACAACCGGACCCCTGGGCCCAGTCAGGGAGGCACAGTCCAGATATGGAACCCTCCCCATCCAGCCCCGAGGACAGCTCTGGGATCACTCCACTGAACCTGTGCAAGAGAACAGAGCACAGCCACGGCAGCAGCAGCCTTCGCGAGCCCCAGGACATGCCGCTCAACCTATCGGTGAAGGACGCCTGCAATGCCCGCACCCTGCCGTCCTTTCACAGCCCCCAGCCAGAGGTGGAACTTGCTGCTGCTCCTGCTGCTGCTGCTGCTCCAAAGACAGAAACCGAAGGTTCCGGAGACGAGCCGAAACACCCCAGGAGCAGCCCCACCAGTACGGACTCGGATGGAGCGCCCTCCACAACTCCCAGGGGGAAGGCCAGGGACACCCTTGCAGTGGACAGCAGCGAAGAGCAGAAGCAGACGGCAGCCGTGGCCCTCTGCCAGCTGGCGGCCTACAGCCCCGGGAATGTTCGGCCAGGGGAGGGCGAGCCCCCACACAGCCCCAGCCCCAAGGAGAGCCAAGAGGCTCCCAGTGATCTCAGACCCAAGGGACAAAAGAGGACCAGTCCAAGGGAAGCGGGAAAGTCCCAGCAAGGAAGCAAGAAGCCAAAGGCAAACGGCACAACCCGGGTGTTCACTCTGCGGAAAAGAACGCGGCTGTCCTAGGGTGACTCGAGGCCCCACACGGCAAGCCGGACACCAGTGTGAGTGCTGGCTGGCCCTCCAGTGCAGCTTCCTTCCCCATCCCGAAAAAGTGCCAGCTCCCTCTGCCTCTGTAAAAGCTTGTTTTCTGTAAAAACAAGCCTGTGTATACAGAGGAGATTCCCACCCAGTGTGACAACAACCGAAGGTCTCATTCAAGGACCAGCTTCCAGTGGCATAAAATGTCGAGCAAGGAGTGCCAGGGTTCAGCAACAGTATCCAGGTGTGGGCCGTCTTACACAACACCTCCAAATCCTGTACAAACAGCTTAGCACTAGAATAGTTTTAGTCCCTCTCCCATTCGAGACAGGCACATGTGTACAATATGCAAAACCAGAGACAGGAAAAGGTCTTAACAGCATCGGCATTGAAATACTGCATGTAAAAATGCTATGATATTAGGACTGAATAATACACAAACATCAAGAGGCTATTTATACATATAATTTATTTCCGTTGGGGAAAAGGCTAGTACTGGTGAAGGCATTGTCAACGTGCTTTCCTGTAATGTTACGATGGATATCCTGACTCGTGTGGCCTCGTTTTCCACTTCCTAATAGGATGTACTATATTGTTAATTTTCCAATAAACTTCTAGGTGAACCTTAAAGATACATAAAATGCAAACAAAGAGACACTGTGTTATACTCTAAAGTATTTTGCCATGACAAATCAACTGGACCAAAAAGTTTAGTACTGAAGCAATACATGAGTGCGTGTGTGTGTGCGCGTATCCACAGGGAAAGTGCATGTGTCCGTATAAATATGCTGGTATGAAGGGTGTGTAGATAGGTGAGTGCACGTGAGTATGCAGGTCCATAAATGTCGGGCGTGGCCATGCATGTCTGCCGTGTAGATTATATGTGTGCAGGTGGTGTGTGTGAATGCATGCGTGCACATAAGAACACAGATGAGTGCAAGCGTGTGAGCAAATGCACACTTGCATGCAGACACAAACGCACCTGAATGCATGTGTGCCCAGCGTGTAATATGCAGGTGAGTGTACATGTATGCACACACAGGCACGATGCAAGTACAGAATGTGACTGAGTGTGGAGCACGTAATGCACCAAGCTGGCACCGCAGGCAGCACCCGTCGATGCTCTGTCAATCAGTAGAGCTTGTTTTCCCAGGAGCACCCTACAGACCCTGCAGTGCCCTGTCCCTGCTAGTGACCCTTCCAGCCACCTTTACTCCCCTTGCCAGCAGGGCTTCTAGAGCAAACCTGGTGGCGGTGAGTCTGAGTAATGCTCTCCAAGAGGCTACATCAAAGGTCCCAGACTCCAAGTCTGCTTTCCTACAGAATGCTACTTTCTTTTTTTTGGGGGGGTCACACCCGGCGATGCTCAGGGGTTCCTCCTAGCTGTCTGCTCAGAAATAGCTCCTGGCAGGCACGGGGGACCATATGGGACACCGGGATTCAAACCAACCACCTTTGGTCCTGGATCGGCTGTTTGCAAGGCAAACGCCACTGTGCTATCTCTCCAGGCCCATGAATGCTACTTTCTTATTGTACTCATCCACTTCCAACTCTCAACACGCCCCCAGCATGTTAACATGTTGGTTTGATCTGTTTTTGGGCCACACGTAAGGCACTCGGGAGTTACTCTCAGCTCTGTGCTCAGAAATAATTCCTGGCAGGCTCAGGATGCCGGGGTTCGAAAACCAGGTCAGCCACATGCAAAACAAACACCCTATAAACTGCTACAGCTGTGGCCCGACTCCCACTTCTTAACCGAGGGCAGATTAAGTCTGTGGACCATGGATACACTCTTACCTGTGACAAGACAGAAAGCAACTAGGTAGAACATTCAGAAACGTCTCTGAGAGCAGGAAGGGCAGCACATTCGAGCAGACATGGTCAAGATGAACTTCCTATGAAGGAATTCCTAACGGGGGGATGGGGGGGTGTATCTGGATTCCTGGACAGACCAAAGAGACACGTCTTTCATTTTTGAATGACAGGATTCGGGAAGGTGAGTAACACTTTGCACCAAGCTCTATGTATATAAGACTAATTCCAGGTCATAAGAGGAAAATAAAGGGGACGAAGTGATAGCACAGCGGTAGGACATTTGCCTTGCACGAGGCTGAGCAGAACAGACTAGGGCTCAATCCCCAGAGTCCCATATGGTCCACCAAGCCAGGAGCAATTTCTGAGCACATAGCCAGGAGTAATCCCTGAGCATCATTGGGTGTGGCCCAAAAACCAAAAAAAAAAAAAAAAGGTGGGGGGATAAGGAATGTGTGAGGCTGCTATTATCAATGACCCCAAAAACACCCACGGTACTCTGGAGCTCCACTCTAAGGTGTGGGCCCACATATTACTGACCAACTGAACACAGTTTGGGTAGTGGAGCTGGTTCTGCTGTTTGCACAAACCCATAAGCTTGGACAAAGAACAACACGGTGACCTCTGCTTTCTCGTCAGTTAGAACCATCAGGGGTACACAGCAGAGGCTGAGCTCCAGGCTTGGCCAGAGCCCCAGAGGCCGAAGACCAGCTCTGGTCCTGCCTGACCCACTGAACACAGTCCTTCTGGGTCACAGCCCCAGAGACTGAGAACACTTTCTTAGAGTTCCCTGCAACAAAATGCAAGGAGGCCCTCCCACATCGAGCCTGCCCCTCTGCTCCAGAGAAAGGGAGGGAGGCCCAGGGCTCCAGAACAAAATCCATCTGGCTGAGGAAGTCTCAGCTGTTCCACTGAAAGCTGCAGGTGGCTAGGAGTTCTACTCCTTGGTCCACCCAGGGCCACGAGCACCCTGGCTTGGACTCAACCCTGCTTCTGCCTCAGCAGCAAAACACCAAGGCGCCTGCTGCTCCCTCCCTGGGGAGAGGGTCTCTGAGCTAACATACCCCCCCATCCCAGGGCTTACTGAGATCTTCTAGCAAAGTCCCTAAACATTTCATGCCATCTTAGTTTGGCTTCTTCTAGATGCCCCAGAGGAGGGCTGAGGCTTGAATGCTAGCCCTGGATCATGCCCAAGATTAGGCAGGAAGGCAGCCCCAGAAAGCTGAGATCTAACCAGAGACATTCAGCTTCTAACTGGGGGCCGATGCGCCAGGAAGATGCTGCTCCTGGCCTGAACTCTGGGTCCGATCAACTGCTAATGCAGAGAACCAGATACAGACTCCACCAACCAACCTGCAAGGAGCCCAGACCTCTCAGAAGCTCCTGTTGGGAGAGCATAGGACCTAATTTCCAGAATTACCACTTTAGGATATTCAAAACATGCAGAGCACATACTTTGCACAAGGGAGCCCCGGTTTCAATCCTGAACCCACATGATTCCCAGTAACACAAATATGGCCCCAAAACTCAACAAAGAAAAGGTATGGGGGCCGGACAGATAGCACAGCGGTAAGGCATTTGCCTTAGATGCAGAAGGACGGTGGTTCAAATCCCGGCATCCCATATGGTCCCTGGAGCCGGCCAGGAGCGATTTCTGAGCATGGAGCCAGAAGTAACCCCTGAGCACTGCCGGGTGTGACCCAAAAACCAAAAGAAAAGAAAGAAAAGGTATGGGGAAGTGTTGGAGAGAGAGCATGTGAGGTACGCATAAGGTACACATGTAAAAAAGTACAGGACTTGGCATGCGCTGGCCCAGCGATCCTGAGCACAGCAGGGCAGCTGAGCAGACCTAGGTGTGAACCTGCAGGCCTTGAGTACCACCGGATGGTCCTGGCACTACAATGCACAGAGTACCAACTCCTCAGGCCTTAGTGTCAAGTATTGGCCCCTATGGTCAAGATCTAAGTCCCACCTGGGAGGTATCAAAGGAAAAGCATGAGCTACAAAGGAAAAGAAAGTGAAGGCCTCGCACTGGAGAGATAGCATGGAGACAAGGCGTTTGCCTTCCAGGCAGAAGGACGGTGGTTCCAACCCCGGCATCCCATAGGGTCCCCGAGCCTGCCAGGAGCGATTTCTGAGTGTAGAGCCAGGAGGAACCCCTGAGCGTTGCCGGGTGTGACCCAAAAAAACAAAAAAAATAGAAGAAAGTGAAGGCTGTCTGCAGGAAAACAGGCACCAAAACTATGCCTCCCACAACCGTAGAAAACAGGATCGGAGAGCCACGGTGTCTGTGCCAACACAAACACCACCAATGAGACAGAGACTGCTCTGCTCCATGAGCCACAGGTACAGAACAGGGTGGCTGTTCAGAGACACGTCCAAGGAGAGCCACAAGCAGATGAAAGAGAGAATCAGGACCTCGAAGACAGGGCAACTGAAATCATCTGGTCTGAAGAGCAGGAACAGCCAGAACCAAAATGAAAATGACACTGCCTGTCACTTCAGGGGACCACTGGGCCCGGCATCATCCTACACGAGCAAGAGACGGCCTGTTCATCCACCAGGCACAGGACAGGTTGCGAAGAAAGGCTGGCTCAGGCAGAGGCACTGCTGGGCAGGCAGCACCCTGTGCCAAGTGCCCTCCACACCCCCTCCAGAAGCAGCCCCTGACGTGACTGATGGTCAGCACACTTGCCACAGGCAGGGAACAGCTTCAAGCCGTGATGCAATGCACGCATATGCCGTCACTCACTCTGTTCTCACACAGGCAGGTCCTGTCCAGACTGCAGAAAAGATGACTGAAATCACAGAAGTTAGTGTCCACGACCTTGGGGAAAGCAATGACTTCTTAGACGGGATGCTGGAAACAAGCCATCCAAGTGCTGGCCTGACAGACTATAAGATCCCGGGTTTGAAGTGACTGACCCAGCAGTTACAGATTGGGAGTCAGGACTAGTCCTCGGACTTCATAAGGACTCACTCCACGCACACAACATTCCCGGCACCTGTGTTTCCTATGGGCAAAGGGGCAAGGAGATGTTTCTCCGAGGAGCACATCCAAGCGCAAGAGTAAGCATCAGAGAGCCTACCCCAGCAGCAGTGTGGAAAAGTGGGGTCGGAGGCAAGCATGGGGGGATGGGCAGGGGTCACCTTAGTCCGTCTGATGCCCCACCAGAGCAAGTCACTGCTCACACAGCACACCCACTCCAAGTTAGCCTCAGCATGGGCCCTCTGCCCACAAAAGGCAGCTCAAAGCTCACAATCGCCAAAAAGTGGAGACTGCCCAAAGCCCAGAGGATGGGGAATGAAGAGGTGTGGCAGAGCCCATGGCTGGATCCTGGCTGGCAGCAGTGAAGAGGCCTGAAAAATAGCCTGCCAAAGGTGCCCTCTGTCCTGGAGCATATCACAGCGGGACCCAGCAGGGGCCAACTGGGGGACTGACTGCCTCCCATACGAAGCTTACAGTGGATAGATCTGCTCTATGTGACACCCCATGTGCCACTCTGAACACCCCACAATGCCATGTATGAACTGCAGAAATTCTACTTGAAGTCAGCTACCAGCACAAATGGCACGCCTGTTGATCCTGTCTCTGAGAAACACCCAGAAGACAGAATTAACAGCTGGCCAGGGGCTGGGGAGAGGGGTAGGCCAGAGACACAGCACAGGCCTGGCTCATTCAAGGGCCTAAACACACCTCTCCCCACTCCAACCCAGGCATCATCAGGTCCAGTTCCTATAAAAACAAGGGGCGAAGAGAAAGCACTAGAGTTCAAACTACTGAACGCAGCAGACCCTGGCAGAACTTGAGGCACCACATAGGCTCCGGAGCACCACAGGAGTAAAAACAGAAACAGAAGCAAAGGGGCCAGAGCGGTGGCACATCAGGTAGGGCATTTGCCTTGCAAGCGACTGACCTAGGATGGACCGTGGTTTGATCCCTCAGCGTCCCATATGGTCCCCTGAGCCAGGAGCATTTTCTGAGCGCAGAGCCACAGGGTGTGGCCCAAAAAACAAACAAAAAAAAAACAGAAGAATGTGAAAATAAAAACAAACAGGCTGGTGACTGCTCCTCAGTTTGGTTTTTCTTTGTTGTTTTTTTTGTGTGTGTGTGTGTGGTTTTTGGGTCACACCCAGCAGTGCTCAGTGGTTATTCCTGGCTCCAGGCTCAGAAATTGCTCCTGGCAGGCATGGGGGACCATATGGGACACCAGGATTCGAACCGATGACCTCCTGCATGAAAAGCAAACGCCTTACCTCCATGCTATCTCTCCAGCCCCTGCTCCTCAGTTTGAGAGAGACAGTGCGACTGATCTAAAATGGAAATGTGATGGCTGAATACACTAAAACCACTGCACTGTACACATCAGTGCATGAGTCACCTCTCAATAAATCTGCAGGAAAGGGCTGGAGGAATAGCACAGCGATAGGGCTTTTGCCTTGCACTCGGACAACCCCGATGGACCTGGGTTCGATTCCCGGCATCCCATATAGTCCCCCAAGCCTGCCAGGAGCAATTTCTGAGCGCAGAGCCAGGAGTAAGCACTGAGTGACACCAGGTGTGGCCCAAAAACAAACAAACAAAAAAACCTGCAGGAAAAAAGCCAAAGGAGCAAGACACTGTGGGTCTAACAGCATTTCATCTCATGCTTCCATGCTGTGTGCAAAAGCATCACCTCTAGGCCCACCGTCCAGAGCTAAGGAGGGAGGCACACACCACAGCGGGACTCTGGACTCCAGACCAACCACCAACCAGGGTAGCCCTCTGGAATCTCTCCTCGTCCCAAACAGGGGCACAGGCCATGACCCCACCCACCATATCTGTGAGGCCACAAGCTCTAAGTTCAGGCAGCCTCTCCCCATACCCCCAAGCCTTTCTCAGACCCCTGGTGTCACTTGAGCAGAAGTTACTCCACACCCAACACACAGCGGTGCATGGCCCCTAAGATGCCACAGCACCCCAGGGTGGACAATAGGGACAGGGAACTCTTAGACAAGGAACGATCTGGGCTTTAATGTCCTGGGAGGAGCCACATGCAGAAGATAGAAGGGCTGGTAGGAAACGAACCCAGCATGTTCTCTTCCGAGAGGGACAAATGTGAAGTAAGAGGGCAGTGTAGCTGTAGTGTGAGCTCTGGAGCCCCAAGGGGAGATGGCGATGAAGAGCCCAGTGCCACACAGCTCAACAATGGCGAGCTGGAGCGTGCATGGCTGCACTCACCATCCACGAGGCGCGACGGGAGCAACAGGCCTCTTCTGCCCAGTTCTGCCAACGCCAGACACCCACCATGCCAGGCACTGTCGGTCTCCTGGAAACTGAAAGAACAGAGAGCTGAGGCCTCAGTGCTCCCAAACAGTGAGCACCTGCAGGGGATGGAGACCCCACAGCACCGGCCAGGCACTGGCCACAAAGAACAGGGCCCGCCAACCTAGGGCTAGAAGGGAAGAGGCAGGGAGGAGCACAGCTACTTAGGTGAGCAAAGTGTGGCCAAAACTGGAGAACAAACAGGCACTTGGAGAATTTGTCACACTGTGAAATATGAATTTTAGTAAATAACTGGAATGTGGGCCCGTCAGCTGCAAACAAAACCTGTTATTCAACAGAAACTCCTCTGCATGTGGGCACAGCCCTGGAACCTAGGAGGGGAAAGGAGAATCTTTCGTAGACTGAGGCTGAAGAAACAAATACGAGGACTCGTGTAAGAGCTTTTGCCTATCCTGAGCCAACACTGATGCAAGGACTGGAGGGCACCCCCAACCCCATCAGAACTGGAGTACTCCTAGATCCAGGCTCCAGAGCTGGAGTCCCAGGCCCTGCACAGTGAAGAGTCAAAATACACACGCTGTACCTAATGGCCCAAGAAGCAGTGCCCATGTGCACGCAACACTCTCAAGGTGACCCAGTGGCCCAGCCGAACAGCAGCACTGACTCCGCTCCTCAGAGTGCAGATGTTACACATGAACACCAACATCTGCACACTGACATGGTCAGCCCTGGGGGAAGGGCCCAGCCAGGCTGCCCTATAGGAGACATGGAGGAGAAAGGGCCCCCCAGGAACAGCACCCAGCCCCAATGGCTGCCAACAACAAGAATGTAGCCCCCTCACCCTCGCCAAGGCCAAGTGGAATAGGGCCAGACACCCCCAACCTGACATATTGTAGCACCATTGAGCCAGGGACAGGCAATCCCTGCAAGCAGCTCTTGAGTGAGTCCCGTGCCTGGCAGACAAGGTGGAGCAGGAAAGGGAAAACAAAAAGAAAGGGAAAGCAAAAGGGAGCATGGGGGGTTTGGAGATAGAGGGGGCACAGTGACAGGCACAGGGAGAGGCCGTCCTGTGCAAATTCTCACACAGCCAAGAGCTCACACTAGTGAAAGCTCACATAGTGCCCCACTGGTTGCTCATAATCCAGAAAGCTCACACTTCGTGTTCAAGCTCCCAACTGCTCACACTCATCTTCCTGACTGCTCTCTCTCCCGAGCTCACACACTTAATACTCATATTCCTGATTGCTCACACTCCTGAGAGATCATACACTGTGGATCTCACCCTCTCTGACACACATCTGTGAGCACACCTGTAATAAGACATTCAGCCGGTCTCTGGACCAGACGTCTCGGGCTCAGTCCCAAAGCTGCACACCTGGCCACACCCACCTACTGGCTGCCCTGTGCAGCTCCAACACCAGCTTCTCAAAGGCTCAGCCAATGAGACCTAAGCACTGCTTTGTTTGACCACTGCATTGCAGCCCAGTAAAAGTGAATGGAGCTCGGACTTTGCCCACAGTGGCCACTTCACAATGTCCCTGGCAACCAGGCACAGATCTGGAGCTCCATCGTCACAGAAGGTTCAGACAAGTGAGGGCCTGGACATCACACTGACAGCCCATCTTCTCTAAGAATAAACATACAGATGCTCAATGCTGTCTTTTCTCTTTTAACTTTGTTAATGTAAAGCAGCTCACGCTATACAAAGTGAGCCAGAAAGCACTCCAGTTCTCCCTCTAAAGAAGAAAGCAAGGGCCCGGAGAGATAGCACAGTGGCGTTTGCCTTGCAAACAGCCGATCCAGGACCCAAGGTGGTTGGTTCAAATCCCGGTGTCCCATATGGTCCCCCGTGCCTGCCAGGAGCTATTTCTGAGCAGACAGCCAGGAGTCACCCCTGAGCACCACTGGGTGTGGCCCAAAAAAAAAAAAACAAAAACAAAAAAACAAAGAAGAAAGCAAGTCCCTGCAGGGGAAGCAGTGCAAACCCGAGAAGCTAGTGCGGACAAACAATTCCGCCCTGGTGTCCACATACCTGAAGCAATCCAGCACAGACCCCACCACGTCATCTGCCAGCTCTCTGGGCAGCCTTCCCGCGATCCGGCCGATCCTAAAACAAAGGAGAACTCCATGGGCACAGTGTAGGCACCCGTCCATGAACTCAGCCCACAGCGGGTGCAATGCAGAGCCTGATGCACATGAGCCTCTGCTCTGCTGCAAGCAAAGGAAGGCAAGTGCAGGGGTGAACATTTCCTACCCCGGACTGAGAGGCTGGAGATGCCACACAGAAACACACAGGGCCTCCTGCATCCGCTTCCTCCATGAGCACCCTGGCACAGATTCACAACTGCCTGGACGGGCTAGACTGAACTGGGGGCATCCTGAAACAGCCAGGATGGCAGCCAGCACAGGTCCATGGGCTCGACAAGGCCTGATCCCGGGGCAGCATGAGAGACTTGCTCTCTGCCCAGGTGAGCCAAGGACTAGCATCAGCCTGCTGGAGCCCGAGTTCAACAGGACCATGTGGCTCACGCCTGTCAGTGGGCTGTGGTAACAAAAGAAAGGCCAAGGCAAGAATACCAGGGGCCGGAGCCATACTCTAGTGGAAACACATTTGCTTTTGCACATGGCTGACCCAAGTTCAATCCCCGGCATCTCATGTGGTTCCTTGAACATGCCAGGAGTGATCCCTGAACACAGAGCCAGGAGGAACCCTTGAGGGAGTGGAGGGTGGGAAGGAGGAAAAGAAGGAGGGAGGGAGGGAGGGAGGGAGGGAGGGAGGGAGGGAGGGAGGGAGGGAGGGAGGGAGGGAGGGAGGGAGGAATTAACAGCAAAGATCATAGAGTTGGATTCATGTGCTCAGACACATGGACATGACCAGGAAGGAGCAGGAACTCAACCTCCGGAATCAGCTTCAAACTAGAATCTTGCAGGCCAGGCAGGTAACTCAGTGGCAGAGCACATGCCTTACAAGTGTGAGGACCTGGAACTGACCCCTGGAAAAAAGGATCTCTAAAATCACACTCTTGGATCCAAGAGATCATACAGCAACTTAAGATGCTTGCCTGGCACGTGGCTAACCAGAGTTTGATCCCTGGCACTGCATAGGGTCAGAAACCCTAAGCACCACCAGGAGTAAGCCCTAAGCTTAAGGGTGTAGTCTCAAAACAATCAACTGGTAATCCAATAGAAACCTGGGGCCAGAGCAGTAGCATGTTTGCCTTGCACGTGGCCAACACCGGATGGAGCCCGGTTCGATTCCTGGCATCGCCTGCCAGGAGCAATTTGAGCGCAGAGCCAGGAGTAACCCCTGAGCACTGCCAGGTATGGCCCAAAAACACCAAACAAAAGAAAGAAACCTGGAATCAGAGAGTCAGCACAAGAGCAGGAGCTTACCTTGTGTGTCAGACCTAGGTGCAAAACCCAACACACCGACAACGGGAGAAGTATGTCTGCCCAGCATGCCCAAGGCCCAAGTTCAATCCCTGGACCCAAGTACTGCACTGCAAGTAGCGCTAGGAATGGGCTAGCACCTGCTGAGCACTGCTTAGAAGACCCGGTAACAATAACAATAACAATAACAATAATAATAATAAATCAAAACCTAGGGCTGGAACAATGCCACTGTGGGTAGGGTGTTTGCCTTACAGGCGGCCAACCAAGGTTCAAACCCTTGGTATCCGATATGGTCTTCCACGCCTACCAGTGCAGAGCCAAGAGTAACCCCTGAGCACCACTGGGTGTGACCCATAAACAAACAAAAAAAAAACATTGGACCCTAAAGCAGTAACTTGTCTCTCACAATTTCTCTGCTGACCCCACCTCAGTCAGACTTGAACACCACTCCCGCCTCCCCCATCCCCTGCGGGTACCTACCCTTTAGCCGCAGACCACCGCACGATAGTATCCTTGTCCTTCAGCCCGCCCAGCAGCTGCTCTGCAAGTCAAGGAGAAAGGTCCTAAGCATTACCCACAACTGGGGTCTAGCCACACCTCTAGCTTGCAGCCCACCCAGCACAGGAGCAGCTCAGAACCACAAAAATGCTAACATGAAGGGGGCTGGAGAGATAGCATGGAGTTAAGACATTTGCCTTACATGCAAAGGGATGATGGTTCGAATCCCAAGATTGTCCCCCAAGCCTGCTAGGAGCAATTTCTGAGTATAGAGCCAGGAGTAACTCCTGAGGGATAACAGGTATGACCCAAAAATAAAAAAAATTTTTTAAAAAAATGCTAACATGATGAAAGCACTTCCTTCTGGTTTTGTAGGGAGTCATGAAAAGGCCCTTTCCATGGTCACTGTTTTAAGAACATATGCCCCCCCCAAAGAACAGCAGTAAAGGAGCTGGTCACGAGACAAGCAGGGTGCAAGCCGCCCTGGCTGCGGGAAGACCTTCCTAGGCTGAAGTAGAGACCCAAGGACCCTGGGAGGAGCCAGATTTCAAGATCAGGGCCCTGAGGCCTAACAGGTGGGCCCTTAACCTAGGGCACCTGCCACCCAGGAAGGCCAGAACAGACAGCAGGGGGACAGGTATGAGGGCACATGTCAAGGCTGGGGCCCCAGTGTGTGAAATGGTGTGAGGGAGCAGGTGCAATGAGCCGAGCTGAGCAGGACAGCAGGAGGCCAGGAGGCTCAGGGAGGGCAGGGGCGAGGGCGGCCCACCCAAGGGCTCACACACCGATCACACTCTCCACCTCCTCAGGGACATCACTGTCATCCTCCTCCTCCACCTTGGGCTCCTCTGGAGTCTGTGCCAGCCCCAGATCGTTCTGACTCTGGCTGGGTAGCTGCAGGTTGGCAGCCAACAAGCGGCATCCACGCTGGTACCTGCAGGAGAGCAGAGGCACCTTAGCACAGTACCATAACTGTAGCTGGAGGCCAAGTTCCTGCCAAAACAGTGACCCAGGGTCTCTGCAATCTGAAGGGCAGGCACCTCCTGGGTCTCAGGGGAGGATAGAATGGGTCTGCAGGCTCAGAGGAAGACAGAGTGTGTCTGCAGGCTGTCTCTCCCCACCCAGCAATAGATGAGCCCTGCAGGGTGAGAAGGCAGAGACAGGGCTTGGAAGGCAGCACAAAGGCACTGCCAGCCACCACCTCCTGAGCCTATCAGCACCCCTACTCTCAGCAGCCAGGCCCAACCCCAGTACTCAGAAATGGCTATGGCTGAAGCTCCAGCGCCATCTCCCCACGGGCCACGGACAGACTAGCGACTGGCTAAGGGAAGGGGTGGAAGGGCCGAGTCCCAGCTAGGCACCTCAGTACTGCTGGGGATGAGAGATGTGCACTGAACAACTGCAAGGAGGTGGACCCAGCCTGCACTGATGCCTTGTGCATCTCCAGAACTGCAGATTCCACTGCTGCTTCCACTGCTAAGCCAGTCTAAAGACAGGCCAAAATCACCCAAAAAGCCGGTAATCAGAGCCAGAGCAGAGAAGCTTCTGCAGGGGCTGCCACATAGTCCGCCAAAGCCCACAGTCTGGGGCACTCACCTCCACTTGGCCACCCTGGGTCTCAGGAAGGTGAGGCCCAGGCGCTGCACAAGCTTCACCCCCAGTTTCCGGAGCAGCGTCTGATTGCTCTCAGGGAGCCTGCAGCCGTCTAGGCAGCGGAGCACAATGGCAGCTGCAACAAAAGCACATGGCAGGCGAGCGTCAGGACATCTTCTGAATTCCTTCTGCAGTGTCCCAGCCACAGAGGACCACCAGACCCAGAGGATGGAACCTCGAGCACCATCAGCCTATGTCTTCTGAAGTTCAGGCAGATGGGCCGAAGAGTTAGTGGAGTTGCCTTACGTGCTGCCAGCCCCAATTCAATCCCAGCACCAAACAGGGTCCACCAACCTCCACCAGCTGTGATTTCTGAGCACAGAGCCAGGAGTCAACCCTGAGTGCCATCAATTGTGGCTCAAATGTTCCTCCCCACCCAAAAATAAAAATGTCTAGGCTGGTTGAAGCTGCTCAACTTTCTCCCTGCAATATGCAGCTACAGGAGAGCAAGACCAGCAGAGCTGGAAAGGCTAAGCCATTCTCAGCTGGAAAGCCCCTGTAAAGATGTGTGACGGGCACTAGAAACCACACATGGGTCTTGAGATTCTGGAAGATACTGGGGAGGCTATGTGACCAGACATACAGGCCAAGTCCAAGGACAGGGACTCTGCAAGCAGAAAGATGGCCCACAGGAACCTAGAACCTAGACCTCCCACACAAAGCCTGGAAGCCAGACCACTCCATACTTAAGCACAGAGAACACATAGAAACCCAAGAGAACAACCTCCAAAACGCTTGGGAAGGGAACATGCTTGATCATATACAAGCCACATCATACGCACACTCACCAGAAGGCAAACAGTCTTCACGTTTTCCGTGCTTGAATATTTGTGCCTGTGGGGGGGGGGGGGGAATATCCCTATATAAATGATGCAGGTACATTCACAAATTTAAAACATAAATTATCAAAATAAACCATTAACTGATTCCAAATCAGAGACCAGAGCCTCTGAGATCTAGAAAAAAAACTGATAAGAAAACAGGGGAGGGCCCGGAGAGATAGGATATCGGTGTTTGCCTTGCAAGCAACCGATCCATGGACCTAAGGTGGTTGGTTCGAATCCCAGTGTCCCATATGGTCCCCCGTGCCTGCCAGGAGCTATTTCTGAGCAGACAGCCAGGAGTGACCCCTGAGCACTGCCGGGTGTAGCCCAAAAACCAAAAGAAAAAAAAAAAAAAAAAAAAAAAAGAAAAGAAAACAGGGGAGGGGCGGGCACAATTGTACTGGAGAGGAGATTATTTGCCTTGTATGTGGATGACCCAGCAATCCTCAGCATCCCATAGGGTTCTCCCAAGCACATAAAGAGTAATTCCTGAGCACAGAACCAGGAGTAAGCCCTGAGCGCCAACAGGTATGGTCCAAATACAAAAAAAAAAAGAAAGAAAAGAAAAAAGAAAACAGAAGAAATGGTCTACAGTGCATCTTCAACAGGAAGACAGTGCTGAGGTAGCAGCTGCTCGTCGACCCTGGAGAGGATGAGTCACTGGTCTGCAGGGCCCGTGCCTAAGCCAGGACCAAGGCCTTTCATCTCGGCACAGGAACTAACCAAGCTTTCCTGGGGCTCGTCTTCTCCCTCTCAGCCCAGTCTCAGAGCCTGGCACCCATGAAGAGGCTAATTGGCTTCCATCCGGTGTCCCCATTACACTACCCTGTGCCCAGTGCCACCCAGACCTCAGTACCTGTCTGCGCTTAAGGCTGACCTGCGCTTGCTTCTGGACAACAAAGGACTGTCCCAACCTTCTGCCCAAGAACCAAGAGCCCAAGCACAGGCATTGAGAGGGACTGCGAGAAGCATCTCTTCCTCCACAAGCAGAGCAGAGAGGTCTCGCAAGAGTCAGGCTAAGCGTATGCCAAGTGATAGCACAGCAGGGAGAGCATTTGCCTTGCATGTGGCCAACCAGGGTTTAATTCCCAGCCTCCCAAATGATCACCCAGGCCTGCCAGGAGTAACCCCTGAGCACTGTTGGGTGTGGCCCAGAACCAAAATAAATAAAAAGTAAAGAGTTCCCCCCCTGTGCCACCCACCAAGCATGCTCCACGGTACCCCAACAAAGCGTGTACCCACAATCCCAGATGAATGACCCCGAACTAGAGCACTAAGGCCAGAGTAGCATACATGACACACTGGCCACCCTGTTTCACAAAACAGCACAATGAAAGGCACAATGGAAGTAATGTCTACTGGACAAGGGTCACTGACACTGAAGGAGAGATCAGGTCCTGATGGCTGGGTACCCGATGGCTGCACTGGACATTACGTGCTCCAGAGTTCTCCTATGTCAGGCCTGGGCCGGGACTCGGGGAACCTAGCAAAGGGCCAGCGGTTCTTAGAAAGAACAGATTTGCCCCAGACAGCCCTGTCCTCACTCCTCTTCCCAGGTCCTCAGACCTTTCACCACGCCCTCAGTCCCCAGCCCTCCAGACACTCTCTCCATGGAGCCTCCAGCACATGAAATGTGCCCCTCACCAACCCCACACTATTTGTTGAAAAAAGTAGGGGCAGGGCCCGGAGAGATAGCACAGTGTTGTTTGCCTTGCAAGCAGCCGATCCAGGACCTAAAGTGGTTGGTTCGAATCCCGGTGTCCCATAGGGTCCCCCATGCCTGCCAGGAGCTATTTCTGAGCAGATAGCCAGGAGTAACCCCTGAGCACCGCCGGGTGTGGCCCAAAAACCAAAAAAAAAGTAGGGGCAGAGTCCAGCTCCCCCAGCACCCCGGCCATGGGAGACCAAAGGGCACCAAAGGGCAGCTGGTCCCCCATATGCCATACAGCCCGAAGGGATCAAGTGAAACTCTACCTAAGTGGTTGGTACTGCTTTGTGACTCTGGCTCCTGCCTGCCGGACATGGCACATACAGGACACATGGAGGAGGTGGTGAGGATCCTGAGATTTGTGAGGCTCCTGCTGCTAGACAGAAGAGGTGAGGGGCAGGAAGACTGGGCACCAAGCCTACCTGCCCCAACCCAGCTCCTATCTTGTCTCCCAGGAAGTAGATGTCAAATGCAGAAGGAAGGAACACAGGTGACACCCTGTTATGGCTCTTCCTCTGACCTGGCTCCAAGGGCAAAGACAGAAAGGAAGGGAGAGAGGAAAGCAAAAAGAAGGGTCAGGGGGTTTGTGCTGTCTCTAGGCACCCGGCTGGTGTACTGCCCCGCAGACCGCCACTTCCTGTGAACACTGCACCTCAGAGGAGCGCCAGAGAGACCAGCAGCTCTGCCTGGGCCAGGCCACACATCACACTCGCTCGGGACCACGCACCTGTCCACCACTCCCCACCAAACTGGCTTTTCTGCCATGTGCAAAACACCAGAGCCCCTCCCGGGGCATATTCTCCACACATGAGTCATAGGCGTCGGCTGCTGGGGGCAAGTCCGCCCTGCTGCCAAGCCAGAAGTGCAAGTCTAAGGCTCCCCTGAGGCACCCCCAAGCCAAGGCCAAGGAAAGCAGCTCCACCCAGGCTGGATGCCACTCCCTAGCACCCGCCAGCACTCCTGTGGGCAGGTGAGTCCAAGAGCCCCATTTCGGCTGGCCTTCACCATTCCCCTGGCCTCTGCCTTCCGACTAGTCTTGGCCAGAGCCACAGCCTCCTGCCTGACATGCTGTAAGATGAGAGCAAAGGAAGCCAACAGGAGCCCTAGAAGGCCAGGGGTCACCGGGCAGGGCAGGGCTGGGCCACACCACCTCTTCCTCCTCCTCAGTGTCCACCTCCTTCCTCGGAACATCACTCCAGGACCAGATCAGAAATGATGGCCTCAATCCAATTCAGTAGGATTGAACGAAAACACACAAGTCCTGTCTAAACAAATAAATTACAAAGAATTAAATACACTAACAAGGGAGTACAAACTTCACTCAGGAGTGCTGAGCAAGCCCACGAATCACATCTCGCTCTTTTCCTCCCTTGCCTGGCCAGGCTGATCAGCTCCTGTCCTGCTGAGGGCCAGCAGCACCTGCACAGACAGTGCCTGAGGGCTGGGACAGCCTGTCGTGCCCAGGCTCCATCCATGGCAAACATTGCCCCAGGGTGCGCAGACCGCAGGGCTCCATGCATTTAGGAACTTGAGTCCCACAGATCCTAGGGAGGATGTGCTAAGCACCACACTACCAGCAAAAGCATCACCAAAATTGGCCTGTCCTGAAAACAGTTGTTTCTTGGTCAACTGACTACGAAATGCTGATCCATGTTTCCTGTTTGCCTAACACAGCGGAATATGCAAGACTGTCCCTGAAGAGAACAACCACAGTAAAAGCCAGACTCCCATATCAGAGCCAAAGTCAAGGTTGGACTCTCACATCAAGGCCCAATTCAAAGCTGGACTTCCACATCAGGGCCAAGGTCAAGGGTAGACACTCCACATGGGGCCATGGTCAACACACACCACAACAGAATCAAGTGGATATGGGCACAGAGGCAACAGAATTTTGAGGATCTGCTTCCCATAGGTTTGCCCCTAGCTCAGGAAGGGGTCCTGGGCTCCCCCAGTTTGTAGGCAAGGTGTGCTCTGGGCCAGAGCTGAGGGTGGGAGAAGTTCCTGTCCAGAGGGTCCTGTCCTCCCAGTGAGCAGATGGGAGAAGGACACAGAGAAGGCTGGGAACTACGGGCTGAGCAGAGGAGACCAGTGTATCCCCAGCGCTCCCAGCCACACTTCAGGGCAGTCCCTACACACCACCACCAGGGCTGGGTTCCACCACCAACCTTAGCCCACCCTTCTAGGTCCCTGGAAATTCCCTAAGGTCGAAGCTGAAGAATCCAGGACAGACTTTTAGCACCAAGTGCCCAACATTCCAAGAGCAGGAGCAAACCAACATCACTCAGAAGAAACCCCTCACCCCACTCCAGTCCTCTTCTTGCCCCACTCCTCCCGTGCCTGGTTACCAAAAAGGTGCTCCAGGTCCCTGACAACACTCAGGTGTAGAAAGATTCCTGGTCCGCAGACATGAGACCAAGTACTAGGTCTGCCCCTCACCCCTCAGCAGCCAAGCATCTGGTGCACAGGCAGGGTGAATAGCTGCCATCCTGGGGCAACCACAGCTGCCAAGGAACCCCCACGGTCTTTGCTCTGCTCCCCATTCTTCTGGGGCATACTGGTCATCATGGACAAGGCATGCAGGCCAGGTGGAGGAAGACATAGAGAGAAGGAGAGCAGCAGCTCAACAGAGCTGGGATCAGGAAAAAAGCAACAGACCAGACCCAATATGGAACTCCTGAGTATAGAAACACATTTGACAGGGTCAAGGGACAGCACAACATGCTGGGAAGACACCCAGAGTTTCAGGGAAGGCTGGACAGCTGCAGGGTGGGTGGGGCAGCAGGTGCTGGGCCAGTCACCTCTCTCTGGGCCTCAGGCAACAGGTCTCCTCAGTTCACTTACTAAACAGGCCCCAGTGCCTCTGCTGTTTCCTGTCTGGTCAAGAGATACTCAGGGGGTCCATGGGCCACTCCTCAAAATATTTGATCCTGGGCCTGGAGAGATAGCACAGCGGCGTTTGCCTTGCAAGCAGCCGATCCAGGACCAAAGGTGGTTGGTTCGAATCCCGGTGTCCCATACGGTCCCCTGTGCCTGCCAGGAGCTATTTCTGAGCAGACAGCCAGGAGTAACCCCTGAGCACTGCCGGGTGTGGCCCAAAAACCAAAAACCAAAAACCAAAAACAAACAAAAAAAAAATTTGATCCTGGGGTCGGAGAAATAGCATGGAGGTAAGGCATTCACCTTGCATGCAGAAGGTCGGTGGTTCGAATCCTGGCTTCCCATATGGTCCCCTGAGCCTGCCAGAAGCGATTTCTGAGCATAGAGCCAGTAACCTCTGAAAGATGCCAGGTGTGACCCAAAAACAAAGAAAAAAAATAAAACTTGATCCTGCAATACTGGTCAAAGGGGCCAATGCCTAGGGCTGCAATGAGGTGCTGCCTAGGCCATGAGAGCCGAAGGCCACTGTGCCAACACAATGGTGCTGTGGGCCACGTGGTATCAGGGACCAAACACGGGCCTGTGGTGCCAAGCCATACTCCAGTCCTCAGAGCCCTTGCAGCCTCACCAACCCTGTCACACAGGCAGAAACCACTGCACAGAAGCCCCCGCCTAGTCATCGGAGTGAAAGGAAGGAGCCAGAGCTGGCAGCTGGAGTGGGAGGCCTTTTGTGTCACAGAGTTCAACGTGGACACACATGGGAGAGATGTGGACACTCATGGTCCTCACCACAGTCTACAATCTAGACACTCTGGTCAACAGGGACCCCCAGTAAGGGCATACCATGGGGTGCTGCTCCATGGAACCCCAAGAGAAAATAAATCAAAGCCAGTATGAGAAAGCTTCTGGAGAATCAGGTGGCTCCTTTTCATCTTCAAAGAGCCTGACACGCACTAATTACCCACATGCCACTCTCTGAGGTGAGGCTTGTTATATCCATCCATGACAGGACCCAGGTCAGGCTTTGGCATGGCCCACTTGGGGTCAGCCTGCCTTGAGCAAGAGGGCACCAGAGCAAAGGCTAGGAGGCTCAAAAGGCTGTTTCTAGAACATGCTACCCTCATTCCACCGGGGCCCACACTCCTCACCTGAATGGAAAACCTGGGACATCTAGGGCAGAAATGCTGACTTATTTGGGCTACTGCTCCCTCCTCAGGAGAAAAATATTTCACTCAGTGGCCCCCTCAACATCTGCCTTCTTTATGCAGACAAAAGTGTCCCCAGTTGCACCAAGGCTCCTACAACCCCCTAAAGCACCTACTCTGGAGAACACAGTCCTGAGCAAATGGAGGGGTCACAGGTGCTTTTCACCGTATCTGTCCTGGACTTTGAAGTCATGAGCAGTCTTTTTGTCGTTTTATAAGACACATTTCTGTCAGCAGTAAAGAGAATCAGATGCTTCTTTGTGAAGACCAAGCACAGCAGAACAGCCAGTAAACAGAAGAGCACTTTATTGTCACACCTTCCACCAGCCACCGCTGGCAGGAGAGGGGAATTAGGCCTCGGGATCAAACCTCTTGCCCTGCACAGGTACCCGCATAAACACAGCAGAGAAAACCACAGGGAGGCACACATAGAGGCACTGAGGAGACACCATCCAGCGGGGCTTCCCTCTCCACGCTTCTTCAACTCTGGTTCACTCACAGATCCCAGCAAGAGCCAAGCGAAAGGACAGAGCATCCTGGTAGCGCCAAGTGGCCGAGCACTTCTCCCCTCCCACAAGAGCAGGCAGTCACTGGTGCACGCGAGCACGCTGCCAGGAAGTAAAGCCAGACCCCAGTTTCGATGGTGCTTGTTGCGAGTTCACCTGTTTCGCCTAACCCACATAATGAACAGGTGGATTAAAACCCGGCCAAGTGCATCAAAGGAAACAGATGAAATCCTCAGGCACAACACACCTGCAGGTTTCATCACGCTCTGAGGACGCCCAGCCTCTGCCTGGCAGGTCCGACGGGCCTGTGGCGAAACTGGCTCCCGCTGGCTCCAAGAGCCCAAGGCTGCTCGCCTCCCCCACCCGGCTGCACCAACGAGACCAAATTGCTCCTTCAGTCAAGTAAAGGAAACAACACATTGGGCCCAGCGCCGGGAGCTTTTCCTGAGGATGGCCTGGAGGCCTCCCCCGCCCAGAACCACAGCGTCCCTCATGCTGGCAGGGGCGGGTCTCCCTGGAGAGGTCACCCTGAGAGGGTTGAGCCGCATGCCAAGCCCAGTGCCTCCTCTGCCAACAAGCACTCACTCGCCAGGCAGCTTCCTGAAAGGGTGGGGGCCACACCGAGGGCTCAGCCTCCTAAACTCGGGTAGTCAAGCTTTCATCCTCAGCAAACTCCCCTTGGACTGTGGCATGTGGACCATCCAAATGACAAACACCTCCTCACTCTGGTTGTTCTGCGAACAAGGCAGTAGGGGTTGCCAACGGGCACTTCGGGCTCTGCCAAAGGTACCAAGTGTGCCTCCCCTTGGGAATGTGGGGACGAGCTAGAGACAAGCAGCAGGTGATCCAAAATGCTAACTGAGGAAGGGGACTGGACCAACAAAGCCTCCAAGTGGATCAACTGGCCCAATCCACCACAGGGTACAGAGCGCAGCAATGCCCTGAGGGACGACAGGACAAGGAGCCTCTCACTTGGGCACCTTCCTGAGTGGGTGCACAGTGCTGAACCAGACCAAACCTATCCCCACCAAGGCAGAGCAGATGCCAGCAGGACCCTGCTGGACAGAGGCTTGGGAGACCTGTGGGACTCTGCTTCCATCCAATTCTCCATGAATTGGAGACGCTTCCCAGAGGATTAATGAGGAAAGAAAGAGAAGACCAGAATCAGAAAGATACTACAGGAGAAAACTGCTCACCTCGCAACGCAGGCAACCTCATTCAATACCAGAAACCACATCTGGTCCCAAGCCCAGCTAGAAGTGATCCCCGAACAGAGTCAGGAATAGCCCTAAACACTACTGGTTGTGGTCCAAAACCCAATTTTAAAAGGGGGTGGGAGGGACTTGCTTACTCCTGAACCTCCAGACAAACCATCTCAACTCCTACCTCTTTCACCAGAACCACCTAGAACATCTCTATGCCACCTGGGTCCCAGGTGTGGGCAGGGGCAACCATACCCTGCCTGATAAGCCCCCCATCACAACAAGAAACCTAAACTCGCAAACACTTTAGCACAAAGCCCCAAGGGCAGCTCACCCGGTCACATTCTGTTTCAAATGCATTGTTACATGCCCAAGGGAATTAAAAATAAGCTCAAAACATACAGGAAAGTCTAGGTTAGCATTATTCACGATGAGGGACACCCATAGAATGGAATGTTACTTGGCTTCGAGCAAGATGACGCCCTGAGACAGGCACCATGTGGAGGAGCTCGCAAACTGCACCTAGCGAGTAGCCAGCCAGACTCAGTCCACAGGGGGATTCTCTGAAAGGGGACGTCCTGGGGAAGATGCCTGCCCTGCATGCAGCTGGCCTGGATTCCATCTGCATCATCACTCTGTCACCTAAGCCCAGCCAGGAATGAGCGCAAGATCAAGAGCGAGCTTTGAGCACAGCCAGATATGACCCAAAAAACAAAGAAAAAGAAAAAAGAAAGAAACATTCAGGGGCTGAAGAGATAGCAGAAGGTCATAAGTTCGAATTCCGGCATCCCATATGGTCCTATGTCCCTGCCAGGAGCGATTTCTGAGCGTAGAGCCAGGAGTAAATCCTGAGTGCTGCTGGGTGTGACCCAAAAGACCCAAAAAAAAAAAAAAAAAAGAAAAAGAAACAACCAGATTGAGCAAATCCAGAAGGAGGTTATTGGATACAAGGTCCAAGGGAAGGACATAGGCAGAAACGGGATCTTTGCCAGAAGTCCCAAGCTTGTTGTGGAATTCTACTGTGGGGGTGGCTGTAAATATTGTGCGTATGCAAAATAATCACCGACATGTACACTTTCTTTCTCTTAGTGGGCTCCTCCCAGCAGTGGCAGAGATGAAACCCAGGACTCCATCACATAAAGCCTCCGCTGAGCCCACTGGACATCTCCCCAACCCTCACTCCCACCTCTTAAAGAAAACAGAAGCAGTTTCCAGAGTCGTTCTGGAAATCTTGAACACAGGGCAACAAGAATGAGAACAAACACCATGCAACATTCCAAGAGAGCTGCCCAAGGGCTCCAAGGCTGGGCAGCTTACCCTCTGGGGGCCTCACCCTCTGACTAACATAACATGGTAACATAAAGACAAACACACAGAACAGTACACCAGGAAGAGAGGACACAGGGTAGCACTTGGGTTGGAGGGGGTGTTGGGTGGGTGTATGTCAGTGTGACAGTGTGTGACAGACAGAGTGTCAGTGTGTAAATTTGAGAGGGAGAGAGTATATGAGAGAGAGAGACAGAGACAGAGAGAGAGAACATACATGCCTATAGGGAAACCACCACTATTCAGAGCAACCTGATCAGAGAATCTAGACAGAATCAACCTCCAAGTCACCTGCCTACTTCCAATGAGCTGGTTCCCAAGCATGCAGCCACCAGTGGGCAGCAAAGACTGCCTGCAGGCTTTTGGGCTTTTGTCTTCAAGGACACCAGTGCCCCCTGGTGGTGATGGGCAAGACTGGTCAACCCTTCCTGAGGCCCCTGCCCTAAGTGGTCCTTATTTTCACCAAGTTCCTGCTCCTTCAAGGACAACGTGTCTGCAATTGTAACAGCCCCTCAGCCCAACTGCTGACACCAGGGGCACACGTACCAGAGCCTGCAACATCCCATCCATGGCGATGACACCCTCCATAGTCTGGAAGGAAGAGCGGGCCAATGTACACAAACTCCAGTCCAGGAAGTGCGCCATCTTCTTCTGCTTCACATCAGGCCGTGTAATAAACCTGCCAGGGGACAGGGATGTGAGAGCTATACAAAAGTCCTCCAGGACAAAGAACCAGCCCACAGTCTCGGGGAACCCCATACCAGGACACTTCACCAGCACACCACAGCCCCAAGTCCCACTATAAGCTAAGAAGGCAGAAGCTAAGCTAAGGGCTACCCCTGGAGCCCTTCAGCCCAACCCAGACCCACCCTCAAGTAGATGTGGCAGACCACAGCTACAGGCTCCCATGGGGGTGGGGGGGGGGGAGAGAGAGAGAGATGCCCAGCCCTGCACCTGAAAGAGGTCACCAAACCCTGGCAGAAAGCTGCTGCCCAAACCAAGACCATGGCCAGGGCAGGCCCAGAGTCCCCTCCTCCTGCACAGAGGGCTCAACAAGGTGACAGCTAGGGAGGGCCAGGCTGTGCAGGGCCAATGGCAGCTCACACTGGGAGGACACTGACCAGAGCCTCGGGACAGTCAGCTCCAGGGAGAGAGCAAAGGGGAGGTCAGAGTCAAGGACATACACCTAGGAGACCCACCGCCACTCCACACTGCCACCAAGGCCAGTTGAATGCTGGAGAATGAACATGAGGAGGCACAAGGCCATTGGAGCACTTCAGGAAAAACTGCATACAAGATCCATGGTTATATCCCCACTCAGCCACAAGTACAAGAAATGCTTCAACACTGCAATGGCCCTTCTGGTCTGTTACCCACTCAAAGGGCCATATGCCCTCAGCGGCCACAATACCCTAAGGATGCCTCCTCCAGCCCACTCCGTGATCTTTTAGCAGCCCCCACGCTGACCACCTCACTACTGTCCCGTTTGCTGACTGCTAACAAAGCCTAACAATCTGGGGTAGGAGACGAGTTGCAGGCTGAGAAGGCCTGGATTCGAGCTGCACGGCATGGCCCCAGCACTGCTGGAGTGACCCCTGCAAGAACAAACATGCCTCTGCATCTGCATCATCTTCCTTCCTGCTCCTGAGGGTACTCTAGGAGACCAAGCACCCCAGCATGGAAGTCCGCCGGCCAAAGCCAGGGCAGCAAAGGGGACGCAGGGCAGGATCCAAGGAAAGGCTGGAAGCTTACTGAGAGCCGGCACTTCAGCAGGGTGGTCTGAGGGCTACCGCGAGGGCACAAAGTCCTATCTCAGTTTCCTCGGCCTGCCCCAGAATAATACAAGGGAAAGCACAGACCTTGCATGCTGCCCACAACACAAGGGGGCACTCCTGAACACAGAGCCAGAAGTAGCCCCTGAGAACTGGGTGTGACCCAAACCTCAAACCCACAAAAAATTTTTGTCAAGTGGTCCTGGGGCCAGAGCCATAGCACAGCAGAGAAGGCGTTTGCCTTGCATGCAGCTGACCCGGGTTCAATCTCCGGCATCCCATCTGATCCTCCAAGCCTGCCAGGAGTAATTTCTGAGTGTAGAGCCAAGAGTAACCCTGAGAGCCACCAGGTGTGGCCAAAAATAAATAAATGCGGTCCTCCAATCACTGCCAGTCTTGCCCCTAAGCACAAAGCCAGGTATGACCCCTGAGTGCTACCTGGTGAGACCCTCCAAATACATTTATTAAAATAAACATATTTAAGAGGGCAGAGGGGCCGGAGAGACAGCATGGAGGTAAGGCATTTGCCTTGCATGCAGAAGGATGATGGTTCAAATCCTGGCATCTCATATGGTCCCCCGAGCCTGCCAGGAGCGATTTCTCAGTGTAGAGCCAGGAGTAACCCCTGAGTGCTGCCAGGTGTGACCCAAAAACAAAAACAAAAACAAAAACAAAAAAAAGAGGGCAGAGCAATGGGTACAATGGGTAAAGAGCATGCCTAGCATGCAGCCAACCCAGTGTAATCCTTGACATCACACATGGTCCATCAAGTCCCTCCATGAGTGATCCCTAAGTGCAGAGCCAGGGGTAACCCCTAATCATCAGGAGGAAGAAAAGGAGGGAGAGGGGGAAGGAGGGAGGGGGCAGGGAAGGAAGAAAGGAAGGCAGGAAGGGTCAGAGAAGTAGCTCAGCAGCAAAGCACTCGTCTTATATGTGTTAGGCCCTGGATTCAATACCTTCTTAAATACCATGAAGAAAATTAATAAAAATAAAAACACATAAATAAAAAGGAAAAATCCATTTCCACATTAAAATCCCATTTGGGGCCAGAGACAGCATGGAGGTGGAGCGTTTGTCTTGCATGCAGAGGGACAATGGTTCGAGTCCCGGTGTTCCATATGGTCCCCCAAGCCTGCCAGGAGCAATTTCTGAGCATAGAGCCAGGAGGAACCCCTGAGCGCTGCCATGAGGCACAGCAAGGTCGAAGAGCACCATGCGAGCATGTGGTCGAGAGCTCAAACCCCTGCAAGTGTCCCACATACCCTGTCACATGACAGTCAGTCACATCACAACCAGGGGTGTCTGAACACCGAAGGAGGGGTTATGGTCTGACAGTATCACAGCCAAGAAGTGACCTCTGGCAAGAGGGCGTGAGCAATCAGCCAGGACTGAAAGCCAAGACTGGGAGCCCAGAGAGCACAAGCATCAGCAGACTCAGAGAGCAGGAGAGCATTGCAGCCAAGAGCACAGAACCCCACGTGCTGTGTACCCAGCAAACACTGCAGCCTGCCAGCATGCACACCCATGTCACCACAGCCACAACAGCAATGGGGGAACAGAGAGGAGGCAATTGGGGCCAGAGAGATAGCACAGCGGTAGGGCATTTGCCTTACATGCAGCCAACCCAGGATGGACCCTGGTTCAATTCCCAGCATCCCATATGGTCCCCCAGGAACCGATTTCTGAGCGCAGAGCCAGGAGTAACCCCTGAACATCACTGGGTGTGAGCCCCCCCCCAGAGAGAGAGAGAGAAAGAGAGAGAGAGAGAGAAAGAGAGAGAGAGAGAGAGAGAAAGAGAGAGAGAGAGAAAGAGAGAGAGGAGAGAGGGAGGAGAGAGAGAGAGAGAGAGAGAGAGAGAGAGAGAGAGAGAGAGAACTTTAGTCCAGGGCTAGAGATAGTCCAGGAGTAACCCAAGTGCCGTCGAGTATGACCCCCCCCCCCAAAAATAGAAGGGGGGGAGATTAAATGTGTGTGAGAGAGAGAGAGAGAACTTTAGTCCAGGGCTAGAGATAGTCCAGGAGTAACCCAAGTGCCGTCGAGTGTGACCCCCCAAAAATAGAAGGGGGGAGATTAAATGTGTGTGTATGTGAGAGAGAGAGAGAGAGAGAGAGAGAGAGAGAGAGAGAGAGAGAGAGAGAGAGAGAGAGAGAGAGAGAGAAAGCGAGAGAGAGAGTTTTTAAAAACTTTATCCAGGGCTAGAGATAGTCCAGAGAAGTAGGACACTTGGCTTGTACACAGCCACAGACAAGCCCAAGCCCACTTCCATCCAGGCTGCCTAGGAGGTCCCAAACACTGCTAGGAGGGACACACACAGACCACAGGGCCAGGAAGTCCTGAGCACAGCTGCTGGTAGCCAAAAATCAAACAAGAACAGAACAGAACACTTTAATCCCAAATAGGAAGCACAAAGCCACACAGTGTATGGAGGACAGAGAATGCTCACACAGAGAAGGAAAGGCACGGAAAACCAGCTACGACAGGGTCAGCATGGCCTTGGGCCACCACTACACACAAATGCTGTAGCCCAGCGGGAAACATGGTCATCCTGAAGGGCGCCAGTGTCACCAAGGCCCAAGATGGGGCCCAGGGCAGAAGTCCTGAGGGACAACTGGCAGCAGGTGTGTGGCCCAACAAGGCTCTAGTGCCGTGTCCTGTGACTCAAGACTGCTCCAGGGGAAATAATTCCAAGCACTGGAAATACATCACTCTAGCACTGCACAAAGGAAGGAAGGAACAAAGTGCGTCAGAGCAAAGTGTGGCAACTGTGGGACATCCCAGTGCCACTTGAATACTGAGGACTCAAGCGAACGAAATACAGATGAGCTCTGAACTGTGCAGCACCAGGCCATACACAGCCCAGCAAGCCACCAGCGAGAATTCTACCACAGGGAGCCTCAGCGCCACACAATGCTCCGAGGTAGCCTCGCTGTAACCTTCCCCAGAGGCTGAATGGGCAATCTGGAGCCACGATACTGCTGACTGTAAATGGTAACAAACAGCTGGTAGTGCATTTGCCTTGTTCGTGGCCGATCCAGGTTCAATCCCTGGCACACTATATAGTGCCCTGAGCCCCACCAGGAATGTTCCCTAAGCACAGAGCCAGAAGGACGCCTGAACACTGCCAGGTGCGTCCAAACACAAAAAAGTAACAGACCATAAAGGCAGATGCTAGTCTGCCTGAATAAATGGGGCAGACACTGTCTGTGCCAGGCATAGCTAGTAAGAACCTTTGGCTTCCCACTTGATCCCCTTCCTAGCACTGAACTTCAACCCTTTGGTGATTACTGAGCGTCCAGGGTCCCTTAGAACAGATCTGTGTGGACCCAAAGTTCAGTGTCGCAGTAGGAGGTACATGCTGATGTCCCTTCAGAGCTGGACAGCAGGGTTTCTAGATGGAATTCGGGCTCTAGAGGAAGACTGAGGTGTGTCCCTCACAAGAGGGAAAGAAGTTGTCCATAATCTACGGGAAACGCCACCTGGAACAGCGTTACTTCTCTGGGAAGTGGAATGACAAAGACCTCATCATGTTTCAGTTCTCATACGAACCAGACAGTAAATCCATTAGCAAGAGCTTTCACCAGCTCTTCATCCACCAACGAGCAGTGCGCCTAAGAGGGCACTGAGAGAGGTGTGGCCCATTTTCCCAACTAAAACGTCTAAGGTCAGAGAGAAACTGCATAGGGTCATGTCCGTCTTGGATGTGGCCAACCTCGTTTGATCCGGCACCATTTATGGTCACCCAAGTACCACCAGGAGCGTTTCCTAAGCACGGGCACAGAAACATGAGAAAGCCCTGAGTAGTATCGAGTATGCCATCCCCAAAAAAGCCAAACCAAAAAAAAAAAAAAAAAATCTGAAACTTTTTATAGCCAGCTTTTTTTGCATTTCCTTGTTTTTGTTTTTGTTTTTCTGGACCCCACCCAGCAGCACTCATGGGTTATTCCTGGCTCTGTGCTCAGAAATGACTCCTGGCAGGCTCAAAGGACCATATAGGATGCCACGGACCGAACTTGGGTGGGCTACATGCAAGGCAAATGTCCTACCCACTCTGCTATTGCTCCAGCCCTTTACAACCAGTTTTTATGTTCATGAAGATATCAGAGAAAATGTCTAATTTTTCTTTATTTCCTCTACCCAACTTAAACCCCATGCTATGTACAAATGATGAGTTAAAGAAGTGCTTCTCGGGCCCGGAGAGATAGCACAGCGGTGTTTGCCTTGCAAGCAGCCGATCCAGGACCAAAGGTGGTTGGTTCGAATCCCGGTGTCCCATATGGTCCCCCGTGCCTGCCAGGAGCTATTTCTGAGCAGGACAGCCAGGAGTTACCCCTGAGCACCGCCAGGTGTGGCCCAAAAAACAAAAAAAAAAAAGTGCTTCTCTTAGTCTCCAGTTCCCAGATACAACAAAGTCACTCAGCCTCATCTGCATCTGTGCCTGCAGTGATGGACTTATCGAATCCCACAGGAATCAGTCCTTGCTAAGCCCTGCTTTTCAACTCTGATTTTTCTTTTTTTTTTTTTTTTTTTTTTTGGGGGGGGGGGGGAGGGTTATACCTGACAACACTCAGGGATTACTCCTGGCTCTGTGCTCAGAAATCGCTCCTGGCAGGCTAGGGGATGGGAATATGGGAATGCCGGGATTCAAACCACCATCCTTCTTCATGCAAGGCAAAAGCCCTACTTCCATGCTATCTCTCCGGCCCCAGATTTTAACTTTTTGTCAAGTGAGGGCTTTTATTCTAGGACAATCATAGCCCCCCGTCTACAGACATGGACTGCATTCTTGAGAATTCTCAAAGACCATCCAACCATCATCCCCCAAAGATGAGAACACACCCTGTATGTAACTATACCTGTCCTAAATCTGTGCCCTGTGAGGGCTATCACATCACCTTCATGAGCTCCAAACCCAGGCTTAAAGAATCAGTGAGCCACTATCCCAGCCTAGGGACCTATAAGACCCTGAGGCAGGCATACTGACCTTTGAGCCCCAATCCAGTGTTGGGATCCGTGAGGCCCCAACTCAGGCCTCTGGTATCTGTGAACCCTGACCCAGGGACTTATGAGGCCCTCACCTGGGCCTAAGTGACCTATGACTCCCTGACCCAGGGACCTGTGAGACTTCAGTTCTGACCAGACACAAGAGGTTCGGTTTCTGCTTCCCATCAAAGAAAGCCACATAGCTCTAGGGACTATAAAAACCCATGCCCACTGCCCAGATCCTCCCTTGAAGGAGGAAGCAGACACACAGGCACGGAGAGCGAAGTGACACACCTCGCAGAACAGTCACTTCCCTGCAGAACCAGAGCCAAGATGCACACTTACTTGGACACAAGAACAGCAGCTGCATCACGGGCCTTGTCACTGACCAGCAAATAGGACTGAAGAGAAAGAGCAGAGTCTTGTGAACACAAACACCATACACCATGACTCCCCTCCGACATCCCCTCCCAACTCCAGCCTCACAAAGTCAGGTACAACTCTCACAGGAAATGGAAAACCACCAATATGGAGCCCCTGGTAAACCACTTACCTGCACACCCAGTCAGGAAGCACTAGCTCGCACACAACCAACTCAGGCACAAGTGTTCAGCGATGTCTGGCTTATAGCTTGGTTCAACGGCTTCTGAACACAAACTAGTGTGACCTCTAATTCCCAGATGGCCCTGATCCTGTGAATCTAGCAAACTATGAGATGGCCCACGCATGACTGCCAAAGGTACTGTAGCCAGTTTGCCAGCAAACCCTGACCTGTTGGTTGTGTTGGAACCATGTTCCAAAACATGGTTTTTAAAAGATTCCTGATCCATAGAAACCATAAAATATACATGTGTCCTATCCAAAAAGCCACCCACTATGTCTGGAACTATCACCCCACCCTAGGCTAAATGTTAATATTGCCTGGAGAGGCAAACCAGCTCACTTCTGGGAGAGGTCTATGGAAGGTTACAAAAGGGTTGCTTCAGGGGTGGAAGGGGGGTAGAGAGATTGAGGAGGAAGCAAGGAGCGGCTGGAGTATAGGCTGGAAGGATGAGAGAAACAGGTTAAGTTCAGGGTGACTTATGAAGCCTGCTTGAAAGAAGTCACACATGTGGCCTATTAATAATAAGCTTCATGTCTCCTGAAATCTGACTGCTGTGGATCATTTCCTCCCTATTATGCTGAACCTTCAGACCCACCGGCTGGAAGGGGTTGCAGGAGCATGGCCCAGACCAGCAGAGAAAGGCCTCACCATCCATCCATCACCATCCACAACCATCCAGGACTCTATAATTACTATGTATTTCTACATGGGACAACTTGTCACATACAACAGGTCAACAGAACAGTAATCTCTATCATAATTGACAATATTTGCATCAGAAAGTTTTGAGGGCTGGAGAGAGAGCACAGCAGTAGGGCGTTTGCCTTGCAAGCGGCCAACTACCACTTGCACCACTGCTCCAGCCTCAGAACTTGAAACATTTCAATTTAATATTGTTACTACTTATTTTCTAATATTGTTTTGTTGGATTTTTTTGTGTTTTGTTTTCATTTTTCATCGTATCTAGCAGTGTTCAGGGGTTCCTCCTGGCTCTTCTGCATTAAGAAATTACTTCTGGGGCCGGGCGGTGGCGCTAAAGGTAAGGTGCCTGCCTTGCCTGCGCTAGCCTTGGACGGACCTCGGTTCGATCCCCCGGTGTCCCATATGGTCCCCCAAGCCAGGAGCAACTTCTGAGCACATAGCCAGGAGTAACCCCTGAGCGTTACTGGGTGTGGCCCAAAAACCAAAAAAAAAAAAAACCAAAAAAAAAAAAAAAAGAAATTACTTCTGGTGGTGCTTAGGTGGCCATAGGGATGACAGAGGTTGAACTCAGGTAGGCCACATGGAAGGAAAATGCCCTCCCCCACTGTGCTATCACTCCAGCTCTTCTTTTCTTTTGTTTTTTTTTTTTGGTGTTTTTTTTTTTTGTTTTTGTTTTTGGGCCACACCTGGTGGTGCTCAGGGGTTACTCCTGGCTGTCTGCTCAGAAATAGCTCTTGGCAGGCATGGGGGACCATATGGGACACCGGGATTTGAACCAACCAACCACCTTTGGTCCTGGATCGGCTGCTTGCAAGGCAAACGCTGCTGTGCTTTCTCTCCGGGCCCCAGCTCTTCTTTTCTACATCATTTTCTACAATGATCACTTATGATTCATTCACATGTTAAAAGACAAATTAAGGGCCGGTGAGGTGGCGCTAGAGGTAAGGTGTCCGCCTTGCGAGCGCTAGCCAAGGAAGAACCGCGGTTCGATCCCCCGGTTCGATCCCCCGGAGGCCCATATAGTCCCCCCAAAGCCAGGGGCAATTTCTGAGCGCTTAGCCAGGAGTAACCCCTGAGCATCAAACGCGTGTGGCCTGAAAAACCAAAAAAAAAAAAAAAAAAAACAAATTAGTGGCTAAAGAGATAGCAGGCAGGTCGCTTGCCTTGCAGATGGCTGACCAAGTTCAATTCCCAGCATCCTATATGGTTCTCTGAGCGCCACCAAGAGTATTACTGATTGCACAACCAGAGTTACTTCTGAGCACTACCAGAGGTGGCCCAAACAAAAAAAAAAAAAACAAAAGACAAATTACCATAAGCCTGTGCTCTCCCAGGAATACATATACTTTCTTTTTCTTTTCCCTCACACCTTAAGCTTTATGCAATAAAGACAATCTTGCAATCACAAAAATAAATAAAAAAAGAGGGCTAGGGCCCGGAGAGATAGCACAGCGGTGTTTGCCTTGCAAGCAGCCGATCCAGGACCAAAGGTGGTTGGTTCGAATCCCGGTGTCCCATATGGTCCCCCATGCCTGCCAGGAGCTATTTCTGAGCAGACAGCCAGGAGTAACCCCTGAGCACCGCTGGGTGTGGTCCAAAAACCAAAAAAAAAAAAAAGAGGGCTGGAATGATATAGTACAGTGAGTAGGGCATTTGTTACAGAGTAAGCACTGGGTAGGGCCAAAAACAGAAGGAGAGGGAGGGAGGAAAGGAGGGAAGAGAAAAAGCTTACTCTAAAGCTACCTTTGGGAGACCATAGCCATAGTACAGTGGGTACAACACTACACTTGCACATGGTTGACTAGGGTTCAATCTCTGGCACCCTACATGGTCTCCTGAGCCTCACCAGGAATGACTCCTAAAGGCAGAGCCAGGAGTAATCCCTGACCATCACCTGGTGTTACACACACACACACACACACACACACGCACGCACGCACGCACGCACGCACGCACAAATAGAAGCATAAAAGAGAACACTAGTATACAGTAATTATTTACCTCTGCTATTTGGAGAATTTGGTCCATGGTGGACATCCGAGACTGTCCAGGTTGAGTAAGGTTCCCATCAAGACGTGAAAAATCAAAAGGAATCAGGCAGATCATAGAGAGCCACAGCAAAAGCATGTAGCGTGTCTCCCATGTCTAAAGAGTTAAAGTAAAAAAATGCAACATGAATGAAGAACAGAGCCCACTGCCACCTCAACCCACTCAGTGCCGGGGACCTCAGAGCCAAAGCGCAGATCATCCTTAGTTCCTCCCGTGACCCCACTGCAATCCACCATGCACTCTCTGACATGCTGACACAGCCACATCACAGGGAAAAGAACAGCAAAATGAAGAGGGAGGGAGAGAGGGAGGGAGGGAGGGAGGGAGGGAGAGAGGAAGGAAGGAAGGAAGGAAGGAAGGAAGGAAGGAAGGAAGGAAGGAAGGAAGGAAGGAAGGAAGGAAGGAAGGAAGGAAGGAAGGAAGGGAGCGAGCCATGACCAGAGACATAGCATGGAGGCAGGGCATTTGTCTTGCATGCAGAAGGATGGTGATTCAAATCCCAGCATCCCATATGGTCCCCCAAGCCAGGAGCGATTTCTGAGTGCATAGGCAGGAGTAACCCCTAAGCATCAACGGGTGTGGCCCAAAAACAAAACGAAAAAAAGGAAGCCTTAAGAATAAAAGCCACGGGGCTTTTATTTTATTTTATTTTATTTTATTTTATTTTATTTTATTTAACTCAAGTTACCTAGGGGCCGCAGGAGGCAAAGTCGGGGTGAGGCAGGGCCGCATAAGGGATTTCGCTTACTGAATATTCGCAATAAAAAATCGCATTAGTAAGAAAAAAAATTGGGCCCGGAGAGATAGCACAGCGGCGTTTGCCTTGCAAGCAGCCGATCCAGGACCAAAGGTGGTTGGTCCGAATCCCGGTGTCCTATATGGTCCCCCGTGCCTACCAGGAGCTATTTCTGAGCAGACAGCCAGGCGTAACCCGAACACCGCCGGATGTGGCCCAAAAACAAAAAAAACAAAAAAAAAAAGTAAGAAAAAAAAAATCGCATTAAACATTTGCATACCCCAAACAGAACTGCTCAGGGTATGCGAATATTTAATGCGATTTTTTTCTTACTAATGCGATTTTTATTGCGATTATTCGGTAAGCGAACAATCGCGAATACTGTGATATTTGAAGGCCGGCCGGGGGCCATAAAATGTTGCACAGAGGGCCGCAAACGGCCCGCGGGCCGCGAATTTGAGACCCCTGCACTAGAAGTAAGGTGTCTGCCATGCCAGCGCTAGCCTAGGACGGACCGTGGTTTGATCCCCCGGCGTCCCATATGGTCCCCCAAGCCAGGAACAACTTCTGAGTTCATAGCCAGGAGTAACCCCTGAGTGTCACAGGGTGTGGCCCAAAAACCAAAAATATAAACAAAAAAAAAGTAAAAGCCAGGGGGCCGGAGAGAAAGCATGGAGGTAAGGCATTTGCCTTTCATACAGAAAGTTGGTGGTTCGAATCCCGGCACCCCATATGGTCCCAAGCCTGCCAGGAGCGATTTCTGAGCATAGAGCTAGAGCTAGGAGTAACCCCTGAGCACTGCCGGGTGTGACCCAAAACCAAAAAAATAAAAATAAAAAAAGAATAAAAGCCAGGGGGCCTGAGAGATAGCATGGAGGTAAGACATTTGCCTTGCATGCATAAGAACGATGGTTCAAATCCCGGCATCCCATATGGTCCCCCGAGCCTACCAGGAGTTATTTCTGAGCCTAGAGCCAGGAGTAACCCATGAGCGCTGCCGGGTGTGACCCAAAAAAAAAAAAAAGAATAAAAGCCAGTGCTAGCTTTGGCAGCACATATACTAAAATTAGAACAATACAGAGAAGATTAGCATGGCCCCTGCTCAAGGATAATATGCAAATTCATGAAGCGTTCCATATTTTTAAGAGAAAAAAATAAAAAGAATAAAAGCCAGGGCCAGAGCAAATAAAACAGCTATAGGGGGGCCGGAGAAATAGCACAGTGGTTGGATGTTTGCCTTGCATGCAGCCAACCCAGGACAGTGGTTCGATTCCCAGTTTCCCATATATTCCCCCAAGCCTGCCAGGAGCAATTTTTGAGTGCAGAGCCAGGAGTAACTCCTGAGAGCTTCCGGGTGTGACCCAAAAACAAAACAAAAAAAACCAGCAGTAGGATGTTTACCATACATGCGGCTAACCTGGGATCAATCCCCAGCATCTCATATGGTCCGCAAAGCACCATCATAAGTGATTACTGAGCACAGAACCAGGAGTAAGCCCTGAGAACTACCAGGTGTTGAAATATAAGCAAAAAAAAGTGGGGGGAATGAAAGTCAGGGCCCAGAGAACTACAACAGGGGTTTCAATCCCCAGGCACCACATGTCCTCCCAGCATCACTGGTATAGCCCTGGGGCATCATGGGCACCACCAAGTTGGCCTGGTTCATTCCAAGCAGTCTATCAATCTCAGGCCTCGTACTGCACAGCCAGCTGACCTCGAACAACCAGGAGGGCACCCAGGTCTTCTGAGCACCTCTAGAAGATGCTGAAAAGAGTAAGGCTGAGAGGTAGCACAAGGGCCAGACCACAAGCTCTGTATGCAGGAAACCTGGTTCATCCCCTGAGCATGACTGGGAACAATCCCAAAACAAAACCTGAAGTAGCCCCTGAGGCCCGAAAGGTAAATTAAGGTGGATTTATCCCCAGCACCACTAGTTATGGCCACAAAATATAAAAACAGAAACAAAAAATTCTGGAGCCAGAGAAATAGCACAAGTGTTAAGGCACTTACTATGCATGTGGCCAACCCCAGTTCAGATCCCTAGTACCACATACCTAGTACCTGAGCACAGAGGTTGGAGCCCAATATACAAACAGTAATAACAATCTAAAAATTCTGAATCAAGTGAAGGACCAGAGAGATAATACAGGGATTAAGGCACTTGCCTTGCAGCCTTATGACCCTCATTTGAATCCCCTGTACCATATAGCCAGGAATAGATACTGAGTGAAACCCTCCACTCCAGAAAATTGAAATGTAAAAAAAAATTTTTTAAACAGAGAGAATAGAGGCCAGAGATAGCATGAAAATAAGGCATTTGCCTTGCATGCAGAAGGACAGTGGTTCAAGTCCCAGCATCCCATAGGGTCCCGAGCTTGCCAGGAGCGATTTCTGAGCATAGAGCCAGGAGTAACCCCTGAACACCGTCGAGTGTGACTCAAAAACCAAAAAAATAACAAAAACAAAAACAGAGAGAATAAAAAGAAGCTTTTATTTCCTTTCTTTCAAGGGCTGGAGCAATAGCACAGTGGGTAAGGACATTTGCCTTGCATGTGCCAACTGGGTTCGATTCCCGTCATCCATATGGTTCCCCAAGCCTGCAGAGCCAAGAGTAACCCCTGACAACCACCAAGTGTGGCCCCCCAAAAATTATCAATTCCCAATCAAAGAGGAGTGACTTCACTTCAGGTATTTACTAAAACAAGATTCTACTCTGGCCCTACAGTCCTTGGGAAAAAAGAGATGTGGGGAAAGGGTGACTCCTGATTTAGAGGACCAGACACCACTCGAACCAAGAGCACATCCACCACGTCCATGTCCAAGGCCCACAGTAGGCCATGGCAGAAACCTGCCAACTGAGATTTGAGAAGGGGACTGCACAAGCCAGATAGTGTGTGCTGAAACTCACTTCCTTCCTAATTTGAGCTCTGCTATTTGTTCACATATGCAGTCCTCTTAAAATCCTGGAACGGTGGGCCCGGAGAGATAGCACAGTGGTGTTTGCCTTGCAAGCAGCCCATCCAGGACCAAAGGTGGTTGGTTCAAATCCCGGTGTCCCATATGGTCCCCCGTGCCTGCCAGGAGCTATTTCTGAGCAGACAGCCAGGAGTAACCCCTGAGCAATGCTGGGTGTGGCCCAAAAACCAAAAACCAAAAAAAAAAATAAAATAAAATAAAATAAAATCCTGGAACGGGCCCGGAGAGATAGCAGAGCAGTGTTTGCCTTGCAAGCAGCTGATCCAGGACCTAAGGTGATTGGTTCGAATCCCGGTGTCCCATATGATCCCCTGTGCCTGCCAGGAGCTATTTCTGGGCAGACAGCCAGGAGTAACCCCTGAGCACAGCTCAGTGTGGCCCAAAAACCAAACAAAAAAAAAAAAAAAGTCTTTGGGCCCGGAGAGATAGCACAGCGGCATTTGCCTTGCAAGCAGCCGATCCAGGACCAAAGGTGGTTGGTTCGAATCCCGGTGTCCCATATGGTCCCCCGTACTTGCCAGGAGCTATTTCTGAGCAGACAGCCAGGAGTAACCCCTGAGCAACGCGGGGTGTGGCTCAAAAACCAAAAAAATAAAAAAATAAAAAAATCCTGGAACGAGGAGCCGGGGCGGTGGTGTTTGCCTTGAGCTTGCTAGCCTAGGACAGACTGTGGTTCGATCCCCTGGCATCCCACATGGTCCCCCAAGCCAGGAGCGATTTCTGAGCGCATAAGCCAGGAGTAACCCCTGAACGTCACCGGATGTGGCTGAAAAACAAAAAATATCCTGGAACAATGTTTTTCTGTGTTCCCTGGGGGAGCAGATTTCCCAGGTATGGTCATAACTCACACCCAAATGAGCCCCAGGGAAAATAAGAAAGTCATCCCTGCTTCCTTCTCACCACAGGCCACTTCTCACAGTCCCAACAGCAACCAAGTCCGGTCCTGTCAATACTGCAGAGAACCCCCATCAGAGCAATAAATTTGGGGGGGGGAGGGTTGGTTTTTGGGTCACACACAGCAGCGCTCAGGAGTTACTCCTCAGAGCAAGAATTCTTATTTTAAAAACGTGGATGGTGACACATTGTTCAGGAAAATGTATTCAGGGAGATTGCTTGGTATGTTTTTACAGAAAATTATTTAGCGTTGTAAGTGTAAAAAGAAAGTCAGGGGGCCGGAGAGATGGCGCTAGAGGTAAGGTGTCTGCCTTGCAAGCGCTAGCATAGGACGAACTGCAGTTCGATCCCCCAGCATCCCACATGGTCCCCCCTAGCCGGGAACGATTTCTGAGCACATAGCCAGAGTAATCCCTGAGCATCAAACGGGTGTGGCCCAAAAACAAAAAGAAAGTCAGGATGGGGCCAGAGAAACAGCATGGAGGTAAGGCGTTTGCCTTGCATGCAGAAGGACAGTGGTTCAAATCCCGACATCCCATATGGTCCTCCAAGCCTGCCAGGAGCGATTTCTGAGCATAGAGCCAGGAGTAACCCCTGAGCTCCGCTGGGTGTGACCCAAAAACCAAAAAAAAAAAAAAAAAAAAGTCAGAAGACAGAGTGCTAGAAATCAGAATGAGCGCAAACCCAAGAAAACTCACAGCTGCCAAGGCAGGGAGGGTGGAGAACACAGGATGGTGGAAGGGGAGACAGACTCACCTCATGGTCCTTGGGGTTCTGATCTGCAAACATATCTAAAATAGGGTGCACATCAGCTACTTCATGAGGAAATAAACGCAGAAATGTTTTATATCCTCGGACCTACCAGAAAAGAAAAGGAAAGTGACTTACAACAAAAAAGTGTAATGTATGACTTTAAAAGAAAATGCAGAACGTCAAAGTGATCTTTGTCTTTGTTACCAAAAACCAGTCAATCACTGGCAAGTGCAGCATTACACTCAGTACTGAGCACCTGGAGAGTGACAACAGGTAACCCGACTTCTTCAGTCAGGCCATGCAATATGTTCACAACCCGAATCTGTTAGTCCAATCTAACAGTTTTCAAGGGTCAATCAGAAACACACATATGCTACGACTGATAAATTTGGCTCTCACTGGTTACATGACTGCCCTCTGACATAAATGAGGACTAGGTCCGAGCACCAAAGGGTCCCCACGTGTGTGAAAGTATCAGTGCAGCACAAACCTTCGGGAGTGGCTCTGAACTCATTAACATGAGCCACATAAAGGCAGAACCCACCTCATCCCCACAACACCTCACACAGGCACAGTGAACAATACATGGCCTTTCTCCTTGACATGGACAAAGGGGAAGGGCTAGTCTGCAGGCCCGACAGGACATGCCTGGGAAGGGGGAGAATGTAGACTGGCAGCCCCACCCCAGACTCAGAATCTACACTGGAACCAGACCCCAGGAAATGCCACCGCACCGGCAAGGCTGAGAAGCACTTCCATTTCCACCGCGGTTTTTCAGCTTGTTTCCACATAAGAAACGACATGTCTGAATTGGTCATCTCCTTCCATCCCTCCTGTCCTATTAAAGTAACGGTTCGAGCTATCCAAACCCAAGATGTTGAACATCTCAAACACTGTGCACAGATAGCACATTCACATTTATTTATTTGTTTTTGTTTTGGGACCACATTGGTGATGATCAGTCCTTATCAGACCTCCTGTGCATCACTAACATCTAATCCTCAACATCTTTCCCAATAAATAACATATTAACTTCTGGGCAAAATAAATAAAAAGGGGGCTTATTAGAAGTGCTATGTGAAAAATAAATAAATAAAAGAAATGCTATGTGACATTACCTTGGTGATGATATAAAGAAATTTAAAAGCCAGATGTACAAGGTCAGCTGGAGATGACTTATCTCTCACGAAATCCAATAAAATGTTCATCATCCATTCTAGGAAAAATTACATGTTAAAAAATTGGTATAAAAATAAATGAGGGCTTTCCGCCATCTTGGACTCCCGTGGAGGCCCGGACTAATTAGGAGACAGACATGGCTGGAAGGCTGTGGTCTAAAGCCATTTTTGCTGGCTATAAACGGGGTCTCCGAAACCAGAGGGAACACACAGCTCTTCTTAAAATTGAAGGTGTTTATGCTCGGGATGAAACTGAATTCTATCTGGGCAAGCGATGTGCTTATGTGTACAAAGCAAAGAACAACACTGTAACTCCTGGTGGCAAACCTAACAAAACCAGAGTGATCTGGGGAAAGGTAACCCGTGCCCATGGAAACAGTGGCATGGTTCGAGCCAAATTCCGAAGCAACCTTCCTGCTAAGGCAATCGGTCATAGAATCCGTGTGATGCTGTACCCCTCAAGGATTTAAGCTTACTGAAAAGTAAATAAATAAAATGTAGATACTTAAAAAAAAAATAAATAAATAAATAAATGAGGGATGGAGGCCGGAGATAGCATGGAGGTAAGGCATTTGCCTTGCATACAGAAGGTTGGTGATTCGAATCCCGGCATCCCATATGGTTCCCTGAGCCTGCCAGGAGTGATTTCTGAGCATAGAGCCAGTAGTAGGCCCTGAGTGCTACTGGGTGTGATAAAAATAAATAAATAAATAAATAAAGGAGGGGCCGGAGAGATAGCATGGAGGTAAGGCATTTGCCTTGCATGCAAAAGGACGATGGTTCGAATCCCGGCATCTCATATGGTCCCCTGAGCCTGCCAGGAGTGTTTTCTGAGCACAGAGTCAGGAGTAGGTCCTCAGTACTACTGGGTGTGATAAAAATAAATAAAGGAGGGGACAGAGCAATACAGTAGGAAGATACTTGCCTTGCACCTGCTTTGATCCCTGGCATGCTATATGGTCCCCTGAGCACCACCAGGAGTAATTCCTAAGTACAGAGTCCAGGATAATCCTTGCATACCACCAAAAATCAATCAATAAAAAAAGATAAAGGAGAGGCCGGAATGCCAACACTGAGTGGAGGATGCTTGTCTCGCGTGTGGCGGACATAGGTCCATCCATCCCTGGCACCACATATGGTCCCACGTCCTGCCAAGAGTGATTCCTAAACACAGAGCCAGAGATGAGGACTGCGCACCACCGATGCGGTCCCAAAACAAAAACAAATAAGTAAATGTGCATGTGCTATCTGTTGTTTGTTTTTGTTCGGGTCAAGGTTTACTCTCAGCCTTGTATTCAGGCTCACTCCGGGCTCTGTGATCCGTGGAGCTTCGGGATCAACCTGAAGTTGTCTGTGTTAAAGCAAAGGCCTTCCCTGCGACACTGTTTCTCTGAATATGCCGGTTTGGGTTTGGGTTTGGGCCACACCCGGCGGTGCTCAGGAGTTACTCCTGGCGCTCTCCTCAGAAATCGCTCCTGGCAGGCACAGGGGACCCTATCGGATGCTAGGACTGGAATCACAGTCGGTCCTGGGCTGGCTGCTTGCAAACACCCAACCCCTGAGCTCTCTCTCCGGCCCCGTGAATCTGCTGTTCAAACCAGATAACGGGCCCTGCCAGACTCACACAATCAGCGCCACATCAGCGCCGACTCTTACCCAGGTGCGGGTCCAGCAGGTGCGGCTGCTCCTGGTACTGGTCCATGATCACTAGGGGGGGAAGCGGGAGGGCTGAGCGTCGGGGTCCGGGCTGGAGGCCCGCCGGTGCCCGCAGCCGCCCCCGCCCGGCTCGGAGCGCGGAGCCCGGAGCCCGCTCTCCGCCGCGCCCCTCCCCGCCGACGGACGCCCTCCCCGGGCCTCCCCGCGCCCCTCCCCGCCGGGCTCGCGCACCTCGGAAGCGCTCCAGCAGCGCCTCGCGGGCCCCGCGCGCCCCGAGCACGGCGGGCAGGCGGCCGAGCAGCGCGCGCGCCTCCTCGCCCTCGCCGAACGCCTCCAGGGCGCCGCCCCGCGCCAGCGCCTCGGCCTCCGCCTCCGCCTCCGCCTCCGCGTCCGGCCAGCCCAGCGCCATGCCGCCCGCGCCCGCGCCCGCGCCTCGCGCTCCCGCCGCCGCCGCCCCGCCGAAGCCGGGCCGAGGAGCGAGCGAGCGAGCGAGCGAGCGACCGACCGACCGACCGACCGACAGACCGACCGGCGCTCCGAGTCGCGCCCGCGAAAGCGCGCCCGGCCACGCCCACCCGCTACGGGCCGCGCCGGCGGACAAAACAGCGCGCGCGAAGGGGCGGCGCACACACGCCGGAACCCGCCGCCCAGGCCGCCGCGAGGCGAGGGGGCGGGGCCTGGCGGGAGGGGCGGGGTCGGGCTCGCGGCTGAGTCTCGCTGGGGCGTGACTGGCTGGAGGCCGGGAGCGGGCGTGGCCTGTCGGTAGGAGGCGGCAGGGGCGTGGTCTGAGGCCCGGCTGGTGGGGGCGTGGTCAGGCGCTGGAGCAGCCCGAGAGGGCCGCCCTGGTACGCGCGGCTGGGCGGAGCGGGACCAGCTTCGAGCGGGGTCTGAAGTGGAGGGGGGCTGAGTTTCCGCCGGGCGAGTCTTGGGCTGGGACTAGAGAAGGCGATATCGTGGGCGGAGCTCTGACCGGAGCGGGCCAGATAGCGTCCGCCGCAAATCGGGGGGTTGAGGCCTGAGTGGGCGTGGCCTACGTTTTTGGGGCGTGGTTACAGCGGGCTGCTGCTGCGGGCTCATTGTGGGGCGGGGTGAAGCCGCCTGGGGGCGGGGCCGCCAGTGAGCGGCTGCGTCTCCTTGTGGGCGGGGCCTGCTGGGGGCGGGGCTCCCGTGGGCGCTCAAGCGAACGACGTCCGGAAGGCACCGTCTGCGCGTTTGGTTTTAGTTTTGGAGCAACACCCCGCATGCTCAGGGATCACTCGCAGATGTCAAATAGAACCCTGTGTATGCGAGCGAGGCAAGTGCCTTAACCACTGTACTAAGCCCCTGCCCCCCAGGCACCTTTGGGATCTGTCTTTCTGGAAACTCTTGGGCAAAAGCCATACCAGAGCAAGCCAGGTGCTTGCCTTGCTCCATCTTTGCATCCCACGAGCCTGCTAGGAGTGATTTCCGAGTAACCTCGAGCATCCCAGATGTGACCCCCCCCCAAAAAAAAAGCTATCTAGAGCATCTTAAACTCAGCTGCCCGCGGTAGGGGTCCCTCCCACCCTTGAAGGAAGAAGCGTGGGCAGAGATATGACGGGTAATCTAGAACGGTACGAGGTGAGGGTCCCCGTCTGTGGGCACACACAGGGGCCATCCATTTGTCCCAGAACCTCCCATCCCTTAAGGGCTGGCTGGACTCGTGGGCATGAAGCACATGCCCACCACCCGCCCAAGCTTCCCATCTCCTGCACCCCTGATCTACCTAGGAAGACACAGCAACTGAAACACAGAACAAGACAGGTCTGTGTGCAGGAGCCCCACACAGGGCCCTCCCTTCCTTCTGTCCACCCTACCCAGCCCGGGGGTGCTTGCTGAAGAAGTGAAGTTCAGCACGTGACCCCAGTGTGAAGGGCTCACGGGGAGGGGGGGTGAATGCAGCCCAACTAATGCCTGAGCAAAACCCAGCTCTGTGAATTCCAAGAACCAGTTAGGGAACCAAACAAGCTGGTCAGAAACATCTGAGGTCTGAGCCCCATTAGTCCGGATGAAGAGAGAAGAGACACCAGGAAAGGCAGGAGGCAATGCACTCACTGAGACCCCTGCTGGCTTTATTCGTGCCTGAAGCCCCAAGGCCCAGCTGAGGCTACTTGAGAAGCCTCCTCATGGTGCTCAGGCATGGGCTGCGGTACTCGCTCCCAAAGTGGTTCCAGTGGTTCAAGTAGTTAAAAAGCTGATACAGCAGCAGCCGCTGGTCGAAACCTGGGGCCTTAGGGATCTTCTGATAGTAAGCAGTAAAGAAGGACTTGGGGAACCCCCCAAACATCAACGCAATTGCCAATTCAAACTCAGAATGGCCATAGAAGGATGCCGGGTCGTAAACAAGGGGCCCTGAGTCATCTTCGGCCACATTTCCCGACCAGAGATCTCCGTGGAGAAGGGCAGGGACTATATCGAGGCCAGTAAACAGATCCGGGATTCGCACCTAAGAAAAGAATCATGCGGTTACCAGGGTCCCAGAGCCATGCATGGCCTCTCCAGCAGCTTCTGCCTGGAGAGAGCGGAGACAACCATGTGCTCACCAAGGCCCCTGGACAAGTTGCCCCCGAGGTCCCCAGATACAGCCCTGACTCACTCCCTCCTGTGCCCCAGTGGACTCCTGACTCTATACAGGAGGTGGTGGACGTGGGAGGCTCTCAGCAGAAGAGCCACAGAACCCTATGGGCTTGGTGTGAGCACACACACACACTGTTCTTTCTGCCCTGCTTCATTCACGACTGAACATTTCAGTGCTTGTCTCCCTGGCCAGAGGCGGTTTTGCCATGCAGTGCAAGACTCAGGTGACAGCCTGACACTCCACCCTATATCAGCACCTGCTTTAACCTGACCAAATGAGCCATCAGAGAGAGACCTCCAGGGAGCCCAGCCTCTCCAGCAGCTCAGCAGCCTGACCCCTGCATATCCACCACTGGCTCTGCCCACCATGTGGACCCCTGGAAGAAAGCCCCTCCCCAGAGACCGTCGGCCTGGCCCACCTGGAGCTGGGCCCAAAGTTCCCTTGTCTCCCGGTCTGAATAGTCCCTCTCGATGAGGTCCAGCTGTGCCTGGAGCCGGTGCCTTGTGAAGAAGGTGGCCCAGTCATCCTGCCACTCGTTCACCTGTACGGAAAAGGAAGGAGCCTGGGCTGGCAAGCACAGGCCAGAGCAGAACCCAGCCTGCCAGGAGCCTGTCATGACCCCCAGCACACGGCAGGCGTTGGAGCCAGCCAGCACGAGTGAGGCAGACTTGTTTCAAAGTGGTTCATCGAGAGACGACTCTTGCCTTGCATGGGGCTGACCTGGATTCAAGTCCCAGCATCTCGTATGGTCCCCCAAGCCCACCAGGAGTGATTCCTAAGTGCAGAGCCAGGAGTAAGGCCTGAATACCACCAAATGTGCCTCTCCCCAACAACAACAACAACAACAACAACAACAACAAAAATCTATTGGAACCAGAACGATAGCACAGTGGTAGGGCATTTGTCTTGCACACAAACGACCCAGGACGAGCCTAGGTTCGATTCCTGGCATCCCATATGGTCTCCCAGCCTGCCAGGGGCAATTTCTGAGTGCAGAGCCAGGATTAACCCTTGAGCATGACTGGGTGTGGCCCAAAAACCAAAAAATAAAAAATAAAATAGTGTCTTTCACCCTAATGAAAAATAGATGTTCTCGGGCCCAGAGAGATAGCACAGCGGCGTTTGCCTTGCAAGCAGCCGATCCAGGACCAAAGGTGGTTGGTTCGAATCCCGGTGTCCCATATGGTCCCCCGTGCCTGCCAGGAGCTATTTCTAAGCAGACAGCCAGGAGTAACCCCTGAGCACCGCCGGATGTGGCCCAAAAACAAAAACAAAAACAAAAAAAATAGATGTTCTCTGATTTAAAAAAAAAAAAGTCGGGCCCAGAGAGATAGCACAGCGGCATTTGCCTTGCAAGCAGCCCATCCAGGACCAAAGGTGGTTGGTTCGAATCCCGGTGTCCCATATGGTCCCCCATGCCTGCCAGGAGCTATTTCTGAGCAGACAGCCAGGAGTAACCCCTGAGCAATGCTGGGTGTGGCCCCCCCCCCCCAAAAAAAAAAGTCATTCATCAAAGGTGGGGTCAGAAAAAGAGGAACCCAGAAACCAGATAGAACCAATAAACCCAAAGCCAAGAGGACCAGTTTACTCTCGTCACAGCCAGCAGCACCCAGACTCTCAGAGGCCAGACAGGCCAGGCTATACCCTCGTGTGCAAACATAAACTGTGGGGCCACGAAAGCCCTTGTCAGAGCAAAGTCCGGATCTTGCCCTTGATTTTTTTTTTTTTTTTTTGGTTCATTTTGGGCCACACCCGGCGGTGCTCAGGCTGTCTGCTCAGAAATAGCTCCTGGCAGGCACGGGGGACCATATGGGACGCCGGGACTCGAACCAACCACCTTTGGTCCTGGATCGGCTGCTTGCAAGGCAAAGGTCGCTGTGCTATCTCTCCGGGCCCTTGCCCTTGATTTTTATCTGCGCCTCACAGCATCAGCTACACAGGTCTAAGTGGGTCCAAACTGCAGTTTCATAGTGGACACTCGTGACCAGGGCAGGGGTCCACACCAAAGCCTGGAGGGAAATTTAAAGTTGCTACTTCCTCCTGCATATGCCTCTGTGACTTCTCCCCACGCAACTACAACTACCGAGCAGCTGCCTTTCCCTAGGAAGTGAGAGCTGGGAGGTGGGAACTAGCACAGATTTGTGCTGATGTAAGTGTTGAAGTCAAAATGAACTAAAATTGGGCCCAGAGTGGCGGTGCAAGTGGTTGGGCATCTGCCTTGCACATGCTAACCTAGGATGAACCAAAAACAGACAAAAAAAAAAAAACCTAAAATTATTGGATGCTTTATGAAGAGAAAATATCGGGAAAACAAAATATTTATTTATAGTAAAAAGGGACTTAAGATTTAAAATATTTTGATAGAATACTAAGCTTTTTTGTTTGTTTATTTGTTTGTTTTTGAGGGAGGACAGGAGGCAATGCTCAGGGTTTACTCCGGCTTTGCACTCAGAAATCTCTCTTATGCCGTGCTCGCTTCGGCAGCACATATACTAAAAATCTCTCCTGTGGTACTCAGGCCATGTGGAGACTGAATCCATGTCAACCATGTGGAAGGCAGGCATCTTACCCACTGCACTATCTCTCCAAACCCCAGTGTAGACCTTAAATTAAATTAAAAAAGGAGGCCCATGGGCCCGGAGAGATAGCACAGCGGCGTTTGCCTTGCAAGCAGCCGATCCAGGACCAAAGGTGGTTAGTTCGAATCCCGGTGTCCCATATGGTCCCCCGTGCCTGCCAGGAGCTATTTCTGAGCAGACAGCCAGGAGTAACCCCTGAGCACCACCGGGTGTGGCCCAAACACCAAAAAAAAAAAAAAAAAAGGAGGCCCAAAAACCAAAAAAATAAATTAAATAAAATAAATCGGCTAGAGATAGCATGGAAGTAAGGTGTTTGCCTTTCATGCAGAAGGTCATCGGTTCGAATCCCTGTGTCTCATATGGTCCCCCATGCTTGCCAGGAGCAATTTCTGAGCATAGAGCCAGGAATAACCCCTGAGCACTGCCGGTTGTGACCAAAAACCAAAAAAGTAAAATAAAATAAAATAAAAAAGGAGGTAAAGGGCTGGAGAGATAGCATGGAGATAAGGCGTTTGCCTTTCATGCAGAAGGTTGGTAGTTAGAATCCCGGCATCCCATATAGTCTCCCAAGCCTGCCAGGAGTGATTTCTGAGCATATAGCCAGGAATAACCCCTGAGCACTGCCAGGTGTGACCCAAAACCCCCCCCCCCAAAAAAAGAAGATAAAAGTAAAATAAAAACTAGGAATATTATTTGTCCTTCAAGCTAAGCTGAACATAGGAAATTTAAAACTTGCCCCCTTTTCTCTAGATTGTTATCATTTTTGGGGGGGCCACACCCAGCAGCACTCAGGGGTTACTCCTGGATCTGCACACAAAAATCGCTCCTGAAAGGCTCCAAAGACCATATGGGATGCTGGGAATTGAACCCAGGTTGACCACATACAAGGCAAACACACTATCGCTGTGCTATCTCTCCAGCCCCTAGATTGTTATGATTTTTTTTTGGTTTTTGGGTCACACCTGGCAGCGCTCAGGAGTTACTCCTGGCACTATGCTCAGAAATCGCTCCTGGCAGACTTGGGGAACCATATGGGATGCTGGGATTTGAACCAACGACCCTCTGCATGCAAGGCAAACGCCCTACCTCCATGCTATCTCTCCGGCCCCAAGATTGTTATGATTTTTTTTGATATTGTTATGATTTCTAAGGATTGTTTCAAAGATATAAATTTAAACTATGTAAGACTCTCTGAGGTGGGCAGAGAGGTAGTAAAATAAGTAGGGGGTGGGCCAGAGTGGTGACGCAAGGGGTAAGGCATCTGCCTTGCCTGCGCTAGCCTAGGACGTACCCCAGTTCGATCCCCAGGAGCGATTTCTAAGTGCATAGCCAGGAGTAACCCCTGAGCATCACCAGTGTGGCCCAAAAACAAAAACAAAAATATAATAATAACAAGTAGGAGGATACTTGCCTTGCATGCTGCTGACCTGGGTTCGATCCCTAGTGTCTCCTATAGTCCCCCAAAGACCACCAGGTCTGCTTCCTAAATGTAGAGCCAGGCGTAAACCCTGAGCATAACAAGTGTGCCCCCCTATAACTCTCTGAGCTGTTTATAGGAGATACGACCACTTCACTGGTTTGTTTTTAGGATTTAAAGTTAAGGAAGAAAGTCATATTATCATCTGTGTCAGAATACGCTTCATGGACTCATGACAACATGGCTCTGGGGGCTAGAAAGACAGCACAGTGGGTAGGGCACTTGCTTTGCACATGACCAATATGGGTTCAATCCCTAGCATCTCACACGATCGCCTGAGCCTGCCAAATCTGCCTTGCACCCAGCTGACCAACCCGGGTTCAATCCCGGGTCCTATATCTGCCAGGAATGATTTCTGAGTGCAGAGTTAAGAGTAGACCCTGAGTGCTTCTGGGTGTAGCCCCCATCAAAAAAGAAAAAAGAAAAGAGTGTAGATAAAAAGTAGGAATCTATAGGGGCCAGAGAGATAGCATGGAGGTAAAGCATTTGCCTTGCATACAGAAGGACAGTGGTTTGAATCCCAGCATCCCATATGGTCCCCGGAGCCTGCCAGGAGTGATTTCTGAGCAGAGACCCAGGAATAACCTCTGAGCACTGCCGGGTGTGACCCCCCAAAAAACTAAGAATCTATAGATTTCCTTTTTTTTATCTATATATTTCTTATTGTTTTATGTAAAGTTACTGTAAATATCGATAGGAAATTTTATTTTTATTGTTTTTTAGATCACACCTGGCAGTCCTCAGGGCTTACTCTTGGCTCTGTACTCAGGAATCATTCCTGGCTGTGCTCAAGAGACCCTGTGGGATGCCGGAGACTGAACCTGGGTCAGCGAGCACTCCCCATTATACTATTGTTTCAGCCCTAACGAACTGGTCCAGCAGCCACTGGGATCCAAATCACCCACTTTGGAAGACACTAATGGAGTCTCTGGTTTGGAAATTGCTTTTTGTTTTGGGGAGTCATACCTGTGATTCCAGCATTTACTTCTAGCTCTACACTCAGGAATCACTCCTGGCAGATCAAACTTGAGTCGACTGTGTGCAAGGAATGTGCCCTGCCTCTATGCTATTTCTCTGTTCCCAGGACACCCACCCCAGAGGATAGTGGCCCCCACTCACTGAGACCATAGGTCTACACAGCTCCCAAACACATTCATGGTGTGGGAACTCCTCTCCCCAACACTGACTGTGGTCCCCAACCTCACTGCCTGTTCTTGTCCAGCCAGCACCAAGTCTTGTGATCAGATAGCTCCCCACCCCTAGGCTCGGCCCAATGAGCCCCTACTCCAGAACACAACCCCCACTGGGCTTCGAAACCCAGTGCCCAGCACTCCCAGAGACCTCACCTGAGTGATGAAGCCACAGCAGGTAACTGTGTGGAAGCCAAACTTGGACACATAGGAGGGCTGATCCTCATCTGCCCTGTGGCCTGTGGACAGAGAGGCTGGTCTCTGCTTGATGCCAGCTCAGCAGAATGACCTGGGCTGCACAAGGGGTGGGCACCACCTCTCCCTGTGCCAGTGAGTAATGACACCCTAGCACCTGGGCACGGATGGATGGGCCCCAACAGGGATCAGCTCAGTGCATAGGAACGGCTGCCCACCTCTATCTGGGGGGAGTGAGGCAGCAGTCACAGGCAGCACTGATAGGGCAGGGTCTCTGGGCCAACGTCTCTGGGTGGGGTCTCTGGAAAGGGTTTCTGGGTCAGGTCTCTAGGGTGGGTCTCTGGGGCAGGTGCCATGACCATCCCTGGGTGCCCCCGCTGCACCCACCCACTGTGAGCTCCTTCTCCTTCTGCCTCTGGCCCAGCTTCTGGTTGTGAAGGTGCAGCTCCGCCATCTGGGCGCCGAGGGTCGCAGCTTGGCTGTGGAAGTAAATAGTATGCCGACAGCCAGCCCCCACCCAGCCCCTCTGGAGAATTGTCTCCGATGTCCAAAAAACCACTTTCCCTGGAAAGGGTGAGGCTCACAGGGCTCAAGCATGTGCCTTTGCACAAGGACCTGCCTCCACAATCCCCTGAATGGTACTGGTAGTGATAAGTGACCTAAATATTGAGCCATTTATCTAGTTTGCCAGGGACTGGAGCTGGTACAGCAGAAGGGCACTTCCCTTGCACACAGCCAACCAGGGTTCCATCCCCAGGCTTCCATAGGGTCCCTGAGCACCTCCAGGAGTAAGCCTGGGCACTACCTGGTATGACCCAAAACGAAAACAAACCAGAAACACCTGTTTTATGCCAAGTATCACCAAGTGTGGCTGCTGGGCCTCCAAACACTGCCTGGGAGGATCCCTCTCCCCCCAGAAAAACCCTCCAATGTTTTTTCGGGCCACATCCATTTGATGCTCAGGGGTTACTCCTGGCTAAGCGCTCAGAAATCGCCCCTGGCTTGGGGGGACCCTATGGGACGCCGGGGGATCGAACTGCGGTCCAGATCTTTCCTTGGCTAGCGCTTGCAAGGCAGACGCCTTACCTCTAGCGCCACCTCGCCGACCCCAATTTTTATAGAGTGAGAAACTAAGGTGGCAGTTTCTGAACAGAGGAGGTAAAAAGACTCCTATGGGGCCTGGGGATCAGGGGACAGGGCTCAGAGTATGATCAGCAAAACAAAGACAAAGACCTAGCTTTGGTGGAAAAATAGACACCACCACCCGGGCTGGGAGTTGGCTCAGAGGGCTGGGGGAGCCTGGACAAAGGCCGAGAGTCCTGGCAGGGGCCTCCCAAGCTGTGCCCAGCTGTGCCCCAAACTCAACAAAGAAAAAAAGAGAAAGACGATTGCACGGGCCCTGCGCACGTGACCCTGGGACCTACAGTGGACAGCAGCAGCTTTGTGTCGCATTCCACCCGTTTCTTTTTGTTTGTTGTTTGTTTGTTGGTGAGAACCACACCCACGTTCTCAGGGGGTCACCCCTGGCTCTGTGCTCAGGTCAACCTGGTTCGTCTCTGAACTTGGTTCAGAGGCAAGTGCCTTAACCTTGTCCTTCACCTCAATGAATATTCGGGCTATGATTGTCCCTTCACCAGACCTGAGCTCACACCAGCGGACACCAGGACACAGGCAACAAGCTGAAAAGCCCAACTCACACACCAGGAACTCGGCCCCGCCTGAGGCGAGAAGAGGGTCCGGCCTCCGAGCTCAGAAGCACAGCCCCTCCCTGCTCTGTGTCTGTCTGTCCGGTTCCGGGCCTCCCACCTGCTCAGACTCCTCATCTGCAGGTGCTCCATCACGAACGCGGCGCCTCCTCCAGGGATGTCGAAAATCTTCATGGGCCGCGGTGCCCGCACCAGGCCGGTGCTCCGGAGGGCCTCCAGGCTGGCCATCTCCCCCTCGAACATCTGCCGGGCCTGTGTCCCAGCAAGGCCCTGAGCTCTGACAGGGGCCTCTGGGTGGGTGCGAGCCCGGTGCTCAGTGCCCCGCCAGCAGTGACCCCCACGCTGGACTCCTCCACCTCCGAGAGCCTACAGTGGGCAACTTGGGCCGGCGGTGGGGAAGGGAGAGCCCGAGACTGAGCCTGGAATTAGGAGGGAGGCACCTGCAGCCAGCCGTGCCCTGGAGGGGAAGCGGGTAGAGGTGGGGTGGAGCTTTCCTGGGGCGCTGTCGGGGGGACCCTGGGGGTCTGGGTGCACCGCGGATACACCAGGGAGCCCAGAATGCAGGTGGGAAGGTCCGCTCAGACTCCTGCACCGGCTGGCCTCCTAGGGACGCGCAGGTCCTGCTGGTGCGCGCCTGGGGAGCACCTGCGGACCCCCAAGCAGACCCCGCAGGCCGCTGTGCCGTGCGGGTGGACGAGCGCGTTCCCCGGGCGCCCCGGGTCCCCACCTGCGCGCGGTAGTTGACCTTGACGAACACGGGGCCCGCGTCGGTGTCGTAGGCGCGCCCCTCGCTGATGCAGCCCGCGCCGGGGCTCCCGAAAGGCCGCAGGGTCGCGGTGCGCAGCTCGGCCCGCAGCAGCCGCTCCATGGGGCCGGGCGATCTGCGCCCAGCGCGGTGACAGCGCAGCCTGCGGGGTCTCGGGCCGGGGCCCGCCCCGAGGAATGGCAAGGTGTGGAGGGGGTAGCGGTCACTGAGACCTGCCGCAGCGCCCGATGGGGGGACCCGGGTAGCACCCTCCCCTGTGGCCGCGCGCCTGGGGGTGGACGCTGCTGCGCGCCCGCCCCGCACCGGGGCCTCCTGGCCTCCTCCCCCGGCCACAGGACACAGTCCAGCCTGGCTGCAGGGTAAAAAACCCAACGGGTCGGGGCGGCAAGCACAGCAGTCCCCGGCGGCCCTGCCCAGTGACACCGCTGTCGGCTCAGGCTGGCCCCAAGCTCCTGTTCCGCCGCTGATAGAGGTGCCCGCTGCTGGCCCCACCCGGGTGGTGCTTCAGATTACACAGCCAGGCTGCCACGGGATGCCCGGCCAGGTCCAGAAGGCGCCTGCGAGTTCCAGGATTAGGCAGGGACCCTGGTCAGTCCCGCCCCCTCCAGTTGTACCTCTGAGGTGAATCCTTGGTTAGTCCTGTCCCAGCTGTATTGCAGTGGAGTGGTCAGTTCCCTACTCCTCAGTCCTGGGAGCCGAACCCCTTGCCCAGGTCCTGTCCTCCGGTTCTCCCAGAACTAGAATCATGGTTGCAAAGGTGCCCGAGGCAGCACCAGCCCCGGCTGGAAGCAATCCAGGGTCCAGGTGACTTTTAGTGAAGGGAGGCTGTGGCCTCCAGGCCAGAGATCCTCAGAGCCCAGTCAGGAAACTCCCACCCGTTCTTTGGGTTGTCGGCAGAGCCTTGAAGTCACATTAACAAGGGGGTGTCAGAAGGCACAAATCTCAAACCCTCCCTCAGCTCCTCCAAACAAATGGGCTCTGAGGCAGCTGGAGGGGGGGGACATGGCCAGGTCAGCCCCGGGCCCACTGTTCTGGAGAGACGGTTCTGCCTCAAAACCCTCCGGTCTGCTGAGACACTAGAGAACATCCTCCACATGCATATGCAAGTGTCCACGAGCACTTGTGCTCACACGAGCAGCTGTTGGATGACGTTTTCACAGGGAGACATGGAGGGTGGGGACACACACCCCGGTGGGAGACGTGCCAGACTCGGCAGTACCGAGAGAACGGTGAGAATCACACACACACACACACACACACACACACACACACACACACACACACACACACACACACACACGCTCTTGGGCGCCGCCACCTTAACCCCTGCTTAACTAACATTCTGCATCACACATCACCTGACTCCCACTGTGCCGGAATTGGGGTCTCCCAGCTTCTCAGGTCACTCCGGAGTCTCAGAGAACGTTGCACATGTAGCCCCAGCCTGCGTCTCCAGCACACAAGCACCCTCACACTGCCCTGCACTCAAGGCCTCAGCCTCAGTCTCGGGGCAGCAGGGAACCTGGGGCCTCTGAACTCCTGGGCCTCAACAGCTGCTTGGAGCCTCAGCTTTTGGACTTGGGGGCAAGTTCCCACTCAGTGCACAGCCTGAGCTTGGAAGCTCACACCTAGGAAGCCCTAAGCAATGGGAATTTGCCTCTGCTGCCCACAGGGAAGGAGAGAATGGGAAAAGTACAGGGACGAGTAGAGATACCGGAGACACAGAGTAGGGAGACAGCTAAGCCTGTTAAGGGCAAAACTGGGTGGTACCTTCAGCATGAAAAAAATAAAATTGTTTTTATTTCATTTCGCTCTGTTGGCAGGGGGGGGGGGGGCTCATGAGAGGGAGATGCTCGGGACCATGCAGTTCCAGGGAGCAAACTGGGCCTCCTCACAGGAAACCTCGTCCTCTGAGGCAACTCCCTGGCCCCAGAAACATTTTTTAGTTTTATTTTGAACCACACCTGATAGTGCTTGGGATTTACTCCTGGCTCTGTACTCGGGAATGATGCCTGAGCAGTGCTCAGGAGGCCAGATGGGGGTTCAGGGATAAAACTGTCAGCCATGTGAAAACAAGCATCCTATCCATTGTACTATCCCTCCGCCCTGTCCTCCTTCCACACACAAAAAACATTGTATTTTTGTTTGGTTTCCTTTTGGAGATACATCTGGCAGGGCATGGTTTGTACTCAGGGATAACTACTAGTGGGCTCAGGAAACATGATGGATGTCAGGGACAGCGTGTGCAAACAAGACCCTCCCCACTGTACTATCTCTTGGCCTCAAAAAAATTTGGGGAGGGGTATTTGGACCACACCCAGTAGTGTTCAGGAGTTACTCTTGGCTCTGCACTCAGAAATTATTCCCGGTGGGCTTGGAAGACCATATAGAATGCAGAAATTGAACCCAGGTCAGTCTTGTGCAAGGGAAGCACCCTCCCCACTATACTATGCCTCCACACTCCAGGAAACATGTTTTTATTTTTTGTTTTTGGGCCACATCCAGCTCAGGGGTTACTCCTGGCTCTGCACTCAGGAATTGCTCAGGGGACCTGATGGGATGCCAGGGATCAAACCCGCATCCACCACATGCAAAGCAACTGCCCTCCCTCCTCCACACCCCAAGAAGCTTTTCTAAATGCAGGGGAAGGAGCAGTCTGAGCACTGTGCAATGCCTGTAGACTGGAAGATGCTGCTCACAGAGGTACCCAGGCAGTCTCTTCTGTTTCAGGCAGAGAAACCTGTTCCAGTTCTGCTTTATTTCCAAGGACACAGCTGAGAAGCGTTGGGGCTAAAGTCCAATCATTGAACAATGGATGAACAATGGACTTGTGTGGGGAGCAGTTGGGAATGAGTTTTCATACCAAATTACAATTTCTGTAAGAAAGAAGTTCACATGCCCCCAAGACCTCATCTCTGAGATTTCCCCAGTGCTTCCGAAGCACAACATTGCCATTTGTCTCCTTGGCCAGGGAACCTAATCTCCCTTTACTTCAGGTGTCAGCAGGCCACTCTGCAAGGACAGAAAGCCAGCTGTGGCCAAGACATATGACATGACCAGTCATACAAGTGTCCCTTGAAATTGGACCTCCAAGTCCAAACCTCATCCTCCCTCCACTTCTGCTAGCTGAGCAGGCAGATAATCCAAAAGCAGCCGGTCCTCCAGACTGAAAGACCCATCCTCAGAGGTGCTGTCCAGGACCCCATATGAACATAGCTTCCTGGTGCAGCTGAGGCCTCTGGGTATATATATATATATACACACACACACATATACGTATATAATTAGATATAATAGTTATGAATACAGTTAGGTACAAAGTTGACTTTTTTTCACTTTTGTGGGGGGAGGACATACCCCCAAGCAGTGCTCAGGGGCTACTCCTGAGTCTGCTCAGAGTCAGGGGTCGTTCCCAACTGTGATAATTGGATCACCTACACACAAAGCAAGTGCCTTTTCCCTGCATTGCCTCTCTGGTCTCCTCCAGAAATTAGAACCAGTGGGGCCCACAGCTGAGTCCAAGAAAGGAGCTTTCTCTGCTTGCCCCCAACACACAAATGACAAAGGCATAAGATGAAGACATATTTTGAATCCCCTCAACACACAGTCCATTCCACCTGTGCCTATGGATTTCCTTCAGACAATAACCTACAAAAGAGGGAAACCACTCAGTCATGGGCCCCAAAAGCTTTCAAAACAGAATCATCTTGGTGGAAGTCCTTGGGTCTGGCTATCCCCAAGCCCAGCACACCTGAAGGTGGGTTTGTGTCAAAGTTACAGCGATTACAGATAAGACACTAATCTGGCTTCTGCTTCACTTCCCCAGAGACAGGCTGGAAGTGAACCAGCAGGAATCCTGGCCAGTTCCAGTCTAGAAAAGAATAGATTTGAATGGACCGCGGTCCGATCCCCCGGTTTCCCATATGGTCCCCCAAGCCAGGAGCGACTTCTGAGCGCATAGCCAGGAGTAACCCCTGAGCTTCACCGGGTGTGGCCCAAAAACCTAAAAAAAACAAAACAAAACAAAAAGAACAGATTTGACAGGTCAACCCCACTCCCTTCCCTCAGAACCAGATTCCCAAGGCATTTGCTTGCTTCTGAATTCCTTCGTGGGGCCCTGGCCAGTAACACAAAATCTAAAAGCCAACAGGAGAATCAGCAATCGGCTCCCATAGCACAAATCCTGGTATGCTCAAAGTCCTATCTCGTGTCTGGCAGTACTGATTGGCTTCTTCCCTTAAGCCCTTATTCAGTGACTATAGTCTTCCTCACTGTTTCCCAAACAGGTGACAGAATACACAGCCCTCTAATATCTTCAAATATTAGAAATATACTTTAGGGGCCAGAGTGGTACGGCATTTGCCTTGCACATGACCAACACAGGATGGACCCCAGCATCCCAAAGCCTCAGCCTGCCAGGAGCAACTTCTGAGCACAGAACCAGGAGTAATCCCAAGCCAGGAACGATTTTTGGGGATGTGACAAAAACCAAAAAAAAGAAAAAGAAATATATTTTAAATGAGTCTGATAGATTTTGCTTGTTTTGGGTCACACCCAGCAGTGCTCAGGGGTTACTCCTGGCTTTATGCTCAGAAATTTTTCCTGGCAGACTTGGGGGACCCTATGGGATGCTGGGATTCGAACCACTGTTCTTCTGCATGCAAGACAAATGTCTTACCTCCATGCTATCTCTCTGGTCCTATTTTAAACAAGTCTGATAGATTTTTTGAGGGGGCCACATCCAGCATTGCTCAGGGGTTACTCCTGGCTCTGCACTCAGGAACCACTCCTGGCAGTGCTCAGGGGACCCAGGTAGGCCCTGGACAAGACAAATACCCTCCCCACTGGACTATCACTTTGGCCCCATTTTGTTGTTGTCTGTTTTTGGGCCACACCCGATGGCGCTCAGGGGTTACTCTTGGCTCTACGCTCAGAAATCGCTCCTGGCCGGCTTGAGGGACCATATGAGATGCCAGGATATGAACCTAAGTCCATCCAGGTTGGCTGCCGTGCAAGGCAAACGCCCTACCGCTGTGCTATCTCTTCAGCCCCTCCAGTTAGTTTTCTTATGTAATGCAAAGTGCCTGACAAATATCCAGAACGGAGCCACCCACAGCTCCTGCTTACTCCAGATAAAGGGGATTGGTGGACCTTGTGCTTGAGCTATTTTATTTATTTTTATTTACTTTTTTTGGTTTTTGGGCCACACCTGGTGACATTCAGGAGTTACTCCCGGCTATGCGCTCAGAAATTGCTCCTGGCTTGGGGGACCATATGGGACACTGGGAGATCGAACCGTGGCCCGTCCTAGGTTAACTGCTTGCAAAGCAAACGCCTTACCGTTTGCACCACCGCTTCGGTCCCTGAGCTGTTTTAAGGTTTATTTTTGGTCCTTTTTTTCTTCTCTCTCTTCCCAAATCTTAAATTCCAACTCATATTTTATTTGCAGGTGCTTGAGGGCCATACCTGGTGGCTTAACTTGGGGTTCACTCCCCAAAGTGCCCAGGAGAGCCATTTGGACTTAGACCTGCGACTCCATGCAAAATATGCACTCTAGGGGCCGGAGTCATGTTGCAAGTGGTAAGGTTGCCTTGCATGCCCTAACCTAGGATGGACCACTGTTCCATACGTGGTTCCCCCCAAGCCAGGAGTGATTTCTGAGCATACAGCCAGGAGTAACCCCTATGCATCACCGGGTGTGGCCCAAAACAAACAAAAAATGCACTCTAGCCCCTTTGTGCTGTCTCTCCAGACACTTTTTTTTGGGTTTTCTTTGGAGGTAGGCACAACCGGCAGCACACAGGGGTTACTCCTAGCTTTGCACTCAGGGGTTACACCTGGCCAGCTCAGGGGACCATATGGGATACTACCTGGGTCAGCCATGTGCAAGATAAACCTTCTACCCACTGTGCTATCACTCCAGACCCAGACACTTGTATTTTAAATCCACCAAGTAAATAATTATCACACAGCCTCCACTTTTTATTTATTTTTTGGTTTTTGGGCCACACCTGGCAGCGTTCAGGGGTCACTCCTGGCTCTAGGCTCAGAAATTGCCCCTGGCAGGCACAGGGGACCATATGGGATACTGGGATTCGAACCACTGTTCTTCTGCATGAAAGGCAAACGCCTTACCTCCATGCTATCTTTCTGACCCCTCAACCTCCACTCTTTTTTTTTTTTTGGTTTTTGGGGCCACACCCGGCAGTACTCAGGGGTTACTCCTGGCCTGTCTGCTCAGAAATAGCTCCTGGCAGGCACGGGGGACCATATGGGACGCCGGGATTCGAACCAACCACCTTTGGTCCTGGATCGGCTGCTTGCAAGGCAAATGCTGCTGTGCTATCTCTCCGGGCCCTCAACCTCCACTCTTAACCCCGGTAAAGCAGAACCAAAGTCTGGGTACACCGAGTCAGTGTGCCCTGTGACTTCCAGTTCTTATAATTGACATGCTCTGTTCTTCCAAGTTTCCTGATGGTTATTGCCGAAAGCCTTCTGGGATCCTAAGAAGAGCCACAAGGACCAGTCCAGTCACAACACTAGTTACTGATGGCTGAAACTGACACGAGGCACTTCTCAGAGGGAGATGCTGCCCCTCTTTTGAAATGCTGTTTTTTACTGAATGGAATCACAGAATAAAAGTTTATTCTTCCAGGACACAACAGTTGTATTTCTTTATTGATACAATACACAACAGAAGTGTCTTGACAAACTCAGACTTAAAATTTAAATGAGGGAGAGGAGACACAGTCTACTAATTTTTGAAACCACAGAAAATGTATTAAATTTTTATGTGAGGGGCCGGGCGGTGGCGCTGGAGGTAAGGTGCCTGCCTTACCTGCGCTAGCCTAGGAGACGGACCGAGGTTCGATCCCCCAGCGTCCCATATGGTCCCCCAAGCCAGGAGCGACTTCTGAGCGCATAGCCAGGAGTAACCCCTGAGCGTTACCGGGTGTGGCCCAAAAACCAAAAAAAAAAAAAATAAAAATAAAATAAAATAAAATAAAATAAATTTTTATGTGAAATTTATTAATCTAATGCTATTTATGACTATTTCTTTTTTTGTTTTTTGTTTTTGGGTCACACCCAGCGGTGCTCAGGGGTTACTCCTGGCTGTCTGCTCAGAAATAGCTCCTGGCAGGCACAGGGGACCATATGGGACACCAGGATTCGAACCAACCACTTTTGGTCCTGGATTGGCTGCTTGCAAGGCAAACGCCACTGTGCTATATTTATGACTATTTCTTATTAATGCAAAACTGAAGACAAAAACAAGATGGGCATAGGCCTTAAATGTTTCAAAGAAAGACTAGCCAAGCTTTAGAAAATAGCAGACAAGACAGGTACTCCCCAGAGCGAGTCAGTGGTCCCAGTTTACTGCAGATGCCCCGAGGAACAATTTGGTCACCTCAGAATTAGTTTCCTGGTCTGCTCATTCATTCTGAGGAAGAGGTAACACAGAACAAGGGGAATGAGCTCCATTTTGAAATTGGCCATTTTAAGACATTTGGACACAGTTAATATGCCTAGACCTAGACTTACCCATCAAGATGCATCATCCCGAATATCGGCTGTTTACAGAAAAGGATCTTTGGCAGCAGTGACTGGCCAGTGTCCAAAAACCCATATTCCCTCTCTGCCTCGGGTAGATGGTGGTGGGTTCATGTACACCAACCTCATACATACCCTCTGCTCACATCACGTATCCTGTCTGGTTTCTTTTGGGGGTGGGGTTGGCTTTAGACCACACCCTGTGGGTTCTCAGGAACTATAATGCTTAGGACACCATCTTTGGTGCTGGGCTCCAAACTGAGATTGGCTACATACAAAGCAAACACTTTATTCTATGCTTCCTCTCTGGCCCTCTGGTTTGCTTTTTTGTTTGTTGTTTTTGGGCCACATCCAGCAATGTTATGGGGTTACTCCTGGCTCTGTAGTCAGAAATCATTCCTGGTAGTGCTCAGGGAACCATATGGGGATGCCAGGTTGGTTGTGTGCAAGGCAAAGATCTTATCCTCTGTACTATCTCTAGTAGTGTGATTTTTGTTATTTAGGTTTTGGTTTTGGGCCACATTGATCGTAATCAGGACTTATTCCTGGCAGGGAACGGTACTCTACTATTGCTGCTTTGGCCCCTCTAGTGTGGTGTTTTTATTTTTTATCTCTTGGGTTTTTGGGTGACACCCAATAGCGCTCAGGGATTCCTCCTGGCTCTGGACTCAGAAATCACTCCTGGCACGCTCGGGAGACCATATGTGATGCTGGTAATCAAACCCAGGTCTGTCCTGGGTTGGCCGCATGCAAGGCAAACGCCCTACTGCTTGTGCCACTGCTCCGGCGCCCTAGTGTGGTGTTTTAACCTGCCATGAAGTCTAACAAAATGTACAATTTTAGGATGGTAAGGCCTTTTTTCTGAGATATTATATACTTTTCTAGTTCAGCTGAAAACGTCCCAGGTGCATAAAGGAATGGAAGAACTCCCATACCCAGTGGCCTTCCACTGAAAATGTGAATTCACTTGAGGGAGATTCCTCATGATGTTGAGAGAAGAGCCGCGATACCCGGACCCGAAGTGATTCCAGTGGTTCAAATAGTGAAAGAGCTGATATAACTTAAGGCGCTTCTCAAATCCCGGGGACTTGGGGATCTTGCTGTGGTAGGCAGAGTAGAAGGAGCTATTAAATCCCCCAAACATGCCAGCTATTGCCAGCTCATACTCTGAATGGCCATAGAAAGAAGCAGGGTCAAAGATAATAGGTCCAGAGGAATCTTCTGCTACGTTTCCTCCCCAGAGGTCGCCATGCAGCAGGGCTGGGACAATGTCCAGATCTCGGAACAGATCAGGGATCTTTAACTGCAGGGAGGAAAGGAAGCCTCAACAAAGTGAACAACGTATTTGGCATGTGGGAAGGGAAGCAGACACATTCCGAGTAGAACTCCTCAGGCAGTGTGGAGGGACATTAATCACTTCCCTAGCTGGTCAGACCCCAACCAAAGCAGCGCCTGCCTTGGGGCATCCCTTACGGGCTTTCAGGCACTCACCTGTAGAGCAGCCCAGAGCTCACGGGCCTCTCTGTCCCCTGACCCCCTTTTCCACCATGTCCATTTGGGGCTGAATTCGCTGCCGGGCATAGAATGCCACCTCAGTCCTCCTGCCAGTCATTGACCTTGACAACAATGGCAGAAACAAACGAACAAAATAAGTTAGCAAAGGAAAAAGGGAGCGGGGCTGGAGCAACAGTACACTAGGTAGTGTTTGCTTTGTACATGGCTAGCCCAGATTCAATCCCCAGTATCCCATATGGTCCCCAAAACATATCCAGGAGTAATTATTTGGGGGGGGGGGGTGTCACAACTGGTGATGCTCAGGGGTTACTTCTGGCTATGCACTCAGAAATCAAATGCTCCTGGTTCAGGGGACCACATGGGACATCATTGATCCAACCAAGGTCCATCCTGGATTGCCACTGTACCATCTCTCCAGACCCTCCAGGAGTAATTTCTGAGAGCAGAGCCCGGAGTAAGCCTTGAGTATCACCGGGTATGCCCCCTTTCAAAAATATAAATGAATAAATAAATCAAATGCAAAAATCGAAAAAAAAAAAAAAGACCCACCAAAAAAGAGACAAGATGCGCTTTCCTCAGCTGTATCTAAGCAGACAACATGACTGAGAAGTGGAAGGTAAAGGTCACTCACCTGGGGGAGGTATCCACAGCACGTCACAACATCAAACCCAAACTTGTCCACGGAAGGACGTGTCCACCTGGCCACCTTTTCCTTGGATCAGAAAGAAACAAGAAAGTTGACTTACTCCCTGTTCCCAGGTTTCCCAGCACTGCCGGCTCACAGCTCTGCTCTCACAACCCACAGTTGCCTAACAGTGGCATTACCTGGACCTTCTCTACCCAGTGTCCTCATCTGGAGACTGGGAAGGCCTGGTTCCCATAGTCTTCAGGCCCAGAACCAAGTCTGCTTCAGAGGACTTAGAATCAGGCAGACCCACCTTTTCAGTAGCTACTCCTGAGGATCCCAGCAAAGCATCAATGCCAACTCCAAAAGAAAAGGGAAAAATCAACCCAGATACCCTGGGTTGGGATCAGTTTTGTAGGGCCCAGAAGAACAGCACAATGCCTAGAGTGGTGTCTTGTAAATGCATGGTCCCCAGTTCAGATCCCCAGATATGCTGACTATGCTGACTACGATCCAGCAGCTCTGGAGTCTGATCCTTCCAGTATAAGTGCCATTTCTGACCATACAGTGGGTGTAACAGCATAGCAGGGTTACAATCCCTGGCAAGCACCACAGCTTGATGTGAGTACCCTGGCCGGGCTAGTGTGTGTCCAAGTAGCATTGACCCCACAGAGCAGCACAAGAATAACTATGCTGGGGCCGGCGCAGTGGCGCTAGAGGTAAGGTGTCTGCCTTGCCTGCACTAGCCTAGGACGGACCGCGGTTCGATCCCCCGGCATCGCATATGGTCCCCCAAGCCAGGAGCAACTTCTGAGCGCATAGTCAGGAGTAACCCCTGAGCGTCAATGGGTGTGGCCCAAAAAACAAAACAAAACAAAACAAACAAAACAAAAACTATGTGCTTCACTAAGGGTACAGTTCTAGCCAGCATGTGAGCACCACACAGGAGGGTGTAAACCTTAGTAAGCATCATGGACAAGTGCTCAAGCACCACATCAGATGGGCAATCCCTGGACTTTGCAATCATAGCAACAACAATGAAGGGAAGGGGATACGGGCAGAACTTTAACAAAAATATTTTCAGAGGCCAGAGCAGTGGCGCAAGTGGTAAGGCATTTGCCTTGCACAAGCCAACGTAGGACAAACCATGGTTCAATCCCCAGCATCCCATATGGTCCCCCAAGCCAGAAGCAATTTCTGAGCGTATAACCAGGGAGTAACCCATGAGTGTCATGGGATGTGACCCAAAATAAATAAAAAAAAATAAAAAATAAAAAAAAAAAAGAATGTTTTCAGTAGCTAGCTTTTTATTTTCATTGGAAAAAATAGATTGTAGTAGGCTGGAACAATATCACTGGGTTTAAGGTACTTGCTTTACATGTAGCCAACCCTGGTTTGGGGCACATTACATTATGATCCCCTGAGCAACACAGAAGATATTCCTGAGCGCTAGAGTCAGGAGTAGGTTCCTGAGCATATCAGAGTGTCCTGACCCCTTCTCCCAAAATAAAAACTATAGTCCTTTGATAGTTTTCATCCTTTGCAGTTCCCCATAGTTAAAGCAAGTTGTGAAGAACTGAACAAGATACAGGATGTGTGATCCTACAGATCTGTCTCCACAACATTCCTTGTAGGGTCAGAGACTGGGGTCTTCTGAAAGAGGTAACTTCTTACTGCATGGGCAATCGAACAGGAGGTTTGCAATGATCTGCCAGGCAGAGTTACCTTATGGCCACACACTTTGATTATCAAGTGTCAGAGGATGAAAATATTGCAAGAATATCAATGCTAATACATACTAAGCTGTAGAAAGGTCAGATGTAAAGACTTTTATTGTCAGGTTCTTAGGAAAAAAGGTTCTGTACAAAGAGCAGAAAAACTCTAATAGCATTCTTTCTTTTGGTTTCTGATGTACAGGGGCTAGTCCCTGGTTATTCCTCATGGGGCATGGGAGACCAATGCAATGTCTGGGACCAAATTTAAGTTCCATCCATGCAAAGCATGAGCTCCAGTCCTTTGAACTGTCTCTTGTTACCATAATAGCTTTTGTTTCAGGGTAGTGAGAGGCAAAAGAGCTTAATTGATGGGTTCAGGCACTAGTTCCTTTCTTTCAAGTACATCTGTAACAACATGACACTCACATTCAGTATTCACTGCACCCAATCACGTAGCCTTGGGGTTGGCATATCCTTTTCCTCGGTATCAACACAGGTGAATCCCTTAGCAACATCGCTGCTGCTCAAGATCCTCTCAGTGGGGGTCCCTCCAACCCACAGTCCATACCCACTGTGCTGGCCTCCTTATGGAGCGTGTCTCCAAGTTTCTTGTTCTCTAGGTGTAGATCTGCCAGCTGGCTTCCAAGCTTCGCAGCATGACTGTGGAAGCAAAATGAGCTTAAATACCTGGCACTCAAGTTGTGGGGATACATCCCTCTGAAAGGTCCTCAGGCCATATAAAGTAGGGCAAACATTACAAGGATATAGTCTATTTTGGTAAACAAGTGGGGGCTTGGATGAAGGGGGATGAAGGATGCTAATAATCTGAAGGTCTTTCATATTTTCACTTGTGTTACAGCCTCATCCCCATCCGTGATCCCTTTTTTTCTTTTGCCCTGTTTGGTTTCTGTGCCACACCCTGCTGTCCCTAGGGCTTACTCCTGGATCTGTACTCAGGGGATCATTCCTGGTAAGTCTCAGGGGACCAAATGGGTTGACAGGGATTGAACCTGGGTTGGCCATATGCAAGGCGAGCACCCAACCCGCTGTACTGTCTTTCAAGCCCCTGAAAGATTTCTTTCCTGTGTGTTTTGATCTGCAGAATATCTAACCTATGGAGTCAAATGAACTTTATATCACATTTCTCAAGATACACTTACTCCCAAATATAAGCTCACAGTATGAAGAGACCATTCAAGAGAAAAAACCTAAGTCCCGACGAGACCATTCAAGAGGAAAACCTAAGTCAAGTCTGACGACGGTGCCAAAAACGTACGTGCTCAGATACTTCATGTCCACGTGTTCCATCACCAGCATGCTGCCACCTCCAGGAGCATCAAGGACCTTGATGGGCTTGGGTGCCTTCACCGTGCCTGTCTTCAGGATGGCAGTCAAACTTGCCATCTCCCCTTCAAACATTCTTCTAGCCTGTCAGAAACATAATGAAGAGGAGGGAAAATTTCTAGCTCTTGAGATGGTATTTGTTGGGGGTTGAGGAGGAATCTACACCCAGCAGTGCTCAAGGATCATACCTAGTGGTACTTGGGGAATAGTGTATGATACTAGGAATCAAACCAGACTGTGGTCTCAACCACATGCGAGGAAAGAGCCTGAACCTTTGTACTATCATTCCAGCCCCAGATTTAGTTTCTTGAGCAATATAATCACAAACAAAGGCCATTCTGACTGCACATCTAATAGTCCTAGACATCTGGAAGACTGGGGCTGGAGAATAGCACAGAGGTAAGGTGTTTGCCTTGCATGCAGCCAACCTAGGACGAACCCAGGTTCAATTCTGGCATCCTATTTGGTCCCCCAAGCCTGCCAGGAGTGATTTCTGAGTGCAGAGCCAGGAGTAAGCCCTGAGCACTGCTGGGTATGCCCCCCCCAAAAAAAAGTCTGAAAGGCTTCTAAAAGATAAAGCATAAAGAATTTTTTTTGCCACATTATCAGCAAACATTGTATACTATGGCCAGTTTATTCACACAATTCACCCAGTTGGTACTGAAACAAACCAGAAAATAAGTGTTACTATCAAAGGACTGAAGTGATTAAGACTAACCAAAAGAAAATGTAGGGTGAGTACATGGTTCAAAGAGCTAAGCAAAGGGGCTCGAGAGATAGTACAGAGAGATAGCACAATAGCCCGGGTGTTACGGCACTTGCCTTGCCAGCAGCTAGATCCAGATTCAATCCCCAGCCCTCCAGCCCCCTAACCCTCGAGCAATCCCTGAACACTGAGGCCAGCAATACATCTTGAGCACCACAAGCTGTGATCCTAAAAATCAAATAAGAAGTCAAGCATATGTTTTGTATGCAGGAAGCTTGGATTTTCTCCCTGGCAACACATGATCCCCTTTGTACTGTCTAGAAGTGAGCCCCAATGATAAGCCTTCCTCCCCAAAAGAATTTTGATTACAAAATAAGGAAAAAGAAGCCAGGGACACCTGGAGTAAGTGCAGTGGATCTTAGAGCATTTGCTTGCTTGCCGCTAATCTGGGGTTCCATTCCCAGCATCTCAGATGGCTTCCCCAAGCCCACTAAGAGTGATTCCCTAAGTACAGAGCCAGAAGTAATCCCTGGTCAGGTGTAGCCCCAAAACATTACAAACAAACAAACAAACAAAACAAACAAAAGGTAAGAAGAAAGAATCCAGAGACAGGGATGTAGATGGATGGTAGGATGTCAGGTTCCACATTTAGGACATTCTGGGTTCAAACTCAGGCAGCAACTTAATAAAAAGGGGTGGGGTGGGGAATAAAGGACCAGAGAGATCGTACAGCAGGTAGGGCACTTGGGTTGCACATAGTTTGATGCCTGGGACCACATACAGTCCCCCAAGCCCTGCTAGGAATAATCCAAAAAAAAACAAACCAAAACCAAAAACAAAAAAAAATGTAAGGGTTAACCCAGAGGTTAAGGTTAAGGGGTTTAGGTATTTGTCTTGCATTCAATCCCCTAACACCATCTATGCTACGCTGAGAAACTGCTAGGAGCGATCTCTGAGCACAGGGCCTGAAGTAAGTGCCATATCCACCAATGCCACGTCCACCTGTATGTAAGGAACTCTGACCCTAAAGAAGGGCCCAAGCTCAAGAGGCCTTAGCTGCCTGTACCCACAAGGGAGGGCATTAGTCCATCAAGAGACCCTGGCTGCCTGTCCATGAGGCACTCAAGGAAATAGGAAACTGATAGGGGATGTGACATAAATATTATTTGAGCTATAACTACACTAGCATCCTAGGGACCTTTCTTGGGAGCCTCTCTTAAAGACCACTTAAATTTCTGTAAAACCCACCCTCTCATGGAGCAGCTGTGTATGCTTAAGCAATTATTTATTAGTCTTTATAAAAGCATTAATCCTCGGGGCCGGGTGGTGGCGCTAAAGGTAAGGTGCCTGCCTTGCCTGCGCTAGCCTTGGACGGACCTCGGTTCGATCCCCCGGTGTCCCATATGGTCCCCCAAGCCAGGAGCAACTTCTGAGACGCATAGCCAGGAGTAAACCCCTGAGCGTTACCGGGTGTGGCCCAATAACCAAAAAAAAAAAAAGCATTAATCCTCAAACTTAGCTTTGCTGTTAGCCTAAGTGCAGTCATATTAAGGGTTAATATTTCAGGCCTCAGCTCAGAATGCATGAACTGGAACAAGGCCAAAAGAGTAAAAAAAAAAAAAAACAGTATCTGAAAAAACTGACATTGCTAGCAGAAACTTCAGACAAAGATAGCAGAGGAGCACAGAAGGCTGCTCTGGGTCGGTAAAGAGCAACTAGTCGGGGCCGGGCGGTGGGTGCTAAAGGTAAGGTGCCTGCCTTACCTGCGCTAGCCTTGGACGGACCTCGGTTCGATCCCCTGGTGTCCCATATGGTCCCCCAAGCCAGGAGCAACTTCTGAGCACATAGCCAGGAGTAACCCCTGAGCGTTACCGGGTGTGGCCCAAAAACCAAAAACCAAAAAAAAAAAGAGTCTTACACATAGCAAAAATAAGCTAGCCTGTTGTTTTAAGTACAATACTGCTTTTAAGAATCTTATGTGGGGCCCGGGCGGAGGCGCTAAAGGTAAGGTGCCTGCCTTGCCTGCGCTAGCCTTGGACGGACCCGCGGTTCGATCCCCCTGGTGTCCCATATGGTCCCCCAAGCCAGGAGCAACTTCTGAGCACATAGCCAGGAGTAACCCCTGAGCGTTACCGGGTGTGGCCCAAAAACCAAAAACCAAAAAAAAAAAAGAGCAACTAGTCCTGGATATTTTGTGAAAACTAACAGTTATAGTCTGCAATTATTATACCTTGCCAAGAAATTAAGTATTCCAGCTTTAACATTGAATAAATGGAACAGAATGAGAACCCCACTTCAGAGTCTCCGACCTGTTTCTCATTGCCGAATCCTGCACACCCCACTTTCCTGAGGGACCCCCGAGGATTCCCTAAGTGTCTGGACCAAGCAGGCCATGACAAGTACCATATTCTTCATACCATAAGATGCTCCACACTCCCCTCCCAAAGTGCATCTTATGGAGTGAATGCCACCTGGAGCTGAAGCCCGAGTTCAGGGGAGGAGAGCATCTAAAACCTATGTGTGCCTTATGGTCAGGTGTGTCTTACAGAGCAAAAAAAATACGGCAAGTCTCTATCACTGCTGTGGATTACCTCTGCCCCCTCCAAAAAAAAGTTAAAGAACCCAGGAGCTGGAGATATAGTACAGAAGGTAGGGTGCCTTACACTTGGCTGACAAGGTTCAATCCCTGGCACCGAAAATGATCCCCTGAGCACCACCCAGAAGTAATTCCTAAGTATAAAGTCAGAAGTTTACTCCCAAGTATCTCTGGATGTAGCCCCCAAAAAGACAAAAGAACAACAAAAATACCCAAATAATAGTAGCAGAAAAGTATTCAACAAGCACTGCATAACTAAGTGTATCCATTTTATCTATAATAATACTTGGTTCCCTTATAATCCACACTGAGATTTGGTTTTATTACAAGTGACTTGCTATTGCCTGTGACTGGTGAAATACAAACAGGACAGGGAGGGAAGTCATATGAAAGGGAAAAGCAGAGCCACCCCTAATAGAAGCACCAACAGCCAGGAAGGGGACATCCAGGGGACTGCTGGTAGCTCCCTTTGAAGGGAGCCCCAGGGCAACACTCCAGAGAGCTCACATCTGAGTAATGGGATCCACTTTCTATCCCTTCTGCAAAGCATAGGTAGGAGAAGGGCGTTTCTCAGAGAATAGCATGGCACCAACACTAAGGCAGAGACTCTGGAGGGTGTGTGGCACCCCATAGACATGGCACTTGGCCACACCTCAGGGTGTGCTGGCGATCTGCGTGGTTATCAGTCCAGGCACCCTGAGGAGGAGGGTGAGTCTCCTTCCCTATCTGGAACAAGGTCAGGCCCAATCCTGTTCCATGATGCTGTGGGGGGCCAAGGGACAGAAGGTGGTCATGGACAGAGGAGTGGGAGTGATGGGGAGAAGAGGGGGAACCATAGACAGCAAGATTGGGACAATGGGTGCTGGGACAGGAGGGTTAGGAATGGGGTGGGATGGTCAGAGAACAGAGGGTGTCATTTAGGAATGAGAGTCAGAGACAGAGAGACAGTGAGTATTGGGACAGGGGGGGTCAGGGATGTGTTCAGAGGGAGATTGTGGATGAAAATGGGTAATTAAGGAGGTTAGAGAATGTGGGTGTTGGTTTTGATTTCAGGTTTGGGGCCACATCCAGTGGTACTCAGAGGTTACTTCTGGTTCTGTGCTCAGAATTTACACCTAGCAAAATCAGGGGTCCATATGGAATGCTGGGGGATTTGAACTTGGGTCAGCTGTATGCAAGACAAATAAATGCCCTACCCACCTGTGCTATTGTTACGTCCCCCTGGGATGGTGGTTGTCAGAGACAGGAGTCAGAGGGGGATTAGAGATAGGGGTGAGGGACAGAGGGGGTCAGGGACAGTAGATGCATGGGACATGAAAAGCAAAGGATGGGGAGGGTTCCGGCAGCAAAGAAGGATCAAGGACAAAAGTAGGGACCAAGCGGGGTAAGGGGACAGTCAGAGGGTCAGGGACCAAGGCCTGGAAAAGGGGAACAGGGAACAGCACTCAGGAAGAGGGTTCAAGACAGGAACATAGGATCAGGGACCACCGAAGGCTCCGGGGGGTGCCCAGTGCAACCACATCCCAACCCACACTTGGACCCTCGACTCGGAGATCCTCATCACCACGGGCCCGCCGCCCTTGATGATGTTGGGGCACAGTGGGGTCCGTGACCCCGAGGCTGTTGACTCAGGCCCGAGGCCAGGCTGGGAACCCCAGAACCTGCACGCCTCAGAAGCTGACCAGAAACAGGTCGGCCCCACCAGACCCGAACCCTGACCGCATCCCGGGCAGGACCCGAATCCCAGACACCTCGGGCCCCGACCCCAGACCCACGACCCCACCCGAACCTGACCCGGCCTGCAGCTCCGCCCGCCCGCCCCGCCGCGGCCCTGACCCTCCCGCCTTCGGGTTCACTTTCACGAACACACGCCCTCGGTCCCGTGTCGTAGCTCCTGGCCCTGGCTAATGCAGCCGCCCCCCGAGTGGCCGGTGGCCCTTCACGGAGCCGCAGCCCAGCGCCTGCTTCAGCAGCGCCTCCACATGTTGCCGAAGCGGGGACGCCGGCCCGGCCCGGCCCGGCCCGCCGCGAAAGGGGCGGACGCTGATTGGGCGGGGCGCGGGAGGGGGCGGGACCGAGGCCGCGGGCGCGCTCGGGGATTGGGTGGGCGGAGAGGCGCGGCGCGGCGGGGCGAACGTGACGGGCACCGCCCACGGATTACGTGGAGGCGGGCCTGGGCCCGCGGAGACCGCGCTGTGATTGGGCCGCGAGATTGTTGACGTCGGGGGCGGGGTTAGCGCCGAGTATAAAGCCGCGGATTGGCGCCCGGCGGGCTAACAGGAGCGTTGGGGTGAGTGGAGGCTGTTTGCAGCCGTCCCCAGAGCAAAAGCAGCCTCTGGCGGCTTTTTTTTTTTTTTTTGGTTTCTTGGTTTTCGGGTCACACCCCGGCGGCGCTCAGAGATCGCTCCTGGCAGGCTCGGGGAACCCTGTGGGATGCAGGGATTCGAACCACACCTTCCTTCTGTATGCAAGGCCAACGCCTCACTTCATGCTCTCTCTCCCGGCCCACTGGCGGCCCCTTTGGATCCTGGCTTCTCCTGGTCCAGCTTCAGATCCACAAGTATAATGCCGTCTCTTGATCTCTTCAGGAACAGGAGGAGACAGCTCTGGTGCTCAGGGCTCACTACCTGGCGGTGCTTGGGAACTGACTTGTACGGAATGCCCCAGGATTAAGCCCTGGGTTTGGCTGAGTGCAAGGCTGGAAGTGCCTGCCCACTGTTCGCTCGGCCCCTGGTATCTTATCGAACTACTTCATTCTTTTTTTCTTTTTTTTTTTTAAATAGGCTTTCTTTTTTTTTTTTTTTTTAAACATTTTTTTTTTTTTTTTGGTTTTTTTGGGCCACACCCGGTAGACGCCTCAGGGGTTACTCCCTGGCCTATGCACTCAGAAGTCGCTCCTGGCTTGGGGGGACCATATGGGACGCCGGGGATCGAACCGCGGTCCGTCTCTAGGCTAGCGCAGGTAAGGCAGGCACCATTACCTCCAGCGCCACCGCCCGGCCCCAAACTACTTCATTCTTAGGCAGAAGTGATCAGCAGGGCGGGGAGAGCGCTTGCCCTTGCACGCAGCTCACCCCAGGTTCGATCCAGCATCCCATCAGGCCCCCCCACCCCAGCCTGCCAGGAGTGATTTCTGCGCGCAGAGCCAGGGGTAACCACGGCCCTGGCCCAGACAAACCAAAGAAAACTACTTTATTACTTCATTTTTTGACAGGAGCGTTGATGTGTTAAAATAATAACAGTCCTGGGGCCGAAGAGATAGCATGGAAGGTAAGGGCGTTTGCCTTTCATGCAGAAGGTCATCGGTTACGAATCCGGCGTCCCCATATGGTCCCCCGAGCCTGCCCAGGAGCAATTTCTGAGCATCGGAGCCAGGAAATAACCCCTGAGCACTACCGATGTGACCCAAAAACCACACACCACACAAAAATAATAATAACAGTCCTGGATGGTTGGATGATGGTGGATGGATGGTGAGGGCCTTTCTCAGCCAGGCACCTGCACCTTCTTTTGCCTGGTGGGTCTGAGGGTTCAGGATAAGGGTGAGGAAATGATCCACAAGCAGTCAGTAGAAGTACAGGAGATATGAAGCTTTTATTATAAGGCTCTAACCACTATGTGTGGCTTCTAAGCTAAGCAGCCCTCTCTGCAACCAACCGTCCCTCATCTCTTATTCCTGCCTCTTCCTGAGGCTTCTTGCTGAATCTTGCTGAATTTCCTTGTTACCCTTTCCTCAAGCCTTAATTACCAACCACCAGACTCCTACCCAGCAGTGGAAGGGTTTCCCTCACCAGGTGAGCTAGGAAGAAATTGGGGAGAGAGGGTAATAGTTGGTTGTACAGCATGTAAGGAACTTGCCATTGTACATGACCTGACCCCCAGTACCCACATAGGATCCCATGAATTCAGCCAGGGTGATTCCTAAGCCCAAAGCCATGAACTATGCACTGAGCACCACGGTGAGGCCCAAAACCTGGAAAGAAGTCAAACTGCTTAGTTGGGGGGCCAGAGGTAAACCAGTGGCATGGTCCTTGCGACTTCACTCACCATGCAGGCCTCAAGTTTGAACCCCCCAGTTCTGCCTCATGCACTGACCATGGCAGATTTGCTATTGCTGCTCTCTGCCTTATAATCCTGGTGTCACATAGTCACCCGTATCCTAGCAAAGCACCACACTGAAATGCTGTTTGACACAAGCAGCAGGAATGCGGTCACAGGGAGCAAAAACCCTGCAGTGTATATCTCACCACTGCAGTCCTCAGTGAACAACCATGGCTGAGTGTGCCAGCAGTCAGACCTGCAGCCACTGGTCCACCACAACCACAGGCCACCACCAAACAAACAGAGGGGGAGAAAAAGTGAATGATCAGAAATGAGAACGATGGGGCTAGAGTGATAGCACAGCTGTAGGGCTTTTGCCTTGCTATGCTTGCCAACCCAGGATGAACTCAGTCTGGATTCTCTGCATCCCATTTGGTCCCCGAGCCTGCCAGGAGCGATTTCTGAGCACAGAGCCAGGAGTAATCCTTGAGCACCACCAGGGTGTGGCCACCCCACAAAAAAAGAAAAGAAAAAGAAAAGATAAGAGGGCCCGGAGAGATAGCACAGCGGCCGTTTGCCTTGCAAGCAGCCGATCCAGGACCAACGTGGTTGGTTCGAATCCCGGTGTCCCATATGGTCCCCCGTCGCCTGCCAAGAGCTATTTCTGAGCAGATAGCCAGGAGTAACCCCTGAGCAACACCATGGTGTGACCCCAAAAAACCAAAAAAGAAAAAAGAAAGAAAAGAAGAAAGAAAAAAAAAGAACAAGAGAACAATAAGAAATCTATGTGATGGGGTATCAGAGTCTCATTCAACGAAGACTCATTTATGAAGGCATGAGTCCAGAGGATGCCAATGACCGTTGTCCTGCAAATCGCTTACACCTGTGCCACTGTGACTTCCTCCAGCAGCTGTGAAGCCGCACAAGCCAGGACTTCTCACAGAAACGGGGCCAATGTCATGGGCTTCCAGTGACCAGTGTTGTGCTCGCATGCTGGCTCCCATGCCCCTCGACTGGGAAACAGTGGGCCTCACCAGCCCAGGCAAGCCATAATCCGCTCATGCAAGTCCCAAAAGGTGTCTGGGGGCTGGGTGGTGTTGGAAAAAAAGGTGTCTACGTATTCTGAGTCCAGCTGTGCCCACTTCCCAGGAGGTTGTTCTGCTCAGGTCCCGCCAATAGTCCTTTATTTGTGTACTCGAAGTAGGGGCCTATCGTGAGGGGTGATTCCATTTGGGTGGGTTTCCCAACTTGGGGGTGGGCAGGACTCAGGATGTAGGTGGCACCCCACTGGAAATGGGTGCAATTCGGGAGTGGGTGGGCCAATGTAGGACAAGTGCTACCCTGGTCATGGGTACAGGGAGCCAGCTTCCAGGTGCGATGCTGAAGGTCAAACCAGCAAGGAGGGAAAGTGCTCGACCACTGAGCTACCTTCAGCCTGGAAACCTGCTTTCCATATATTCTTCTCGTGTTTCTTTTGGTCCTGGTGATCTAGGACACTCCGACGCAGACGCAGTGCCCAGGGTTGCTCCTAGGACCTACACTGCCAGGTTCCGCATGCCCGGCCTCTCATGTGCAAGGCACGTGCTTCAGCTCCAGCAAACCTTTGAGCTCCCTCTCTGGCCTCTTGAATTCCACTTGAAATGGATTTTTTTTTTCTGTGCTGCTCTGCTCCTCTTTAGTGGGGGTACCCATGGGGTTTTGCTTTAAAATAGATTCTTTCTACGACAGAACAACTGGCACCTTGTGAGTCATCCCCAAATATACCAGCGCAAAATTGCTCAGCTGTTCGCTCTCTATTTACTTCTCATGGGAGGGGAGTCACTAGGAAGAATTAATTGGCGTGTGCAAGTGCCTGACTTTGGGGGGAAATGTGAACCCCTCCATCTATTTATATTTGAACATCAGAGAAAAAAGAAGCAAATTAAGAGAGTCTGGGAGGTTAGTTCAAGTGACAGAAAACGAGCCCCTGACATGCCTCCTCTGCACTGCAGGATCCACTGGGTCTGGTCCTGGTGCCCCCCCCCCCCATACCAACATTGTTGCCCGTCTTTAAGGAAAGAACATTAATAAGTGTTCTTCAGGGGGGCACGATGCGATAGCAAAGCAGATAGGGCATTTGTCTTGCATGTGACTGATCCGGGTTTGATCCACGGCATCCCATAGTCCACTGTGCCTGCCAGGAGTAATTTCTGAACATAGAGCGAGCCTGGAGGAACCCCTGAGTAATGCCAAGTAAGACCCAAAAACAGGAAGGAAGGAAGGAAGGAAGGAAGGAAGGAAGGAAGGAAGGAAGGAAGGGAGGGAGGGAAGGGAGGGAGGGAGGGAGGGAGGGGGAAGGAGAAAGAAAGAAAAGAAAGAAAGAAAGAAGAAAGAAAGAAAGAGGCCCGGAGATAGCACAGCGGCGTTTGCCTTGCAAGCAGCCGATCCAGGACCAAAGGTGGTTGGTTCGAATCCCGGTGTCCCATATGGTCCCCCCGTGCCTGCCAGGAGCTATTTCTGAGCAGACAGCCAGGAGTAACCCTGAGCAACCGCCGGGTGTGGCCCAAAAACAAGAAGAAAGAAAGAAAGAAGAAAGAAAGAAAGAAAGAAAGAAAGAAAGAAAGAAAGAAAGAAAGAAAGAAAGAAAGAAAGAAAGAAAGAAAGAAAAAAGAAAGAAAGAAAGAAAGAGAGAGAGAGAAAGAAGAAAGAAATAAAGAAAGAAAGAAAGAAAGAAGAAAGGAAAAAGTAAGGAAAGAAAGAAGGAAAGAAGAAAAAAGAAAGAAAGGAACGGAAGGAAAGAAAGAAAGAAAGAAAAAGAAAGAAAAGAAGAAGAGAAAGAAAGAAAAAGAATGAAGAAGAGAAGAAAGAAGAAAGAAAAAGAAAGAAAGAGAAAGAAAAAGAAGAAAAGAAGTGGAAGGAAGAAAGAAGGAAAGAAGAAGGAAAGACGGAGGGAGGGAGGAAAGAAGGGGGAGGGAGGAAGGGGGAGGGGAGAGAGGGAGAGGGAGGGAGGGGGAGGGAGAAAGAAAGAAGGAAAGGAGGGCCGGCTGGTGGCGCTGGAGGTAAGGTGCCTGCCTTGCCTGCGCTAGCCTAGGACGGACCGCAGTTCGATCCCCGGCGTCCCATATGGTCCCCAAGCCAGGAGCGACTTCTGAGCGCATAGCCAGGAGTGACCTGAGCGTCACAGGGGTGTGGCCCAAAAACCAAAAAAAAAAAAAAAAAAAGAAGGAAAGAAGAAAGAAGAGTGAGAGAAAGAAAGAAGAGAAAGAAAGAAGAAAGAAAGAAAGAAAGAAAAAGAAAGAAAGAAAGAAAGAAAGAAAGAAAGAAAGAAAGAAAGAAAGAAAGAAAGAAAAAGAAAGAAAGAAAGAAAGAAAGATAGACAAGAAAGAAAGAAAGAACGAAGAGAGACGGAGGGAGGAAGGAAGGAGGGAGGACGAGACTGGAGGGAGGCGGGGAGGGAGAAAGAAAGAAAAAGAAAAGAAAGATAACGAAAAGAAGGAAGAAAGAAAAGAAAGAAGAAAGAAAGAAAAGAAACGAAAGAAAAGAAAGAAAAGAAAGAAAAGAAAGAGAAGATAGAGTAAAGAAAGAAAGAAAGAAAGACAAAGAAAAGAAAGAAAGAAAGAAGACGGAAGGGAGAGAGGAAGGAAGGAAGGAAGGAAGGAAGGAAGGAAGGAGGAAGGAAGGAAGGTAAGGAAGGAAGGAAGGAAGGAAGGAAAAAAGAAAAAGGTAGGTTTTTTGTGGCTGTAAAAACTAGGATAACAATTCACTTATGAAAGATGTTCCTCACACATCCCCATGACAATAGATCCGTTTTCTCTCCCCCACAACCCAAGCAGACACTCTGAGGGCTCTAGGCCAGAGGCACTGCACACTTGACCTGCTCACAGTGCACTCTTAAAAGTCTGCACTTCCAGAGCAAAGCTGTGTCTGGCAGTGCCTCAGACAGGCGAACTTGGTGACAAACAGCAACTCCACTCCCACACGAGGCACACAAGAGACATCAAGGCCTAAAAGAATCACTCAGGGACTTGCAGCATCTGCCTTGCAAGCACGTGGTCACGAGTTCAAATCCCTCATGCCCCATATGTGCCAGTCCTAAAAACTGCTGCTTGAGCCTGAAAATCTGCTGTCTGCAATGCCGGTGCCACAGTAACTTCTTGTGAGTATGTGTGAGTATCACAAAAAGGAGTGATTGTGGGCTCCACAATGACAAAGACGTGGACACCCCAGCAAGCGTGATGTCTGTCGAACACTGCGAGCACAGCTCAAGCCTAGGACAAAGGAGTGCACAAACTCCGGAGAACGCCATGTGCAAGTGTTGGCCCATCCCCACTTCTTCCTGTAACCTTACCTGCCAATAAGACCTGCCTATTTCTGGGAGGGGTCTTTGGGAGGTAACAAAAGGTTTGGTCTGAAGGGCAGGAGGGAGAGAGGATTTGGGAGGATGCAGCAAGAGAGAAGCATGAGGAGAGATGGCTGACAGGGGTAGAATGCAGGGCCAATAATGAATCTGGCATATAAGGTTGTGATAGGCCACACATGTTGGCTAGGGCCTTGAGTAAAGCCGATATCTTCTGAAACCTGTCTGTGGAGCCAACGGCTGGAGGGGGTTGGAGACAGGTGGCCTGGGCTGGAGGAGAAAGGCCCCTCTATCATCCATTTCTCCCTCCATCACCATCAAGCCCTATCCAAGGGCTGTTATGCAACATGCAAGAACCACATCAAGGGTGCAAACACAGAGAACACACACGCAAGAACCACAGTAAGTGAGCTCTAGCTTCAGTGGATGCCATGGCCCGTGGGGAAGTTCCCAGAGAACATCACAGCCAAGAGGAAATTCAAAAGGAGAAAAATGGTTAAGGGGCTGGAGAGATAGCACAGCAGGGAGGGTGTTTGCCTTGTACATGGCTGACCTAGATTCAATCCTCCGAATCCTATAGAGTCCCTCAAGCACCACCAGGAGTGATCCCTGAGCGCAGAGCCCGAGCACCACCAGGTGTGGCTCAAAAATCAACAAAGAAAGAAAGAAGAGTTTAGAGGTTAAGGCACAGGGGCAGAGAGACACTGTAGAGGATCTGGATGTTTGCTTTGTGTGCAACTGACCCTGGTTCGATCCCTGCCATGAGAACACTCCAGGAGTGGTCCCTGAGTGTAGAGCCAGGAGTAATCCTTGGGCACTGTCAGATGTGGAACCCTCCCCCCAAACATACACAAGGAGGTTAAGGCACTTGCCTCGTATATACCAATCTGTTTGATACCTGGCACCACACAGGGTTCTCTTGCTAGGTGGTCGCTCGACACAGACTCTCCAGAAACAGAAATGAGGGAAAGTAAAGAATGTTCATTAGAGCTCAGCTCTGAGGACCGTTGAGCCAGAGACTCTCGAGAGCCCCGAGCTTCCTTCATACGCACATTATTGTCCTTACATAGACTGAGGAAGACAGGACCACATTCCTACCTTACCTGAAGTAAAGCAGATGTTTTGGGGCTGGGTGTGGCCCAAAAACAAAAACAAAAACAAAACTAAATTGTGCTTGTGTGCACAGGTACGTATATGTGAACACAACTGTGTGTCTATATATGTATTTAATATTTCAAAATAAAAATTGTACATAAACCATTGTGCAGGGCAGCTCTATTTACAACAGCTGGAAGGTCAACAAGTCAAGGGGCTGAGAAAGAGCATAATGGTAGGGCATTTGCCTTGCACGCGGCTGACCCAGGACAAGCCTGGGTTCAATCTCCGACATCCCATATGGTCCCCTGAGCCAGGAGCGATTTCTGAGCACATAGCTAGAAGTAACCCCTGAGCATCACTGGGTGTGCCCCCCCCAAAAAAAAAGAACAAGTCAAATGCCCTTGATAAATAATCTGATGAATTAATGAACATTCTAGGACTTAGACAACATTGATCTCACAGGGAGGAGCTAGAGTCCCATTCCAGGAGCCCTGCCCCGAGGCCCTGAGTCTCTCCACATGCACAGATGCCACCTCTCCATCTCTGCAGGCTGTGTGCCTTGATGCTATGTCCTCGGTCTTCTCCTGATGGGGACAGCAGTGGGCTCTGTTACCCGTGTCACTTCCCTGAAGGTGGTTCTTTGCAGAGAGGCAGACTGGGGCTTAAGGTCTTCATAGACCATGACCTCATTAGGAGGATGCAGTGTAGAGGACAGCAGACTTAAATCAGAGAGCAGACATTTTATACCCATTTCCCAGCAGCTGCACTCACAATAGCAAAAGGAGGTGCTAAACCATCCATGGCAGATGAAAAGGCAGATGGAAAGTTGTGGTCTCCAGCTCTCATTCCTTGTTTTCACAGTGAGGGAAATCCCACATTCTGTGTGTCCACTCATCTCCCACGGACGCCTTTTTATAGTTTCTAGGTTTTTATTTCTATTTTTTTTTGATTTTGGACCACACCTGGAGATGTTCAGCAGTTATTCCTGATTCTGTGCTCAAGACTGACCCCTTGTGGTGTTTGGGGACCCTATGTAGTGCCAGGTGAGTGTGGCAAGCAGGGTCAGCAAGATGCAGGGCAGGGGGACCGGTGAGATAGCACAGTGGTAGGGTGTTTGCCTTATATGTAGACTATCCAGGACAGACGGTTCGAATCCCAGCATCCCATATGGTCCCAGTGCCTGCCAGGAGCAATTTCTGAGTGCAGAGCCAGGAGTAACCCCTGAGTGCCGCCAGTGTGACCTAAAAAAACAAAAGCAAAAACAGGGGCCCGGAGAGATAGCACAGCGGTGTTTGCCTTGCAAGCAGCCGATCATGGACCTAAGGTGGTTGGTTCGAATCCCGGTGTCCCATATGGTCCCCCGTGCCTGCCAGTGTGGGTGTACCTATTTAAGACCCTAGACCCACCCATTTCGGGGGAAGACCTTGGTAATATTTATCCGCAGCAAGTAATAATCCACACAGACAAGAACGATAGGGTTTAAAAGATCGGGCAAGGAGAGCCAGAGAATCCTCCTGCAGCCAGCAGCTTTTCACAGAAGGACCCCTCACTCCTGTCCCTCAAGCTATTTATTGCCAACTCCACAGCGCCCCACCTGGAAGGGTTAGGTGGGGCAAAAGTCACAGAACAATCCTAAGGAAACACTTTTATATACAATTCCAAGAATCATCTTATGGAAACTTTTTCATATGCTACAATTCCCCCTTTTTTTGTAAAGAAACAATAAACAATAATAATGTACAGAAATAAATAATATATATTTTTTTAATTGTAAAAAGAATAACTAAGCAATTGTAAAAGACTGGCTGTTTGCATAAGTGCATCACGGGAAAAAGTATAGAAAAAAAAATTTTTTTTTAGCCTAACACAGGGTGTTCAAAACCAGAAACAGATGTAAAGGAATCAACTACAAGCTCCAGAGTAGAATAAAATCTACAGCATCCAAGATGATCAATTCCGAGTAAGTATTCCCTTGAAAAGCAGAAGTCGAGTAAGAAATTCCAATATTCAGGACCTAATAGGCCATGGGGAGCTCCCGGGGCAATCACAAAGCCCGAAAGTAATTCGGAGACAGAGATCCTTAGATGAGATGCTCACAAGGCTGCGTAGCAGGTTAGAAGACACACATTTTCCATTCCAGTCCAGTTTGAGCAGAAGAAAGCCCATCTTTGGAGGCAGTGAATTAGGCCCCTATTTCGAAGGAAGAGCCACACACACACACCCGCACAATGGGCGCCAAAGTAAATAAGATCCATATGTACTTGAATTCAATCCAAGATGAGTTCTAGTCCAGTCAGCAGTTCATAAGAGGTCCGAAAATGAAGAACCATGTACGGCCGATTATTAGGTGGGAGCTTAAGTTCAAAACCAAAACAAAATGCTTAAGGCAGAGAACTTCCCCGTGTAAATGAAAAAAATTAAGGGTCTATCCAAAATGGATAAAACCTCCTTTTGCACCTGCTATTTTTTCCAATGATGCACCCATGCAAAAGGCCAAAATACCAGCCAGGATTACAATCTAGCAACTTATTTATGACAGTATCTAACCCCTAATCCAAAGCAACAAAAGTAAAACCTTAATGAAATACCATATCAATTTTGAGAATTCACAGCTAAGATGTAAAAACATTAATTACAGTAATCAACAAAAGTGTAGACTCAAATATAACTTTACAGGATTACAATTATAAAACTACAAGAGCTGAAAATTTCTCCCAAGTTGAAAAACTACTAAGAAAAGATAGGGAGTCCAGAACTCCCAAAAGTCCCACCAAAGAAACTTGATGAGTCAGGGAAAGCAGTTGTAATAAGAAGCAGGATACAGCACTGCAACAGTTTACGATGTCTTTCTCAGTCAGAGATCAGGAGGCTTGTCATAGTGGGTGTGCCCCCCCCCCAAAAAAAAAGAACAAGTCAAATGCCCTTGATAAACAATCTGATGAATTAATGAACATTCTAGGACTTAGACAACATTGATCTCACAGAGAGGAGCTAGAGTCCCATTCCAGGAGCCCTGCCCCGAGGCCCTGAGTCTCTCCACATGCACAGATGCCACCTCTCCACCTCTGCAGGCTGTGTGCCTTGATGCTATGTCCTCGGTCTTCTCCTGATGGGGACAGCAGTGGGCTCTGTTACCCGTGTCACTTCCCTGAAGGTGGTTCTTTGCAGAGAGGCAGACTGGGGCTTAAGGTCTTCATAGACCATGACCTCATTAGGAGGATGCAGTGTAGAGGACAGCAGACTTAAATCAGAGAGCAGACATTTTATACCCATTTCCCAGCAGCTGCACTCACAATAGCAAAAGGAGGTGCTAAACCATCCATGGCAGATGAAAAGGCAGATGGAAAGTTGTGGTCTCCAGCTCTCATTCCTTGTTTTCACAGTGAGGGAAATCCCACATTCTGTGTGTCCACTCATCTCCCACGGACGCCTTTTTATAGTTTCTAGGTTTTTATTTCTATTTTTTTTTTTGATTTTGGACCACACCTGGAGATGTTCAGCAGTTATTCCTGATTCTGTGCTCAAGACTGACCCCTCGTGGTGTTTGGGGACCTTATGTAGTGCCAGGTGAGTGTGGCAAGCAGGTCAGCAAGATGCAGGGCAGGGGGACCGGTGAGATAGCACAGTGGTAGGGTGTTTGCCTTATATGTTGACTATCCAGGACAGACGGTTCGAATCCCAGCATCCCATATGGTCCCAGTGCCTGCCAGGAGCAATTTCTGAGTGCAGAGCCAGGAGTAACCCCTGAGTGCCGCCAGTGTGACCTAAAAAAACAAAAGCAAAAACAGGGGCCCGGAGAGATAGCACAGCGGTGTTTGCCTTGCAAGCAGCCGATCATGGACCTAAGGTGGTTGGTTCGAATCCCGGTGTCCCATATGGTCCCCCGTGCCTGCCAGGAGCTATTTCTGAGCAGACAGCCAGGAGTAACCCCTGAGCACTGCCGGGTGTTGCTCCCCCCCAAAAAAAAAAAAAAAAAAAAACAAAAGCAAAAACAAACAAACAAAAAAGATGCAGGGCAGGTATGTGGCTGAGCTCTGTACTATCTCTGTCTGGTATGTCACAGACACTTTTGTATTAGATGCAAATATCTTCTGGGGGGCAAACACAATGGTGATCAGGATCTTTCCCCCAGTTTGGTGGTTTGGGTTGCTCCTAGTGGTGTGTGATGACAGAGATCAAATTCAAGAGAAAATTGCCTGCTTTCTCTGCTATTATTCTATACTTTTGGAAGTCTTCATCACAGTTATTAGTCAAGAAAAGTAAATCTAATGAATCTGAACCGGAAAAGAAGTTAAAATATCACCACTTTCACAAGAGGTGACAAGGCACACGTGGAGTCCTAAAGATTCCATCAGAAAACTTTTAGAAACAAGAAGCCATGGGGCCAAAGTGGTAAAGCACAGTGATAGGGCATTTGCCTTGCACGTGACTAACCCAGGACGGATGCAGGTTCAATCTCGGTATCCCATATGGTCCCCTGAGCCAGGAGTGATTTCTGAGCATAGAGTCAGGAGTAACCTCTGAGCTCCAACGGGTGTGCCAAAAGAAAAATAAAAGAAACAAGAAAACAGGACAGTCATGTAGCCGGTTATACAATCAATATTTAAAATGTGGCTGCATTTCTATAGGTAAAGAATGAATCAGAAGAAAAAGAAATCAAAATGACAACCCCCCCCCAGCTAACACCATGTACGAAGGTAAAATCCAAATGGATTAAAGACCTTGATATCAGATCTAAAACCATAAGATATATAGAACAACACATAGGTAAAACACTCCATGACATTGAGACTAAAGGCATCTTTAAGGCGGAAACAGCACTCTTCAAACAAGTGGAAGCAGAGATAAACACATGGGAATATATTAAGCTGAGAAACTTCTGCACCTCAAAGGAAATAGTGCCAGGATACAAGAGCCACCCACTGAGTGGGAGAAACTATTCACCCAATACCCATCAGATAAGGGGCTAATATCCAAAATATACAAGGCACTGATGGAACTTGACAAGAAAAAAATCTAATCCCATCAAAAATGGGGAGAAGAAATCAATAGATACTTTGTGAAAGAAGAAATACAAATGGCCAAAAGGCACATGAAAAAATGCTCTGGGGCCGGAGAGATAGCATGGAGATAGGGCATTTGCCTTGCATGCAGAAGGATGGTGGTTTGAATCCCGGCGTCCCATATGGTCCCCTGAGCTGGCCAAAAAGGATTTCTGAGCATAGAGCCAGGAGTAATCCCTGAGCACTGCCAGGTGGGACCCAAAAACAGAAACAAAAACAAACAAAATAAATGCTCCACATCACTAATCATCAGGGAGATGCAAATCAAAACAACTATGAGGTACCATCTCAAGCCACAGAGATTGACGCACATCAAAGAATGAGAACAAGCAGTGCTGGTGGAAATGTGGAGAGAAAGGAACTCTTTTTTTTTTTTTTTTTGGTTTTTGGGCCCCACCCGGTAACGCTCAGGGGTTACTCCTGGCTATGCGCTCAGAAGTCGCTCCTGGCTTGGGGGACCATATGGGACGCAGGGGGATCGAACCGCGGTCCGTCCGAGGCTAGCACAGGCAAGGCAGGCACCTTACCTTTAGCGCCACCGCCCGGCCCCGAGAAAGGAACTCTTATCCACTACTGGTGGGAATGCCATCTAGTCCAACCTTTATGGAAAGTGATATGGAGATTTCTCCAAAAACTGGAAATTGAGCTCCCATATGATCCAGCTATACCACTCCTAGGGATATACCCTAGGAACACAAAAATACAATACAAAAATCCTTTCCTCACACCTATATTCATTGCAGCATTATTTACAATAGCCAGACTCTGGAAACAACCAAGATGTCCTAACAGGTGAATGGCTAAAGAAACTGTGGTACATATACACAATGGAATATTATGCAACCGCCAGGAGAGACAAAGTCATGAAATATTCTTATACATGGATGTACATGGAATCCATTATGCTGAGTAAAATAAGCCAGAGGTAGAGAGATAGATGCAGAATAGTCTCACTCATCTATAGGTTTTAAGAAAAATGAAAGACATTTTTGCAATAATTCTCAGAGACAAAAGAGAGGAAGGCTGGAAGGTCCAGCTCATGACATGGAGTTCACCACAAAGAGTGATGAGTGCTGTTAGAGAAAAACTACATTGAGAACTATCCTAACAATGTGAACGAATGAGGGAAGTAGACAGTCTGTCTAAAGTACAGGCAGGGGTGATGTGGGGAGGAGGGAGAATTGAGACATTGGTGATGGGAATGTTGCATTGGTGAAGGGGGGTGTTCTTTACATGACTGAAACGCAACTACAATCATATTTGTAATCACAGTGTTTAAATAAAGATATTAATTTAAAAAAATGACAACCCCATGGTTGCCCATAGAATCGTGTCCAAGGGGTGGAAGAGATCATGCGTGTGAATCAGGTACTTGCTTTGCAAGTGACCAATCTCACTTATGATTCCATATCATATGGTTCCCATATGATCCACTGAGAACAGAATCTACAATGACCCCTAAGCCTATAGCTAAGAGTAAACCCTGAAGGTAAACCCCAAAGGTCTGGTGAAGGGCTGGTTCTCAGATATAAAAACAGGGGCTGGAGCAATAGCACAGTGGTAGGGCATTTGCCTTGCATGCTGCCAACCTGGGACGAAATGGGTTCAATGATCCTTGGCATCCCATTTGGTCCCCTGAGCCTTCCAGGAGCGATTTCTGATCTCAGAGCCAGTAGTAACCACTGAGCGCCAATGAGTGTGGCCCCAAAACAATCAAAACAAAAATCAAATATAAAAACAAAACAAGAGGGGCCAGCACAGTAGCACAGAAGGTGGGGTGTTTTTCTTGCATGTGGCCCACCCTGGTTTCTCTTTCATCCCCGAGCCTGCAGGAGTGGTTTCTGACCACCCAGTGCTCCCCTCAAACAAAACAAAACAAGCAAGTGGTCATCGAGATAGCACAGCAGGTAGGGCACTCACCTTGCATGCAGGCAACTCGGGTTCAGGTTTGATCCCTGGCATCCCACAGGATCCCCAGAACACCACCAGGAGTACTGAGCATAGAGCCAGGAGTATCCTCCGATATCTCAAGTTGTTAAGGATGGTGCATTAGAAACAGGTTTCCTGCCTGCACTGGCCACTGCCTCTCTATTCACAGCAACTGGAGGATGCAGATCAATAGGAGATTGGCAGAGAAATCCCCAAACTTTTCCTTAGTTTGGGGAAAATGGAAAGTAGTGTAGCCACCAAGGAAAGAGTTAAGTGGAAAACCACCAAAGAGCGGAATCCAAGTCCAAGATTCGCCATGTGGCCCTTCTTGTAGTTAATAGTTCCAAGAATGAGCAGACATACTTGTTTCCAAAATGCCTAGACTTTTTTTTTGGTTTTTTGTTTGTTTGGTTGGTTGGTTTTTGGATCACACCGGGCGGCGCTCAGGAGTTACTCCTGGCTCTATGCTCAGAAATCGCTCCTGGCAGGCTCAGGGGACCCGTTTGGGATGCCAGGATTCAAACCACTGTCCTTCTACATGCAAGGTAATCGCCTTACCTCCATGCTATCTCTCCGGCCCCCCAAATGCCTAGACTTTTATCTTGTCCTAACATTAAAGATTTATACTTGCTTGGGGGCCAGAGCGGTGGCACAGCAGTAGGGAGTTTGCCTTGCACACAATGACCTAGGACAGACCGTGGTTTGATCCCCAGCGTCCCATATGGTCCTCCAAGCTTGGAGCGATTTCTGAGTGCATAGCCAGGAGTAACCCCTGAGCATCACTGGGTGTGGCCCCTCAAAAATATTTATATTTGTTTGAGGTATTTTTTGGGCCACACCCAGCAGCACTCAGGGTTTGCTTCTGGCTCTGCACTCAGAAATCATTCCTAACAGGCTTCAGGGGGCCATATGGAATGCCAGGATTCAAACTGGTCCAGCCCCACTCGCTTGAACTTTTGTTTCATAGGCTCCTTAAAGAAGCGCAACTTTAAAGGAGATGAAAGAAAAGGAAAGGAAAGGAAAGAAAAGAAAGAAAAGAAAAGAAAAGAAAAGAAAAGAAAAGAAAAGAAAAGAAAAGAAAAGAAAAGAAAAGAAAAGAAAAGAAAAGAAAAGAAAAAGAAGCACAACTTTCAGTGCATCAGGTTCCTCTTATGGTGGAACCAAGGCTCCTGCTCGAACATCCTTGGATTCCTTCATCACAGGGAATGGGTGATGGCTTGACCTCTACAGTAGGGGTTTGGGGGCAAAATGCCACCTCCTTATATTTTCCAGTTTCCATTTTCTAGTCGGTATTTTCCTGACTTTTTAAAAGTTACTTGGAGGATGTGGTGTGGAGGCGGAAAGATAGTACAGCGGGGAAGGCGCATGCCTTGTACACGGATGACCTGGGTTTGACCACCAGGATCTCATATGGTCTCCAAGCTGCAAGTCCCTGAGTGCAAGGCCATGACCAATCCCTGAGCGCCACCAGGTGTGTAGCCCCACTCAAAAGACTGCTTCAGGCTGGACATCGCTCAGGAGGAAAAGAACTTGACGTCCATGACCAGACTGTCCCATAGACAGCTGGCCTGGGTTCTACCCGGGCAGCCCATATGGTCCCCCAAGCCCACCAGGAATGATTCCTGAATATAGAATCAAGAATAACCCCTGGGCACCGAAACGTGTGGCCAACACCAAAACCAAACGAACAATTGGATGTGGGGGGAGGGTTGAGCCACACCTGGCAGTGCTCAGGAATCATTCGGACAGGGCTCAGGGAACCTTCTGGGGTGCCGAGGATCCAGTCCAGGGAAGGGTTTTATGCAAGGCCAGCACCGTGACTGCTTCACCATCTCTTCGGCCTGTTATTCTTCCACTTTTCCCTCCTCGCCTGTTTCCAATGAAGTGGGGTTCCTGCGGAGTGCAGTGGCGCGTCCCCGGCACCAGGTAAAAGGTAAAAGGGGTGGAGTGGGGCTACCCCTGGGGCAGCACCCTGCTCCACGCAGGACCCCAGTTGTGCGGAGTGTCCGGAGGAATCCCGGAGGCTGGGTGCTCCGGGGCAACGAGCCAGGATTCCGTGCCCCGAAGTCCCGCTGGGGTCGTGGGACGTGCGCCCGCTGGCCGCTGGCCTGACCACTGCACTGACCGACTCTGGACTGGCCACCGCCCCCAGCGCCCTTGCTCTCCCCGCGGCAACGTGCAGGCCCGGGCACGGCCCAGCGCAGCACGGAGACACGCACGAGCGCGTTCACCCGCGCACGGACACGAACACGTGCGCAAGGGCCAAGCCGGGCGCGAGCACCCACGCACGACGGCGAGCCGCCCTCGGATCCTGCTCGGGGGCGGGACCCGCCTGGCAGCTCCGGGGCCGGCTCCCGGGTCCACGCGGCGGCGCCAGCGCGAGCCCCGCCCCTGGACCGCCGGGCCCCGCCCCGCGCCGCTCCCATTGGCCGCGGGCGACTGTCCCCGCCCACAGCCCCGCCCCAGAGCCCGCCTCTCGCGCCTCATGGGCCGCGGCGGCCGCATTTTCCCGGGACGGACGGGCGCGCTCGGCCCTGGGGGCGGAGCCGGGGGCGAGATGGACGGGGCCCTCAGCCAATGAGCGTCGGAAGGCGCCCTAGCAACCGCCGCGGACCAATGGCTGCAGGCGGGGGCGGGCGCTGTCAGGAGCCGAGCCCGCGACGCCCCGGCGGGCAGAGAGAGAGAGAGATCCCCGAGTCCCGCGGCCCGGGCGGGTCCCGCCGGGCACCATGAGCGGCCTGGGCAGCCCGGTGCGCGCCTACGACTTCCTGCTCAAGTTCCTGCTGGTGGGCGACAGTGACGTGGGCAAGGGCGAGATCCTGGCCAGCCTGCAGGACGGCGCGGCCGAGTCCCCGTACGGACACCCGGCGGGTGAGCGCGGCACGGGGCGCAGCGGGGGCGCGAGGGCGGCGCTGCCCGGCCGGGGGCTCCGGAGCCCCGAGGGCCCAAGCTTGCGCGCTCAGCGGGGGCGCGGTGGGGCCCGAGCGCTGTAGTGGGAGCACCGCCGTCCTGCCTCCTCCCCCCCATCGCCTCCGACGAGGCCCGCTCTTGGAACGGGGGAGACGCGCCGCCGGGGGTCCCGCCTGGCGGGAAGCGGACCGAGGTGCCCCAAAGTGTCAAGGAGCGGGCTTTGGGGGTCCCCACGAGCCCAGCAGAGACGCCCGCCGGGGGGCTCTAACCAGCGCAGACCCAGAGTGCTGTTTCTCCTGGAGCACAGTCCTGTGTCCTGTGTCCACCCGCCGGGTGTCGGTGCCACCGGAATGGGCGGCCGAGGGGGCCAGGAGGCCAGGAGGGTGCCGAGACCCGGCCCAGGACGGTGTGGACTTGTCTCCACATGTCCTGTGGAGTTGCTCAGCGCTGACTTCAGGCCCACGGCCAGCAGGTGGACAGGCCCGGGTCTCCACCCTGTGCACTGCTGCCCCGGGCCACCCTCTGAAGACAGCCCGGTCGTAGGAGGGAGGGACCCGGACAGGGTCTGGGGGAAAGAGGGGCCCTGGGCGGGGCCGCCCCACAAGGACTTGCCCCGGGGACCCGGCAGAGTGGCCTCTCCCCCCAATCTGCAGCCGCCTCTGGGGGGGGGGGCCCTCTCCATCTGCCTCTTTTCCCTCCGGGAAGAAAAGGCCCTTGGGGAGAGGAGCCAAGATGCCCCTCCTCAGACCCTCAGGCCTTCCCACTCTGGCTCAGTCTGGCCCTTACTTCTCTGAGGACAGAGTCGCTCCCGACCCTCAGTGCTGAGGCCGGAGTCCGTGGTCCTCCTCGCCCAGGCTGCCCTTGCCCCCCACCCCAGGAAATCTCCCTGTTTCTGTCATTGTTCCGAGGAGCCAGTAGGAACAGTGACACTTTTCCGAGCGCCCCCAGAGTTCTCTGTAAGAGTGGATCCATTCTCAGAGAACCCCTTCCCCCAGATCAGGGAGCTGAGAGGGAGGGTTGGCTTCTCCCAAGCTCCCCCGCAGCCCTCTGCCACAGAAAAGCACCCCAAGGCAACTCATCTGCTTGTGGGGTGCCTTTGCCTTTGAGCTGCTCCTACTCCTCCACACACCCCCACAGTCCAGATGGAGGTGGGGAGGGACGCTGGGGAGCCGCTCCTCCGAGCGAGCGTGTAACTGCACAGCCAGAGCAGATGGACACGGTGCGACGTCACAGCAACCACTTAGAGATTAACAGTGCTAAATCGCCACAACCATTTACAGTTTAACAGTGTAGAGCTGGAGTGATAGGTAGGCTGTTTGCCTTGCACGAGGCCAACCCCATGGACCCTGTTTTGATTCCCAGCATCCTATATGGCCCTCCAAGCCTGCCAGGAGGGGTTTCTGAGCACAGAGCCAGGAGTAATCCCTGAGCACCGCTGGGTGTGGCCCCAAAACAAAACAAACAAACAAAAAAAAAAACATAAAGCCACCACAGCCACTTACAGATTGACACCATGGGGGCTGTTGAGGTGGCGCTAGAGGTAAGGTGTCTGCCTTGCGAGCCCTAGCTAAGGAAGGACCGTGGTTCGATCCCGGTGTCCCATATGGTCCCCCCAAGCCAGGGTCAATTTCTGAGTGCTAAACCAGGAGTAACCCCTGAGCATCAAACGGGTGTGGCCCAAAAAACAAAACAAAACAAAACAGATTGATACCATGGAAGTCCCCTCAGCATCAGGCCTTCAACCCTGCCCTGCGGCAAGGACTGGTCCCTCCCAACATCCCCAGAGTGGGCGTCACCTCTAACTTCCTGTAGAGAGGGCCCCTGATGACCCCTCTCTGGTCTCTGCTGGCCTGTTGGTGAGGTTTTGCTTGAGGCCCCTGCACACTGGGGGGCCTGCCCCTTTGGGGCGCACATGAGTGAGGAGTACAGTTGGCCCACAAGCCATGCTCCCTTCCAGGCCATCCACAGAGTTCTTCACAAGCCTGGGAAACCTGCTTCCCCGAAAGTCCACTGGCTGTGGAAAATCCTCGGAAAAGCTTGCTCAGACCCAGTGGGCCTCCTCAGAATTCTCCACAGAATACTCCTGGCTAAGCGCTCAGAAATTGCCCCTGGCTTGGGTGGACCATATGGGGTGCTGGGGGATCGAACCGCAGTCCTTCCTTGGCTAGCCCTTGCAAGACAGGCACCTTACCTCTAGCGCCACCTCGCCGGCCCCGGGGGCCGTGAGTTTGAGATCCCTAGCCTAGAGGGTGTGGGGATGACTGGTACAGGTGAGGGGAAGGTCCCTCTGTACCCCATCATTGACAGTGCAGGGACCAAGCAAGTGAGGGAAAGACCCTGAGTGCTGAGTGTCCAGGGGGACCCAGGACTCTTCCATCTAACTGGAAGAGTCCTCCTTTGCTGTTGGGTGCTCCTGAGTGAGGACCCCGAGGAGACCCCAGCCCCAGCCCTGGACAGCACCCCCTACAGGCTCCCTGGTGGCAGCAGGAGGCCTCACACCTGAGACTTTATACAGTCTGCTCCTAGGTGTCCTGCTCAGGCCCCAGAAGATGGAGGGAGGGACACACGGACACATGAGACACTTTCCTGACAGGGTTGAGCCAAGATGCAGTACTTCCGAACTAAAAGGGGCCCTAAGACCTGGTAGTGAATCTGTGATTCAGAGATTCAAGGCTCTGGGAAGAGCAGTCAGTTCCTGTTACCTGAGCACTGAGTAGGAGGACATGGCCACATCTTCTGCACGAGCTGGGGGCAGAGCGCCCAGGCAGTGGGGACCACGTGGGGAGGCGGCAGGCCCTGAGAGGTGCCCACCAGGGCAGAGATAGAGGCTCCCAGCCCACTCCCCCATCTGGGGCTCCAGTCCCCCCCCCCATACTTCATAGAAAATAAATCTCAGGGAGAAGAGGGTGGCTGGACTCCTCTCAGTGTGGATTCCTTTCCCTGGATGAGTCTGTCTTTAACACATCTCAGGTGGGCTGTGGAATCTGGCCCCAAGGGCTCCCTCCATCACTCAGGCTGCACCCCAGCCCATGTCCCTGCGAGGACCCCTAGCTCTGAGAGCAGGTCCTCAGGAAGCTGGGCATGGCAGGACAGGTGGGACAGGGACAGCACTTACTTGCCTGTCTCAGGAGAGTCACAAGTCAGTTGGAACAGCTCAGCTCAGCCCAGTTCTAACATGCTAGAATGTTTCCTACCTACCCAGAGGGACTCCTGCTCCCACTACCCTAGCTCTAGCTCCTGCCTGCTTTCTGAAGTTCTAGTTCAACATGAGACACTTCTCAAGTCAGCTATGCAAATGTGGAGGTTTGGAAGTGGTTTTGTTGTTGTTTTGCTTTTAGGCCACACCCAATGGTTCTCAGGGATTACTCCTGGCTCTCACTCAGTTGTCATTGCTCCTGCCAGACTCGGGGACTATATAGGATGCTGGGAATCGAACCCAGGTCTGTGCCAGCTCGTTCTTGTGCCAGGCAAATGCCCCTTGAAGTGATTCTTCATTATTCCTTTGCTCTTTGGTTTCTGAGCCACACCCGGTAGTGGTCAGGGTCGACCCTGACTGTGCTCTATGGGATGCTGGAGATAGATTGAACCCAGGTTGGCTGAGTGCAAGGCAAATGCCCTTCCTCCTGTGCTATCTATCACTCTAACCCATGATTTCTTTTTCTTTTCCTTTCCTCTTTGGTTTCTGGCCACGCCTGGCGGCACTAGGATTGTACCTAATCTGCATTCAGGAATTGCTCCTGACAGGCTCGGGGTCCATCTGGGGTGCCCTCTGTCCTCTCTGGCCCACACGTGGGCACTCCCTGAGCTAGATGTGGGCAGGTGACGGGGGTGTAGAAATAGATCACTAAGTTATTTATTCCTCCCTGGAGCTCAGCGTGCTTTGCAGCCTCCACGTCTGGCTCCCTGTAACAGGCTAAAATTAACTTTGCCTCTGTTGTTCTGACTCACTCCAGGAACAGTCCGAGGGGCTTTGTTCTGGACACTTTCCTGGGTTTCACTTTTACTTGGATAGCCAAAGGAAAGGTTCCTGTTCAGTTAAACGTACAGGGAATTTGGTTTGTTTTGACCCACATGCATTGGTCTTTGGGAGGACCACTCAGAAATGAAGAGATGCTCAGAAAGCTGGAACCCAGGTTTGGTTTCCATATCAGAGCTACATTCAGTCTCGGAACTGCTGAGGCCCTCAGCACCGTCTGGAGCAGTCCATGAGCAGAGTCAGAAGCCCCTGAGCACCCCAGGTGTGACCCCAAACCAAAACCCAAAGTGCCAGTGTTGTAAGTCACATAGAGAAGAAGTACTGCTGAGTGATCAGTTGCTCAAGGGACTCGTGTGCATGCATGTGTGTGTGTGTGTGTGTGTGTGTGTGTGTGTGTGTGATTTCTCTGGCTGAGGCCAAACTTATCCCCAGCTTAAATAATAAATTCTCAGTGAACTTGTTTGCTGATTTGCATAGACATGGAGAATCTTTACATCTCAAGAGGGGGGGCCGGGCGGTGGCGCTAAAGGTAAGGTGCCTGCCTTGCCTGCGCTAGCCTTGGACGGACCGCGGTTCGATCCCCCGGTGTCCCATATGGTCCCCCAAGCCAGGAGCAACTTCTGAGCACATAGCCAGGAGTAACCCCTGAGCGTTACTGGGTGTGGCCCAAAAACAAAAACAAAAAAAATACATCTCAAGAGGGAAAGAAGCATTTTGAAGTCAGCTGTGGAACCGCTAGAACTCACCTGGGGGCAGGGGTCTTCACCTGGGGTGCTGGGTCCTTACTTGTGGTCTTCGGGGTCCTAACCTGTGGAGTGCTGGGTCCTTCCCTGTGGGGCTTAGGGTCATCACTGTGGGGTCCTCATCTGGGGGGTCCTTGCTGTGAGGTCCTCATTCTTGCGTGCCCCTCCTGCACTGTCCGATCCTCCGTCCTCTTCCCTTGGGCAGGCATTGACTACAAGACCACCACCATCCTGCTGGATGGCCGCCGTGTGAAGCTGCAGCTGTGGTGAGTGTCCCTGGCTCTCCTGAGGCATGGGGCTGTCCCTGGGGTGCAGGGCTGGTGCTGGCCACGAGGAAGGGTGGGGGAAACGGGCTCTGGGCTCTTGGTGGCTGCCGCAGGGCGGAGCAAACAGGCAGCCCCAGGATCTCTGCTCACGCACCTGCAACATCTTTTCCAGGGACACATCGGGCCAGGGGAGATTCTGTACCATATTCCGCTCCTACTCCCGGGGCGCACAGGTAACTCCCGGGGTGTCTGCTGAGCCCGGGTCTTTAGAATGTGCTGTGTGGTGCTCCAAGGAGTGGTGGGGACTAACTAGCACGGGCACTGGCGCCACTGGTGCCTGAGTGCAGGCACCTCCCTCAGTATGAGGGAAGCAGGTGTGCTGGTACACATGTGTCTGTGTGTGTGTGTGTGTGTGTGTGTGTGTTCACGTGTGTGCACAGGTGGGTGGACTCTGCTCTGGAAGATATCATCAGCCCTATGGCACACTCCTTGACATCCCCACAGCCCATAGGCCTGAGGGATGGGCTCAGGTCCCCAGCAAGCGGGTTCCTCCACGGGAGAGGACCGATTAGTGGCGTGGCTGTGAGAGCTTTTGCAGCCCCATGTTGAGCTCTGGTCAACGCAATGCAGTGACTGCTCAGATGGTCCAAGTCTAGCCCTCGCACACGCTCGGTCCATACCTCGAGTTTCATCTGTCCACCCTCAGGTCAGCATGGTCCTTTCCCCTAGGGCGTGATCTTGGTCTACGACATCGCAAACCGCTGGTCCTTTGACGGCATCGATCGGTGGATCAAGGAGATCGACGAGGTGGGGCTCAGAACCCTGTGTGTGCTGGGGGTGCGTAGGGGTGGGTGCAAGGCCCAACCAAGGAGTGGCCCAATGGCCCAGCATTGGAGGTCTAGTCGCTAGTGGCTCAGGGTGGGTAAAGACCTGGGTCATGCCAGCTGGACCAAAACCCGAAGAACCAAACCCGCAGCTGTCAGAGGCCACTGCTGAGGTTTCAGACAGCACATCCTCAGGGCCTGAGTGATACACAGCGCAACAGGAAAGGCCCTTGTCTAGCCCTTGGCCAACTCGGTTCAACACCCTGGCATTCAACAGGGTTCCCTTGAGCTCTACCAGGGGTGGTTCCTGAGCGCAGAACCAGGAGTAACCTCTGAGCACCGCCGGGTAGAGCCCAAAAACCAAAACTGAAACCAAACCAAAGCGAATCCAAATCAGACAGCACTTTCTCTCCAAATTCTGGCACAGTGATGTCCAAGATCAGGGTTGTCAAGTCTGTGTTCCCCCCCCCCTCACAAAGTGTCAAGAGGTGGGACCAGAGTGATAGCACAGCAAAGAGGGCATTTGCTTTGCACGCCGATGGCTGAATTTGTCCCCGTCATCCATATGGTTCCCCGAGCCTGCCAGGAGTAATTTCTGACTGCAGAGCCAGGAGGAATCCCTGAGCACTACCAGGTGTGGCCCCCAAAGAAAAAAACATAAAAACAACAAAACAAAGTTTCGGGGCCGGCAAGGTGGCGCTAGAGGTAAGGTGTTTGCCTTGCAAGCACTAGCCAAGGAAAGATCGAGACCGTGGTTCGATACCCCGGCATCCCATATGGTTCCCCCAAGCCACGGGCAATTTCTGAGCGCTTAGCCAGGAGTAACCCCTGAGCATCAAATGGGTGTGGCCTGAATAACCAAAAAAAAAAAAAAAAAAACCACCAAAAACAAAGTTTCAGGAGGGGCCGCTCCCGCCTCCCCCAGATCCAAGGGCCTCGGCATCCCTCCGTTTTCTGGCCAAGTCCCTCTTCATGCTGCGCATCCTCTTCACCTCATGAACAGGTGAGTGGTGAGGGCCAGCACATGGCTTCCCTTAATCAACCCCAACCATAAAGGTGCCAGTTCCACACGAGGACACCAGAGGTGCTGGGTGGGTGAGGTGGAGGGGTGCGCTTCCTCTCAGGGCACCCACTTCTCCTGCCTCTCTTTGGCCCTTCAGCATGCCCCTGGCGTCCCTAAAATCCTGGTGGGCAACCGCCTGCACCTGGCCTTCAAGCGGCAGGTGCCCACAGAGCAGGCCCAGGCCTATGCCCAGCGCCTTGGGGTTACCTTCTTCGAAGTCAGCCCGCTGTGTGACTTCAACATCACAGAGTCCTTCACAGAGCTGGCCAGGACAGTGCTGCTCAGGCACGGCATGGACCGGCTCTGGAGGCCAAGCAAAGGTAGGGAGCCCGGGTCCCCAGGGTGCCCTCAAAGGAAGCATCAGGGCTCCCGAGGGCCAGGGCTGGGGGGGACAAAGGTGCTGATCCAAGGGTGAGACATGGGGATGCCACTGGTACTGTGCCTAACCTGCCACGAAGGCAGCGTTCTCATGGCACAGACAGAGCTTGCGGGAGGAGCGTGTGTGCGGACTTGGTGCTGAATAGCTCCACATGGCTGAGCCCTGGCACTGTTTCAGCTGGTGCTCTCTGCCCCAGCCCGACTTGGAGCCCCTTTCTGCCTCAGTTCTATGGGCCCTCCCTGTGAATGAGCGTCCCCCGTGTCTTCTGTCCTTCCTCCACCCAGCACGAATGGTGGCCAGAGCGGGCTAGTCTCTCGTTGGGCGAGGGGTTTCCCTTCCTCAGATGCTCCCTGAACCCCAAAACTGCTCCTGGTCTCTGCACAGGCCCTGACTCCCATCCTCTGGCCATGCCTGTGGCCCCTCCCTTCAGGGGTGCTTTTCCACCTCGATGACTCTGGCCTTAGGTGATGTCTGTCTCCATTACCCGCATTTCCCTGACCATAGAACAAGAGAACATTCTTCTACCTGCTTGTTCTCTGGCCACAGTCTTCCTGTGGAATATTTTGGGTAAGGTCTCTGCTGTTTTTTGCAGTGGTCAGGGGGTCAGACTGTTATGCTGTTCCATGCTCCTGGGGCCCCACACACTTGCCATCAGCAGCAAGCCCTGTGCCCACACCGTTTACCCTCCCCAGACTTGCCCCTTCAGGTGACACAGCTCAAAGGTTCTCCTCGTGGTTCCCTCTTCCCCACACACCAAGGGTAGGTCTGCAAACATGTGTTTGTGAAACTTGCCCTTGGGTCTCTTTTTCGCCTACCTGCCTCCTGCAGGGATTGAGGGGGTCCCTGGGAGGGACCTTTGCCCTGCACAGGAAACCTGCTGCTCAGTGAAAGGCGAGTCCCAGGATGCTGCTGAACTTTTTGGCCATACAGCTGGTCTCGGCAGTCTGTCTCCTAGTCACATCAGTCCCAGGGACCTCCTGGGCCTGTGTCCCATGTTCAGCAGTGACACCCAGGGAGAGGAATGGCTAGTCTCGGGTGTGGGTGTGGGGCACATGACATCCTGTGTCTGATCCTCTCATCCTCCCATCCTGGAACCCGGGCAAGAGGAGGTGGGGACTCAACCCACCTTCCCACCCCCCCAGTCCTGAGCCTCCAGGACCTGTGTTGCCGAGCTGTGGGCTCCTGCACGCCTGTGCACCTCGTGGACAAGCTGCCGCTCCCCATGGCCTTGCGAAGCCACCTCAAGTCCTTCTCCATGGCCAACGGCCTCAATGCCAGGATGATGCATGGCCGCTCCTACTCACTGGCTGCCGACCCGAGCCATAAGAGGAGCAACTTCTGCAAGGCCAGGACCAGCCGTGGATCCCGGAGTCCCCTGCAGCACTGCACCCGGAGCAGCTGCAGGGTCTCCTAGGACACCTCTATTCCCCGGCAGGGATGGAGCCCCACACCAGAGAACACTCATACTGGGGCCAAGAGCCCCCTGCGGCCCACCACACATGTGTGAATGTGCTTGGGGTGTGTCTACATAGGCCCAGGGCTGCCTGAGTCACTGGCACATCAACCCAGTGTGTGTGGACCAGAACCTGGCCTGCTTGGGCCAGTGTCACTTCAGGGTTAGGATGAATGCCAGGACAGTCCCGACGGCATCTTCGCAACCCTCTGCCACCTCTCCCCACTTGAGGACTCAGACCTGGGCACAGCTGCTGTCACTAAGTCTAGGGGTTGAGGAGTGATTTATACGCATATTTTTCTGGAAACTTTTTTTTTGTATAAGATGGTCTACAAATCAGGAAGCTAAGGGAAGAAAATGCCAAAGAAGTCTTGGATTTGAGTGAACACGGATACCCCCGGGGAAAATGGGGGTGGATGAGGTGGACCCTTCCCCTGCCACCCCCTTGGGCCAAGGAAAGTGGTTTTCAAAATAAAACATCCAGCTGGGCTTGGGCACTGGGTCTTGCTCTTCCCCTGTCAGCATTCTGGGAGCTACTGCTGGGTGTCAGCCACAGGACTGACCTGTGTCTGGGAGGACGGGCGGGGCAGGGATGGGGCGCTGGGGTCTCACAGGGTCTCGGAAGAGTCCATAGGACCACTCACAGCTCTCAGTGCCAACACTGACGACCCCTAACGGGGCACACGCCACAGCCCTGGCTAGAGGATCCGCCATGTTGTCAGGTGCGCCCCTTTGCTCAGGCCCTGTCGGTTCCTGGAGACACAGTTTGGTCAGGGCAGGAGAGAGAAGGGCTGTGCAGGGCCAGAGAGCAGCAGCGTGTTCCAGTGGACTCTAAGGCAGGTATCTGGGGTCCCCCCGCCTGAGTATCAGCATGACACCCATTCAAGCCCAGAGAAAACTGCTCATGGCTTTGTCTACCTGCCAGGGTTGACTTGGTGTGACCCACAGAGGGGCGTGTGTGTGTGTGTGTGTGTGTGTGTGTGTGTGTGTGTCTGCCCAGAGGCAGCCGTGCTTATGGCTGTCCACTGTGACTTGGTGTGACCCACAGAGGGGCGTGTATGTCCAGGGTTGACTTGGTGTGACCCACAGAGGTGTGTGTGTGTGCCCAGAGGCAGCTGTGCTTAGGGCTGTCTACTGTGAGTCACCGGGGACCAGACTGTGCAGGCTTCAGACCACTGGAGTGAGGGTTGACCCAGAGCAGGGTCTCAAACCTGTCCACTCAGCTGCTTCTGAGCCTGTTCTGTATGGATAGAAAACTGGACGTGGAGGTCCAGGCACGAGGAGAGGAACATCAGGATAGCCCCATGGTTGGAGACAGGTTCTGCTCACAGGAAATCCAGGTCCCTCTTCGGCATCATGTGACTCCAGCACACTACCTGGCGTGGCCCTCAAAGCAAAAGTGGAAATGTTTGACATGACCCTATACTTCTGTGGCCCCCCAGGAAATGATGGCCGGAATTTGACAAACAGGCATGGAAGCACATGTCAGGTGCAGGCTTGGTCAGGTCTGCTTTGTCAAAGAGATTTTTTTAATGTATTGATTTATTTTATTTTGGTTTTTGGGACACACCAGGTGGCACTCCGAGGTCGCTCCTGGCAAGCTTGGGGGAGCACATGGGATGGTAGGAATCGAACCTGGGTCCGTCCTGGGTCTGCCTTGAGCAAGGAAAACAGCCCTGCAACAGTGTTATCCCTCCAAGTAAATACGGGATCAGCCCAGGGGCTGAGGGCAGCGACTCCTCCCAGAGAGGAGGGGCCTTGTGCTCCCCGTGGCCACGTTGACATCATCCAGCCTGTAGCTTTTCAGTCATGTGCGTGCAACTGCCCTACCCGCTGTACTATCACTGTCCGAGGAGGCAGCCTTGCTTCTCTGTCATGACCTGTGAGATGCCTTTCACCCTGTTTAACCGTTGGATACACTCCAAAATGAACGCATCTGCAGGGACCCTTGGCCTGTTGTTGTAAAAGTGGAGAACTTTTCTTTCTGTGGCTTACACCGTCAAAACGCCCGCTAGGATTTCCTCGGACAGAAAGGAAGCTGGGTTTGGTTTTATTTTTTAACTCTCAAAAAATGGATTGAGGGGCTGGAGCAATAGGTGTTTGCCTTGCATGCGGCCGACCAGGGACAGGTCTGGTTCGATTCTCATCATCCCCAGATCCTGCCAGGAGCGATTTCTGAACGCAGAGCCAGGAGGAACCCTTGAGCAACGCCGGGTGTGGCCCCAAAAACAAAAAACAAAAGTATGATCGAGGTTCTGTGATTCACAAGGCTGTTAACGAGTGATTTCTCCTGTACGTCCATCCTACACCACCCATCACCAAGGAAGCTGGTTTTTTTTTTTTTTTTGGTTTTTGGGCCACACCCGGCGGTGCTCAGGGCTTACTCCTGGCTGTCTGCTCAGAAATAGCTCCTGGCAGGCATGGGGGACCCTATGGGACACCGGGATTCGAACCAACCACCTTTGGTCCTGGATCGGCTGCTTGCAAGGCAAACACCGCTGTGCTATCTCTCCGGGCCCAAGGAAGCTGGTTTTTAACAGGGGCCAAGGGACACTGCCCTCCCAGAGCACTTGCACTTGCCTGGAAGCTAGAAACCCAGAGCAGTCCCGAGTTCCCATTTGTCTTCTCCAAGCGACAAGGACCCGTGGGTCGGAGAGAGCAGGGTGGGTGGCGCGCTCGCTTTGTTGCAGTGACTGGGAGGCTTATCACGAGCGCCCGGTAGGATCCCGCGTCTGCCAGGAGTGAGCCCGGGCCCCAGGAAAGAACATCCCCGGTGGACTGCGGGTCGCCTGGGCTCCTGTCCAAGGAGGGAGCGGGCCTGGGAGCGGTAGGCCCGCCCCGCCCTCGGCCCCGCCCACAGCGCCCACGCCCTCCCGGCCCCGCCCCTCGCGCGCTGATCTCGGAAGCGGTCCCCTGCGCGGCCTCTCCGGGCCCGCCCCTCGGGCCCCGCCCCCGACGGCCCCGCCCGCGCGCGTGCCCCTCGCCGTCTCCTCCCGGCCTGCCCCGCGCGCACGCTCGCGCACGCGCACACTCGGCGCGGCGCGGCGCGGCGCGGCGCAGGCGTGTCTTCCGGCCGCGGGGCCCGAGCGCCGGCCTGGGAGCGTCCGAGGGAGCCGGCCCGGCCCGCGCCGCCGAGGGATGCGGCGCTGAGGACGCGACGCCCGCGGCGCCATGAACCTCCTCCCGTGCAACCCGCACGGCAACGGGCTGCTCTACGCCGGCTTCAACCAGGACCACGGTGAGCCGGGCGGGGAGGGAAGGGCCGCCCGGAGCGCCCGTCCCGTCCCGCCCCGTCCCGTCCCGTCCCGTCCCGCCCCGTCCCGTCCTCCGCGCCCGTCCCGGCAGCCCGCCCGCCGCCCCTCGCCCTGCCCGCCCCGCCGGGCCTCCCGGGGCCCCGAGCCCCGCGCCCCTCCAGGCCTGCGTGCCCGCGGCCGTCACGCCACGGCGGCTTTCTCTCCGCCCAGGATGCTTCGCCTGCGGCATGGAGAACGGCTTCCGCGTCTACAACACCGACCCGCTCAAGGAGAAGGAGAAGCAAGGTAGGCAGGCGCCGGCCTCCGCCCCCGCCTCCGCCCCCGCCCCCGCCTCTGCCTCCGCCTCCGCCTCCGCGGGGCCGGGGCTCCCGGCGGGCGGCGGGGACGTCGGGCTGGCCGGTGCTCGCGGGGCCGCCCGCCCTCCCTCCCTCCGGCCGCTCTCCGGAGAGGAAGGGGGAACGAAGCAGAGCAGGGCGCACGCCTCGGTGACCGCATGCAACTCTCCGCCTCGCTCTCCCGCGCCGGACTCTGCGGGAACGAGCCGCTGCGATGCGATGCTCGGCGGGCCCTTGGCGACCCGTGTGTCGTCTTTAGGTGTCTCTAGTGCTGGCGACGCTGGACGACAAGCGTGGGCTGTTTTCTCCGTTTTCTTGGGTTTTGTTGGGGCCACACCCAGCGCTGCTCAGAGGTTACTCCTGGCTCCAGTTTCTAGCTTGTACTGTTTGTTTGTTTGTTTGCTCGCTCGCTCGCTTTGGGTCACACCCGGCAGCGCTCGGGTTACGTAAACCTGGCTCTGCCTGGCTCTACGCTCAGAAATCTCCCCTCACAGGCTCGAGGGGAGTCGAACCACTGCCCTTCCCTTCTGCATGCAAGACAAACACCCTACCTCCATGCTCGCTCTCCGGCCCCTAGTTTCTGTTTTCGGGTCACACCTGGCAGGCTCAGGGGTTGGGTTCCTCCTGGCAGGCCCCAGGCACCCTATGGGATGCCGGATTCGAACCACCATCCTTCTGCATGCAGGCAAACACCCTACCTCCATGCTATCTCTCCGGCCCCAAGCTTGTATTTACTTTATTTTGGTTGCCTAGTGAAATAATAACAGTCTTTCTTTATTGAGATACATACTTACAAAATACTTTGAAATATCCCAACTTGCAAAATTTTAAGGATACTTTTACTCAAATTAACCTAGAAACTTAAAAAATAGTTATGATGGGGCCGGAGAGATAGCATGGAGGTAAGGCGTTTGCCTTTCATGCAGGAGGTCATCCGTTCGAATCCCGGCGTCCCATATGGTCCCCCATGCCTGCCAGGAACAATTTCTGAGCCTGGAGCCAGGAATAATCCCTGAGCACTGCCGGGTGTGACCAAAAAAAAAACCACACACACACACAAAAAAGTTATGAACTACTTTCTAATTAATGAGATGTTTACAGTAAATTCAGGACTTAAGAAAAGTGACATTGGGGCCGGGCGGTGGCGCTAAAGGTAAGGTGCCTGCCTTGCCTGTGCTAGCCTAGGACGGACCATGGTTCGATCCCCCGGTGTCCCATATGGTCCCCCAAGCCAGGAGCGACTCCTGAGCACATAGCCAGGAGTAACCCCTGAGCGTCACCGGGTGTGGCCCAAAAACCAAAAAAAAAAAAAGAAAAGTGACATTACCACATAGAACCCCTAAGGTGGGTGGGAGGGTCTCCCAGTAGTGTTGAGAGGATCCATCTCCAGACCTTCTGTAGGCAAAGCATGCGTGAGGTACAAGTATTCATGGCCACTGCACAACTGTCTTATCTGGGTCAGCTATCCCTCAATTTGGTTTGAAGTGAAAGGTCACAGTTGTGTTTTTTGATCATGCATTGTTTTTCTTCTTTTCTCTCTATCTATCTCTCTGTCTCTGTCTCTCTGTCTGTCTCTGTCTCTGTCTCTCTCTGTCTCTCTGTCTCTCTCTCTCTCTCTCTCTCTCTTGGGCCACGCCCGTTTGATGCTCAGGGGTTACTCCTGGCTAAGCGCTCAGAAATCGGCCCTGGCTTGGGGGGACCATATGCCGGGGGATCGAACCACGGTCTTTCCTTGGCTAGCGCTTGCAAGGCAGACACCTCTAGCGCCACCTCACCGGCCCCTGTTTTTCTTCTTAAAGCTTTAGTTTAGTTTTGTTTTTTTTTTTTTTGGTTTTTGGGCCACACCCGTTTGACGCTCAGGGGTTACTCCTGGCTATGTGCTCAGAAATCACCCCTGGCATGGGGGGACCATATGGGACGCCGGGGGATTGAACCTCGGTCCTTCCTTGGCTAGCGCTTGCAAGGCAGACACCTTACCTCCAGCGCCACCTACCCGGCCCCTTAGTTTTGTTTTTATAGTGTGAATGTAACTTGCCCCATTGATAGTGTGCTTTTTTTTTTTTTTTTTTTTTTTCCTTAGTAACTCAGCTCTATGCAGTGGCAGGTCCATCTTTGACATTTTTGGCAACTTAAAACTCAGCATTAGGAAACAGGCAGACCTGACCTTGTTCCTTTTTAATTGCTGTAGTTTGATTCCTACTTGGTGAGGAAGGAAGTGTGCCCGAGTTACACTGGGCCTTCCTGGATCTTGGCTCTGACTGTTAACCTCCCCACCCCCATATGTCTGGCACTGAGGAAGGAGACTACACGATTGACCCTCCAATCTTCCTGTGCCAGGGATGTGGAGCTGGGAGGCTTTCTGGGGTTACTTGGAGTTGCACTCCAACTCCAACTCTTACTGGAGTTGCACTCCCCACAGCCCTCATGCCAAGGTGTGGCTTTTCATTTAGCAAACTTGGGAGTAGCGCTGCCCATTCCCAGAAGTGTTGGCTCCAGGGACAGTCTGGAGCTGCGTTAGGAGACACAGTATTGCATCAGGTTTAGCGTACTAGCCTCAGTCTAGAGGTCTCCCATCATTGTTCACTGGTACGAGACCTCAGCAGTCAGACTAATCTCTGTGCTTGTATGGGTTGTGTTGGGCAGTATCACCTCCTTTTTCTTTTTTTTTTTTTTTTTTGGTTTTTGGGCCACACCCAGTATCACACCTCCTTTTTCTCTCTCTGGCTACTGCTTCATGTTACTTTGGCATCCACACGTGGGTAGGTAGAGGACCCAAGAAAACAAAAAACGAAGAAAAGAAACTAGACAGTGGTAGGAGATATATGAGTTTGCAGGAATTGGGGTGGACACTGGGTATGATTTGATGGCATGAAGATAAGATCAGTCTTAGTCTTTTTGTTTTGTTTTGTTTTGGATCAAACCCAGCGGTGCTCAGAAATCTCTCCTGGCAGGCTTGGGGCACCAGATAGGATGCCGGGGTCCTATCTGGAACCCCTGGGTCCGTCCCCTGGGGTTAGCTGTGTGCAGGGCAAACTCCCTACTTCTGCTCTATCGCTCCGGCCTGTTTTAAAATCTTTAATGGGGGACCGCAGAGAGCGCAGCGGTAGGCCGTTTGCCTTGCATGCAGCCGATCCAGGACCGATGGATGTTCGAATCCTGCATCCCATATGGTCCCCCGTGCTTACCAGGAGTGATTTCTGAGCACAGAGCCAGGAGTAAACCCTGAGCACCACCAGGTGTGACCCCCCCAAAATAAATAAAATATTTAATGAGACCGGTTTTAATTGATGTGACCTTTTTTAGGGTTGCTTGACAAAAGGTATATACGTAAAAATAAGCTGTGTAGTATAATAGTTATATTTAAAGAATTTCATTGAAAAATAATTGGGGGGCCCGGAGAGATAGCACAGCGTTTGCCTTGCAAGCAGCCGATCCAGGACCAAAGGTGGTTGGTTCGAATCCCGGTGTCCCATATGGTCCCCGTGCCTGCCAGGAGCTATTTCTGAGCACCACCGGGTGTGGCCCAAATACCAAAAAAAAAAAAAAAAAAAAAAAAAATTGGGGATGGAGAGATAGTTAATTAAGGGTTAAGACTCTTGCCTTGGGGCCAAAGAGATGGCATGGAAGTAAGGCATTTGCCTTTCATGCAGAAGGTTATAGGTTCAAATCCTGGCATCCCATATGGTCCCCCAAGCCTGCCAGGAGTGATTTCTGAGAGTGGAGCCAGGAGTAACCCCTGAGCGCTGCCGGGTGTGACCCAAAACCAAAAAAAAAAAAAAACAAAAAAAAAAAGACTCTTGCCTTGCTTGCAGCTAACCCTGGTTCAATTGCTGGCAAAACATATGGCCCAGACTACTAGGAATGAGCCATGAGAAGTCACTGAGCGCTGAGTATGCCTACAGAGCTAGTATTCATGCTTTGCGTGCATGAGCCACCTGAGTTTAATCCATAGCATCACTTTGTCCTCTGAACGTGCTAGAAGGAACCCTTAAAACATACTGGGCCGGGCCGTAGACATAGCATGGAGGTAAGGTGTTGATAGCATGGAAGTAAGGCATTTGCCTTTCATGCAGAAGGTCGTCGGTTCGAATCCCGGAGTCCCATATGGTCCCCCGTGCTTGCCAGGAGCAATTTCTGAGCATGGAGCCAGGAGTAACCCCTTAGCACAGCCGGGTGAGACCCAAAACCAAAAAAAAAAAACCCATACTGGGCCAGAGCGATAGCACAGTGGTATAGCACAGTGGTAAGGCGTTTGCCTTGCACATGGCTAACATAGGACTGACCCTGGTTCGAACCCCGGCATCTCATATGGTCCCCCCCTCCCCCCAGCCTGCCAGGAGCAACTTCTGAGCGCAGAGATAGGAGTAACTCCTGTGGGCCGCTGGGTGTAAACCCCCCTCCCCAAGAAAAATTTGGAGGGTCAGGGTTCAGAGGCTGGAGACCATTGCTATTTACACACTTATTTTGGTGGGGGGGGTCACACCCGTTGATGCTCAGTGGTTACTCCTGGTTCTGCATAGAAATAGCTCCTGGCAGGCTAATTAACTGCCCTTTTAAAACCTCTTTTTGTTTGTTCTTTTGTTTTTGGGCCACACCCGTTGACCCTCAGGGATTACTCCTGGTTATGTGCTCAGAAATTGCTCTTGGGGCCCCGAGAAATAGCACAATGGCTTTTGCCTTGCTAGCAGCCGATCCTGGACCAAAGGTGGTTGCCAATCCAGGACCAAAGGTGGTTGGTTCGAATCCCGGTGTCCCATATGGTCCCCCGTGCCTGCCAGGAGCTATTTCTGAGCAGACAGCCAGGAGTAACCCCCCCTGAGCACCGCCGGGTGTGGCCCAAAAACCAAAAAAAAAAAAAAAAGAAAGAAATTGCTCCTGGCTTGGGGGACCATATGGGATACTGGGAATCAAACTGCAGTCTCTCCTAGGCTAGTACTTGCAAGGCAGATACCTTACCTCTAGCGCCACCGCTCCGGCCCAAAATTCTTTTTTTTTTTTTTTGGTTTTTGGGCCACACCTGGCGGTGCTCAGGGGTTACTCCTGGCTGTCTGCTCAGAAATAGCTCCTGGCAGGCACGGGGGACCCTATGGGACACCGGGATTCGAACCAACCACCTTTGGTCCTGGATCGGCTGCTTGCAAGGCAAACACCGCTGTGCTATCTCTCCGGGCTCCGGCCCAAAATTCTTAAATTTTTTAGCTCTAAAAAAAATTTTTTTTGGGGGGGTCACATCCGGCAGCGCTCAGGAGTTACTCCCGGCTCTATACTCAGAATTAGCTCCTGGCAGGCTCGGGGGACCATATGGGATGCCAGGATTCAAACCACTGTCCTTCTGCATGCAAGGCAAACGCCCTACCTCTCCGGCCCTTGATGTTGATTTTTAAACTCCATCATTTTTTTTTTTTTTTTGGTTTTTGGGTCACACCCGGCGGTGCTCAGGGGTTACTCCTGGCTGTCTGCTCAGAAATAGCTCCTGGCAGGCACGGGGGACCATATGGGACACCGGGATTTGAACCAACCACCTTTGGTCCTGGATTGGCTGCTTGCAAGGCAAACGCCACTGTGCTATCTCTCCGGGCCCTAAACTCCATCATTTTAAAATGTTGGATAAGGTGCATGCTTGACATACACTCCGCCTGGCACCACATGGTTCCCCCAACTATGCTGGGTATGACCTGAATAGCTTCAGCACCATAAGGTTATTCCTGGTATCTCTGATGCTGCAGCATTGCTTCCTTAGGCCCTTATACTGAACTAATGGCCTGATTGGCTAAGAATCTCTGGTGACTCCCCTGGTTAAATGTTTACAGCCCGCATGGAGGCAGGGCATTTGCCTTGCATGCAAAAGGACAGCAAATAGGACATCCCATATGGTCCCCGGAGCCTGCCGAGGGCAATTTCTGAGCATAGAGCCAGGAGTAACCCCTGAGCACTGCCAGGTGTGTCCCAAGAACCAAAAAAAAAAAAAAAAAAGTTTACAGTCCTCATGAACAAATTCGCAGTATCTTAATAGAATTGATTCTAGAACTTACTGAACCTACAAAGAAGAAACTGTAGTTACACTCAAGGACAGAGAAGGTTCTGAATGGCAGCATTCATTTGGTGGTGGTGTTATTTGTGGAAAGAATGGTCAACGTGAGGAGCCAGAGATAGTTCAGTGGTAGGGCAACTTGCCTTGCAAGTGGTGGACCTAGGGTTGATCCCTAGGGTTATGTATGGTCTCCTGAGTATTGCCGGTTGTGGCATTGTGGCTCAAAAACAAAAACAAAGAATGGTCAGTATGAGGACCCGGAGCTATAGTACAACCAGAGGGTGCTTGCCTTGCACATGACCATCCTGGATTCGGTTCCCAGCACCCTGTGTGGTCCCCTGAGTACCACCAGGAGTGATTCCTGAGCTCAGAGGCCAGGGGTAAGCTCTAAACAGAGTCGGGTGTGACCCAAAAGAAAAAAAAATCCAACAATGTCAGCATGAAATTTATTACTTTAAATTGTAAAAAATTCAGGTGGGGGTAATTTTAGTGGGTAGGATGCTTGTCTTATACACAGCCTCCTGGGTTTGATCCCCAGCACCCTCTATAGTAAGTATCCCAAGCCCTGCCAGGAGTAAGCTCTAGCACAGCTGAGTATGGCCCCCAAAACAAAAGCATGTTCGGTTGGGCTACATAAAGTACATTCACTCTGTTGTGCAAACATCACCGCCACAAGTCTCTAGAACACTTGAAAAACTGAGCTGCCTTTATTTCTACTTTGTTTTGGTTTGGGGTTATACCCAGTTGTACTCAGGGCTCATTCCTAGCAGGTATTAGGGGACAATATAGGGTTCTGGGGATTGAACCCAGTTGGTTGTGTGCAAGGCCTGCTATATACTATTGCTTCAGCCCCTACCTTTATTAAAGTTAATACCTTTCCCTTCCCCTTCCCCTAGACCAGGGCACCTTCGATTCTACTTTGTGTCTCTGCCTCCTATGAAGAGGGTCAGTGTGTCCTTCAGTTTCTTTCTCTCTGCAGTCTCCTCAGACTCCAGTGCATATCACAATCTCTGTCCTTTACAGCTGAATGCTGTTGAGTGGATGGGCCACATTCCTTTATCTCATTCCTCCCTTGGTTTATCTTTGGGTTGCTCCCACTCTTGGCTTGTTGTGAATCTACACCAAGGAGCGGGATTGCTGGGTTTAGAGATAGTTCTGTTTTTATTTTTGTTTTCAGAATGCCTCACTGCTCCAACATAAAGGCTCCTTTTTCCTCTGTGCTCAACGTTTGTTATTTTGTGTTATGTTAATAACAATTCTCCTAGTAGAGATGGTTCTGAAGTTGTCCAAAAAGAGGTGATTCTAAGCTGCATTTCTCTAATGTTTACAGTGCTGTTGAGTATCTTTTCTGTTGATTGAACACTTGATGTAAATATTATCTTTATTTTCATATTTGGATTATTTTTGGCGGCACTCAAGGGTTACTCCTGGCTCTGTGCTCAGAAATTGCTCCTGGCAGACTTGGGGGACCATCTGGGATGCCGTCCTGCGTGCAGGGCAAACGCCCTACTTCCATGCTATCTCCGGCCCCCTGGTTGGTTTTTTTTGAAAGGCAGACAATTTTATGTAAATCTTGTAATTAGTGGTAAATGGGGTTGTCCTGTGATTGTACTTTTAACTATTTGTCTTCAATTCCCAATAGATAGGAGAAACATGGACGATGTTGGGGAAGGGAAGGCAGTGTGTTGTTTTTTAATCACTCTCAGGTCCGGAGTGATGGCACAGCAAGTAGGGCGTTTGCCTTGCACGCAGCTGACAAGGGTTCTATCCCCAGCATCCTATATGGTACCCTGAGCCTGCCAGGAGTAACCCTTGAGCGCTGCAGGATATGGTCCAAAACTTAAAAGAAAAATCAAATGTTCTTTAAAAAAAAAAAAATTGGGGCCAGAGAAATAGTACACAGCTGGTAAGGTACTTGCCTGACACATGCAGTCTATCCAAGTTTAATCCCCAGCATCCCATATTGTCCCCCAAGCCCACCAGGAGTAATCTCTGAGCACCATTGGGTATATCCCAAACAAAAAAACAAAACCAAGTTGTGAACTTAAATTTTTTGTTTTGCTTTGTTTTTGGGTCACATCCAGCAGCCCTCAGGGATCAAACCTGGGTCCGTCCAGGGATGGCCGCATGCAAGGCAAATGCCCTACCCGCTGTGCTATCACTTGGCCCCTTTTTTAAAGTTTTGTTATTAATATTTTTTAGATGTCCTCATACTGTTAAAGACTAATTTAGATGTGCACATTGTTGTGTTTTTGTTTGTTTTTAGGCCACACCTAACAATGCTCAGGGCTTTCTCTTGGCTCTGCACTTTGGAATTTGACCTGGTGGTGCTTGGGGGACCATATTGGGTGCCAGGGACTAAAACTTACTAGCCAAATGCCCTACCTGCTGCTATTACTCGGCCCTTATCCTCACACTTTTTGTTGTTGTTGTTGTTCTTTGGGTCACACCTGGCAACGCTCAGTGGTTATTCCTGGCTCTATGCTCAGAGATCACTCCTGGCAGGCTCAGGGGACCATATGGGATGCTGGGATTCGAACCACCGACCTGTATGCAAGGCACACGCCCTACCTCCATGCTATCTCTCCGGACCACCTCTCTTTGTCTTGTTAGGTTGCCTTGTGGTCCAGGTTTATGCATAGAAACTTTTCAGGCTCCAGGACGCTTAGCTCTGGCACCCAGAGCTAATTAATTATTTTTACCAGCCAGTCACTTTTCTCACTGCTGATTACTGATTGATATAAATTGCAACTTTGTGTGGTAAACTGAGTGATTCAAGAATAAGACTGGGTTGGATCCTTGGCACCAAAGAAATAGGAAATTAAATTCAAAAACTTAATGCTGAGTATTATGTTTTCTCTCCTTTTGGGGGAAGGCGGGGCACAGCAAGCAGGGTTCAGGGCTTTCTCCCGGCTCTGTTTGGATCCTTCCTGGTAAGGCTGGGGGGACCATATGGGTTGCCTGGGATCAAACCCAGATTGACTTGTATATTGCAAGTTCCCTTTCTGCTGTACTTTTTCTCCACTCAGGAACCAAATTTGGGTCAGTTGTATTCAAGGCAAGCACTGTACCTACTGCACGATCTGGCCTGTTTCCTCGTTTTGGGGGTAGGGGTCCACTTGGGGCTTACTTCTGGCTTTGCACTCAGGTATTTACTCCTGGAGGTGTTCGTTCAGGGGACTATATGAGATGCCAGGAATTGAACCCAGGTTATTTGTATGTATAGCAGTTACCCTCATAATATCTCTCCAGCCCCAAATCTCTCTCTCTCTCCCTCTCCCTCTCTCCTTTTGGTTTTTGGGCCACATCCAGTGATGCTCAGGGTTTACTCCTGGCTCTGCGCTCAGAAATCACTCCTGGCAGGCACAGGGGACCATATGGGATGCCGGGATTCGAACCACCGCCCTTCTGCATGCAAGGCAAACGCCTTACCTCCATGCTATCTCTTCGGCCCGCATTTTTTACGGCAACAAATATAAACTATTTTTCTCTTGATTTATTTTTTTATTTTTTGGTTTTTGGGCCACACCTGGCAGTGCTCAATGGTTACTCCTGGCTGTCTGCTCAGAAATAGCTCCTGGCAGGAACAGGGGACCACATGGGACACCGGGATTCGAACCATCCACCTTGGGTCCTGGATTGGCTGCTTGCAAGTCAAACGCCGCTGGGCTATCTCTCCGGGCCCTCTCTTGATTTACTAATTTTCAACATTATAGAATTTGAGTGGTTTAACATTTATGTGTATGTATATAATTCATCACACGCACACTGATAAAATTTCAGTTCTGTTCTATGGGTCTTTATTTCTTCCCCTCCCCTTTCCCTCTGATAACCATAGCATTGAGTTCAGGATATTATCTTGTTGGGTTTTGTTAGTTTATTTGCTCTAGTTACTTATACTCTGTGTGTGAATAAAATCACATGGTCTTTCACTTATTTCTTTTTTTTTTTTTTTGATTTTTGGGTCACACCTGGCAGCGCTCAGGGGTTACTCCTGGCTCCAGGCTCAGTAATTGCTCCTGGCAGGCTCAGGGGACCATATGGGATGCTGGGATTCGAACCAATGATCTTCTGCATGAAAGGCAAAAGCCTTACCTCCATGCTATCTCTCCAGTCCCCTTCTTTTTTTTTTTTTTTTTTTTTTTTTGGTTTTTGGTTTTTGGGCCACACTTGGCGGTGCTCAGAGGTTACTCCTGGTCTACTCCTGGCTATCTGCTCAGAAATAGCTCCTGGCAGGCACGAGGGACCATAGAGGACTCCGGGATTCAAACCAACCACCTTAGGTCCTGGATCGGCTGCTTGCAAGGCCAACACCGCTGTGCTATCTCTCCGGCCCCTTCTTATTCTTATTGTATAGTCACCTCAAGTTTCACCCATGTTGTTGCAAATAACAGCTTCATCTTGTAAGTGGGAGGGATCATGAGGGGGTTGGTTCTCACCTACTGTGTTGTTCTTTTTTTGGTTTTTGGGCCACACCCGGCGGTGCTCAGAGGTTACTCCTGGATATGTGCTCAGAAATAGCTCCTGGCAGGCACGGGGGACCAGATGGGATTCGAACCATACACCTTAGGTCAGGGGTCTCAAACTCAGTTTACCTGGGGGCCGCAGGAGGCAATGTCGGGGTGATCCTTGAGTGCAAAGTCAGTAGTAAGCCTTATACATTGGGGTGTGTGACCCAAACAACTAAAACTAAAACAAAACAAAAAAAGATTCCTTTAGGGCAGGGCCACAAAATGTTGTACTCGAGTTTGAGACCCCTGAGACCCCTGCCTTAGGTCCTGGATCGGCTGCTTGCAAGGCAAATGCCGCTGTGCTTATGTCTCCGGCCCCTCACCTAGTGTGTTGCTCAGGGGCTATTCCTGGTTGTACTCAGGATTGAATGTTTTGAACTTGGATCAGTGGAGCGAACTACATTTCTTTTTGGGGAACCACACCTGGTGGTGTTCAGGAGACCATTTGGGATGTGGGAATTAAACCTGGACCAGCTGTGTGCAAGTCAGATGTCCTACTTGCTATATAATCTCTCCAAGTCCTCTTTTTTTCTTTTTTTTTTTTTTTTTTTTTGGTTTTTGGGTCTCACCCGGCAGTGCTCAGGGGTTACTCCTGGCTCCACGCTCAGAAGTTGCTCCTGGCAAGCATGGGAGACCATATGGGATGCCGGGATTCGAACCGATGACCTTCTGCATGAGAGGCAAACGCCTTACCTCCATGCTATCTCTCCGGCCTCCCTCTTTTTTTCTTTTTTAAAATAGCATGGTACTGGGTATATGTGCCACAGATTATCTGGTCATCTATCATTAGATTAACTCCGTGTTCATAACTGTTGAGAGTGATGCCATGAACATAGGGGTGCAAAACTTTTCTTTTTAAGTTTGGATTTTGGGCCATAGGGGATTTGGATTTGGATTTGGGGTACTCCTGACTCTGCTTAGGGTTTACTCCTGATGGAGCTCAGGGGACCATGTGGATTGCCAGGAGTCAAAACAAATTCACTGTAAGTGCCCTGTCTGCTATACTATTTATTCCAGACCCTTAAAAGATGCAGATAAGGGGCCGGGCGGTGGCGCTAAAGGTAAGGTGCCTGCCTTGCCTGCACTAGCCTTGGACGGACCGAGGTTCGATCCCCCGGTGTCCCATATGGTCCCCCAAGCCAGGAGCAACTTCTGAGCATATAGCAGGAGTAACCCCTGAGCGTCACAGGGTGTGGCCCAAAAACCAAAAAAAAAAAAAAAAAAGATGCAGATAAAACTGCATGCAGCAGACCCAGGTTCAATTCCTGGTACCATATATAGTCCACTGCCAGGTGTCCACTATGGGCCCCAAAACAAAGTTTTTTCTTTGTTTTTTTGTTTTTTTTTTTTTGTTTTTGTTTTTGTTTTTGGGTCACACCTGGAAGTGCTCAGGGGTTACTCCTGGCTCCATACTCAGAAATCGTCCTTGGCAGGCACAGAGGACCATATGGGATGCCAGGAATAGAACCACCATCCTTCTGCATGAAAGGCAGACGCCCTACCTCCATGCTATCTCTCCGGCCCCTCAAAGTTTTTTCTAAACTAATTTTTTTTTATTATCATTTCAGAATTCCTAGAAGGAGGAGTTGGCCATGTTGAAATGTTATTTCGCTGCAACTATTTGGCTTTAGTTGGTGGTGGAAAAAAGCCGAAATACCCCCCCAACAAAGGTAAAGTTGATCACAGAGTTAAGCTCCAATAGTAGTGCTGTGGGCTATGTCTGTGGCCTTTGGTCTTCCCTGGTGACCTGTGATGTAGAAAAGACTAATACAGGGAAAGAAGCATCCAGAAAGGAAAGGGAGTCCCTGGGAGAAGTCATTTGTCCCCCATCTCAGAGTTGAATAAAAGTAGACACTCTGGTGTCCCTGAACATTTTAGTGGTTTTTTTGTCTTACGTGTTTTAAGTGTCTTACTTTTTTTTTTTAAGTTCTTTTAACACCAGTAGGAGAAAGGGGAGATCATGGCTTTATTCTACACAGCCACTGAATCAGCAAATTAACTTGGTTTCCACAAAAACTAAAAAGCCAGTTTATTTGTCCTGAGTTTGGGGATTCTGTAGGTGGGGGTTATGTGTGCATTTGTGTGTGTGTGTGTGTGTGTGTGTGTGTGTGTGTGTGTTTGTATGTTTGTATGTGTGTGCACCCAAACACAAGTCTGGGAGCAGAGATTATAGTGGAAAATTCTTTCTCTTTTCAAGATGGGGAAACAAATCCCCAGAAAGCAGGAGAAATGCAGGAAGAAGTGACAGGTGGTTTGGGAGGTGTTTGAGAACAGATCTGGGGACTGTGAGTACCAGGTGAGAGTGTGTCAGGAAACAGTGCTGTGGCATAGAGGAAGCATTGTCTTCTGGAAGCAGTGTTTTAGGCTGAGCCAAGAGATCAGAGTTCTGGGGAAATGGGGGTCATTGTTCATAGGAACAGGTAGGAAGAGAGACTTCAGAGTGCTGAGGATGAAAATCAGCCTCCGGGCCCGGAGAGAGAGCACCGCGGCATTTGCCTTGCAAGCAGCCGATCCAGGACCAAAGGTGGTTGGTTCGAATCCCAGTGTCCCATATGGTCCCCTGTGCCTGCCAGGAGCTATTTCTGAGCAGACAGCCAGGAGTAACCCCTGAGCACCGCCGGGTGTGGCCCAAAAACCAAAAAAAAAAAGAAAAGAAAAGAAAGAAAATCAGCCTCCACATGTCAGGTATATATTCCAGCCCTGTGTGCTCTTTCTCCGGGCCTGAGAAGCTGTATATATGTAAACTGAGTCTCTGAATTGAAGGGGCTGGGGAGAGAGGAAAAGGGAGGGAGGCAGGCCTTTGGGCCATATCTGCTGACTTACTCTTTTTTGTTGTTTTATTTTGGGGAACACCTGGTGGTGTTAAACAGTTACTCTTCCTGGCTCTGCACTCAGGAATCACTCCTGGCAGGCTTGAGGAGTGAATCCAAGTTAGACCCGGGTCAGCCACATGTAAGACATCTGTAAGCCTAGCACTCTAATCATTGCTATCACTCAAGCCCCAGGATTTATTCTTTTTTTTTTTTTTTGGGTCACACCCGGTAATGCTCAGGGGTTACTCCTGGCTCTGTGCTCAGAAGTTGCTCCTGGCTTGGGGGACCATATGGGACACCAGGGGATCGAACCGCGGTCCGTCCAAGGCTAGCGCAGGCAAGGCAGGCACCTTACCTTTAGCGCCACGGCCCGGCCCCAGGATTTATTCTTTTTTGGGGGTGGGAGGAGAGGGGGATTGGGTCACTCCTGGCAGCTCTCGGGTTACTCCTGGCTCTGCGCTCAGAAATCGCTCCTGGCAGGCTCGGAGGACCATATGAGATGCTGGGATTTGAACTACTGTCCTTCAGCATGCAAGGCAAATGCCCTACCTCCATGCTACCTCTCTGCCCCGAATTTATTCTTTTTTTTTTTTTTTTTTTTGGTTTTTGGGTCACACCCAGTAACGTTCAGGGGTTACTCCTGGCTATGAGCTCAGAAGTTGCTCCTGGCTTGGGGGACCATATGGGTCGCCGGGGGATCGAACTGTGGTCCGTCCAAGGCTAGCGCAGGCAAGGCAGGCACCTTACCTCTTGCGCCACCGCCCGGCCCCCTAATTTATTCTTTTGTTTGTTTGGTTTTGGGGCCACACCTGGTGGTACTCAGGGCTTACTCATGGCTCTGTGTTCAGAAATCCTGGCAGGCTTGGGGACCATATGTGATGCTGGGGATCGAACGCAGATTTGCCCCTGGTCAGCAACTTGCAGGGCAAACACCCTACCACTGTGCTACGCTCTTGGCCCCACCAGGATTTTTTTTTATTGTTTGGTTTCTGGGTCATACCCGGCAGCACTCGGGTTGCTCCTGGCTCTATGCTCATATGGGATGCCAGGATTCGAACCACCTTCCTTCAGCATGGAAGGCAAATGCCTTACCTCCATGCTGTCTCGCTGGCCCCAGAATTTATTCTTGATTCTGCACAGCCTTCATTCCTGATAGAGGTCAGGAGACCTTATGGAGGTATCAAGTTTTTTATCCACTGTGTTTATTATCTCTCTAATCCTAGAGAATTTGATTTTGAGTTGCGTTATCTCTCTGGGGTAAAAGTGAATGTTTGGTATTGGAAGTTTATTTTCAAATAAGATGAAATGCTGATGTAACTGCATCATGATGAGGGGTGCCATGTCCTTCATTAAAGAAAGAGTCGATGAGGAGTAAAAGAAACAACTCAGCTGTTTTTAAGTTTTGAATACTTGACTTTTCTTCAATAGTAAATAAATTTTATTTAATAAGCTGGGTGATTCTTTTTGTTTTTGTTTTTGTTTTTGTTTTGGATCACACCCGGCGTTGCTAGGCTAGCACTGGCAAGGCAGACACCTTACCTCTAGCGCCACCATGCCGGCCTCGAACTTAGGTACTTTCTTTCCCTCTTCTTGCTGACATACCCAGAAATTTGTCTGGACATGTATGTGGCAACTGTATGGAGACAGATTGATTGTGCTGAAGAGAACACATGAGCTCAGGCTAGCAGAAGAGGAGCTGGAGTTCTGGTAAGAGCAACACCTCTACCTAGTGACCCACCAGTGAGGTGTTTGTGACCAAAGGCCCCTTCAGAAGTATGTTAGAAGGAACCAGAGAATGGCTCAGTGGTAAAACAGTTGTCACCATCATCTGTTAACACACAACACGTGATTCTTGGTTGACCCCAGTGTGTCCCCCAAACCCTCACATGCACCTGCCCACCCACATTCCAGCTTCAGCAGTTCATCACCATCACCTGTTTACACAGCATGCACATACGAAACACATGATGCTTGGCAACCACATGAATTTTGGATACACAATGATGTTACCAGTTTGTCACGTTGCCTTTTTAAAATTGTGTTCAGAAATGTTTTCTGATTTTTCAGTAATGATCTGGGATGACCTGAAAAAGAAGACTGTTATTGAAATAGAATTCTCTACAGAAGTCAAGGCAGTCAAATTGCGGCGGGATAGGTAGGTTTGACATTTATTTATTTATTTTTTTGGTTTTTGGGCCACACCCATTTGACACTCAGGGGTACTCCTGGCTATGTGCTCAGAAATCGCCCCTGGCTTGGGGGGACCATATGGGACACCGGGGGATCGAACCAGGGTCCGTCCGCTTGCAAGGCAGACACCTTACCTCTAGCGCCACCTTCCCAGCCCCAGGTTTGACATTTAAAGCTTTTGTTTTGGTTTGTTTTTGGTCCCAGGTCAGCAACGTGCCAGGCAAATGTCCTACCACTGTGCTATTGCTCTGGCCCCTGTTTTTTGTTTTTTTTGTTTTGTTTTGTTTTGTTTTGTTTTGGTTTTGGTTTTTGGGCCACACCCGGCGGTGCTCAGGGGTTACTCCTGGCTGTCTGCTCAGAAATAGCTCCTGGCAGGCACGGGGGACCCTGTGGGACACTGGGATTCGAACCAACCACCTTTGGTCCTGGATAGGCTGCTTGCAAGGCAAACGCCGCTGTGCTATCCATCTGGCCCCTGTTTTTTGGGGCCACTCTTAATTGCGTGACAAGCAGCTCTCCTGTTGTGTACTATCTCTATGGTCCCAGCATATATATTTGTTTGTTGTTGTTGTTGTTTTGGGGCCACACCCGGCAGTGCTCAGGGGTTACTCCTGACTGCTCAGAAATCCTTCTGGCAGGGTAGGGGGACTGTATGGAATGCTGGGGATGGGACCTGGGTCAGCTGCATGCATGGCGAACGCCCTACCACTGTGTTATTGCTCTGGCCCTCCAGTATATACATTTTTTTTCTTTTTTTTTTTTTCCTTTTTTTTGGTTTTTGGGCCACACCTGGCGGTGCTCAGGGGTTAATCCTGGCTGTCTGCTCAGAAATAGCTCCTGGCAGGCACAGGGGACCATATGGGACACCGGGATTCGAACCAACCACCTTTGGTCCTGGATCGGCTGCTTGCAAGGCAAACGCCACTGTGCTATCTTTCCGGGCCCCAGTATATACATTTTGAAGTGGAATTTAAATTCTTCTGAGGATGGATGAAATATACCTTCTATTGAAGGAAGAAAACTATGTATTAAAATGTGATCATGGGGCCATTGAGATGACTTGATGGTTCAAGTGGAAAAGCTCGTCCTGGTATGTGTGGGACCCTGAGTTGGGTACCTAGTTTTCTTGTGCTCCCATAATATCCTGGGTTTGTTCTTTGGAGCCTTCTTGTGTGTAGCAGGGGCCTTAGCACCAAACCGTCAGAATCACACTGTAGTACCAAGCATTGTGTGTGTTGTTGGCTCCTTTAAAACCTTAAAACCTGAAATGAGGGCTGGAGCAATGACACAGTGAATAAAGTGTTTGCTGGGGGGGAGGGGATGGAGGAAGGTAGATGGATTGTGGGTTAGACTGGTGTGCTCTAGTTCTGTCCTTTAATCTGTTTCCTGCTTCTGACCAAGCCTGAGGGAGCATTTGAGTCTTAAATTGTCCTTAAAGTTTTTGTAAGGGGATTTTGTTTAATCACTCACACTGAAACCATCTTTGGCGAAAAGGCAAGCAGATTGAATTATTTAACGCCAAGATGAGATTTAATTATTTAACGTGGAGACAGACCACAACTAGGCAATCAACCGGAATTGCAACCCTGAGAGAGGTTCAGAGTGCTTTAGGTAGGAAGGTTGTTGACAATATAGTACACCTGTGGGACAGGGGAGTAAAAGAGTGAGGCTTTTGATTGGTTACTTGGTGGCAATACACTGAGGTACATGGAGGTAAGAGGGCGCATCACAAAACTTGGGAGCAACAAGGAGGGCCTTGTTGCTGAGAATCTTTATTGTGGTTACATTCTGTTTGAGGTCCTGTATAGACATTTATTAATCTACTAATGGTTTTAATGACCCGTTCCCCTTGTTATCCACCTAGATAACAGGTTGGTATGAATCCTTCTGTTCTGGTCAGCTTTATGATTTTTGAGGTGTGTGGGTTGGTTTATTTTGGCCCTACCTGGTATTCTTCAGGGCTTAATTCTGGCTCTGTGCTCAGGATCACTCCTGGTGGGCTCAGGGAATCCTATAGGATGACAGGTGAACCCAAGTCGGCACATGCAAAGCAAATGCTCTAGCTCCTGTCCTGTCTCTGGCCCCAGATGACCTTTTCATCTTTGCCCTGCTACCACTATGGGCCACTCCGAGTTCTTGCCTTCCTTATTATCTTTCCTTACCTACCTATAACAGTAGATCAAGATAAGGTATTTCTGAATTCAAAGGGTACAGGGAAAAAGAGCAAAACTGCAATTTAACCCTTATATGCCACAAATTGTCTCTCTTTTTTTTGGGAGAGGTCCACACACAGCAGCAAGCACTCAGGGGTTACTCCTGGCTCTACGCTCAGAAATCGCTCCTGGCAGGCTCGGGGGACCATATGGGATGCCGGGATTCGAACCACTGTAGTCCTGCATGCAAGGCATGCATCTGTCCGGCCCCACAAATTATCTGTTTTATGGCTGATGCGAAGTCTAAATATAGGCTCTTATAAACACTGGACTCAAACCAAGAATCTTCCACATTTCTGACTTTTTTTTTTTTTTTTGGTTTTTGGGTCACACCCAGCGATGCTCAGGGATTACTCCTGGCTGTCTGCTCAGAAATAGCTCCTGGCAGGCACGGGGGACCATATGGGACACCGGGATTCGAACCAACCACCTTTGGTCCTGGATCGGCTGCTTGCAAGGCAAACGCCGCTGGGCTATCTCTCCGGGCCCCACATTTCTGACATTTTAATTTTTTTTTAGGACATACCTAAAAGCACACAAAAGATGATTTTCCTCATATATGCTTTCTGCTTAGCTTTTACTGTAGGTTACTATTTCTCAAAATGGATGATACCGCCTACTTGATGAGACAATCCTGGGGGCTGGAGTATCTTTGGCATAATTGGGAAGTACTTGGTTTGATTAAAGAAGGTAAATTAGAGGCCGTAGTGGTGTCGAGGAGCGGTAAGGCATCTATCTGCCGGTGCTAGCCTAGGACAGACCCCGGTTCGATCCCCCAGCGTTCCATATTTCCCAAACCAGGGGCGATTTCTGAGCGCATAGACAGGAGTAACCGACCCCTGAGCGTCACCGGGTGTGGCCAGAAACAAAACAAAGATGGTAAATTAGGGGCTGGAGTGATGGCACAGCGATTAGGGCACTTGCCTTGCACAGGGCTGATCCAGGTTCAATCCTCAGCATCCATTAGGGTCCCCTGAGCACTGCCAGGAGTGGTTTCTGAGTGCAGAGTTTGGATTAACCCCAGTGCCGATGGGTGTAGCACAGAAAGAAAAAAGGTAAATTAAAGAAGGAGGTAGATTTTTAGGGTCACTGAGTGGTTTATTTTTCTAAAAGGGGGGACAGTGGCCATATATGTCTGGGAAGTTCTGCTCTGGATGGGGATCTGTGACGTAATCTCTTTACACCTCTGGAGAAGGTCTTATAGCTTCATGCCAGCCTACAGAACCAGGCTACAGGTACCCTGAGATCAATTCCAAGTGACCCGGCAGACCAGGGCTGATGGGTGAATTGCCCTTCTGGTGTTTGCTGTTTCATAGTTCCAAAGCAGTAAGAGCAAAAAGCAGACTATTTGAGTTTTATTCCTGGAAGAGGCATCCTGATTGTGGTGTTTTTTTCTTTCTAGAATTGTGGTTGTTTTAGACTCCATGATTAAGGTGTTTACATTCACACACAATCCTCATCAGTTGCACGTCTTTGAAACCTGCTATAACCCTAAAGGTAAGAAATTCAGGGCCCAGTGATCTGGTTCATGGTAGAACACCAGATTGACATGTCTGTTTAGTGTCTGGCACTGCAGAACCAGAGGAGTGATATGAGACAGGCCAGAGGCCAAGTTGGCTCCTCCTGCTAAAATGGGCACCATTGCCTTATTACAGCATGGCTCTGGTGAAGGGTTATTTGGGGATGGGGCCTGGGAGATAGAGGCCTACCCTTGCCATCTTCTTCCAGCCTCTCTCCCTGGTAACTTCGGGGTTTTGCAGCTCAGCCACCCAGTTCTTACTCTCACTTGCTTGCATATTTTTCAGCTATTCAGGGGCTCTGTGGTGGGCTTTGGAAGCCATGCTTTTAAGTTCTGAGATCTTTCTCTTTTTTGTTGTGTTTTATTTTGTGTTGGGGCTAGGCCCAGTGATGGTTATTCCTGGCTCTGCTCTCAGGCAGTGCTCAGGGGTTCAAACGTGATGCTGGAGATGGAAATTGGGTTGGCTATATGCAATGAAAGCAGGGTACTCTCTCCTGCCCCAGTTCTGAGATATTTTTAAGTTACAGTTGAGTAACTACTGTGATTGTCAAAACCAAGCGGTCTCCTCACTTACATAACCCTCAAGTTTTATCTTTTCAAATGTATTTGGTATCTCTCTCAATTTTGAAATTGCTTGCATGTATTTTGTGGTTTTTGGTACTTTGCTCCTTTTTGTTTGTTTGTTTGTTTGTTTTTGGGTCATACCCGGATGCACTCAGGGGTTACTCCTGGCTCTATGCTCAGAAATCGCTCCTGACAGGCTCAGGGGACCATATGGGATGCCAGGATTCAAACCACCGACCTTCTGCATGCAAGGCAAACGCCTCACCTCCATGCTATCTCTCCGGCCCCTACTTTGCTCCTTTTTATTGTTGCCCAGGTACACCAAAATATTTTCTGCACTTTTTTTTGGGGTGGGGGGTGGCCATACCTGGCAGCGCTCAGGAGTTGCACCTGGCTCTGTGCTCAGAAATCACTGCTGGCAGGGTTGGGGGAATCAAACCCGGGTCTGTCCCTGGTTGGCTGCATGCAAAGCAAATGCCCTACAGCTGTGCTATGCTCTCTGGCCCCCACCTTTTTTTTTAAGAGGGGAAGTGATTTTGAATTGTTCTCACTCTAAATGTTCACACATAAGTCTTTGTTTGGAGACATCTTTTATAGTGTCCGGGTAGAGACTGGGAAGTATAGTTGCTGGCCCTGTCTTTATAAAGTATTGGCAGTGTTCGCCAGAGTAGCCACGTCTCCTTGGTGAGCACCACTCGAGGTACACCCTTGTGGACACTTGGTGTCACAACTTCACCTTTGGACCCTGCTGTGAAGATGTGGGTGGGGTTTGTGTCTCCTTGTCATCATAGTTTGCATTTTTCTGAGGACCTGTAGCTTTAGTATTGAGTTTTGTTTCATGTGCCTTTTGCCTTTTGTAAATCTTGTGTTTCTTCTGGAAGTTCAATAGTTTTGAATTTTAAGCCTTTCATAATAATTTAATTTTGTTCTTATTGTGGGGCCCCACCCAACAGTGCTGGTCAGGAACAGACACCAGAAATTTAATTCAAGGCTTCTCACAAAAGGCATATGTTCTACCACTTGAGCCAAATCTTCAGCCTCAAATTAATTTTTGGGGGGTTGACGGCCACAGCCTGTGGTGCTCAGGGGTTACTTATAGTTCAGTGCTTGGGTCACCCGACTGTGCTTGGGGAACGCATGCAGAGTATGTACTCCGGCCTTTTGTGCTCTCTTTCTGGTCCTCAGTAGCTGTGCTTGGCCTATTCCTGGCTCTTGCTCTCCTTTAGGGGATCATATGGGAGTTGGCTGCATGCAATACAGTCTGCCTTACTCTCAGCTATCTCTTTTTTTTCTTTTAATTTATTTTTTTAATATATTTTTTTATGGGGCCGAGCGGTGGCGCTAGAGGTAAGGTGCCTGCCTTGCCTGCGCTAGCCTAGGACAGACCTCGGTTCGATCCCCCGGCATCCCATATGGTCCTCCAAACGAGGAGCGACTTCTGAGCGCATAGCCAGGAGTAACCCCTGAGCATCACCGGGTATGGCCAAAAAACCAAAAAAATAAAAAAATAAATAAATATATATATTTTTTATTTAAGTAACATGATCATAGTTGGGTTCACAGCTATCTTTCTTTTTTTGTGGGCACTCAGGGATTACTCCTGGCACTGTGCTCAGAAATCGCTCCTGGCAGGCTCGGGGGAACCATATGGGATGCTGGGAATCTAACCCACGTCAGTCCTGGGTCAGATGTGTGCAAAGCAAACACCCTACCACTGTGCTACCTCTCCGGCTCCCACACAGACCTAGCTTTCTTAGCCTTCATGTTAAATTTTGGGAAAGGAGGTCTTGGGACTACATTCAGCAGTGCTCAGGGGCTATTCTTTTTTTGGGAGTGGGGGTGACACACCGGAGGTGCTCGGGTTACTTCTGGCTCTTTCTCAGAAATCTCTCCTGGCAGGCATGGGGTCCTGTGTCAGGACAGCCGTTCGAAAGGCAAACGCTCTACCGCTGTGCTCTCTCTCCAGCCCCTCAGGGGCTGTTCTTGACTCTGCTCAGAAATGACCCCACACTTGCAGGGGACCACATGTGATACTGGGATTCAGTCTGGGGTCAGTTGTGTGCAAGGCAAGCACCTTATTTCTGGCCCCCTGGAAGGTTTTATTTCTTTATTTCTTTTTTTTTTTTTTTTTTTTGGTTTTTGGGTCATACTGGCAGCGCTCTAAGGTTACTCCTGGCTCTACACTCAGAAATCACCCCTGGCAGGCACGGGGACCAGATGGGATGCCAGGATTCGAACCACCGTTTTTCCGCATGCCAGGCAAACACCTTACCTCCGTGCTATCTCTCCAGGCCCTGGAAGTTAATTTTTACAAGAATATTTTGTTGTTGCTATTTTAGGGCCTTTGCCTTTTGGTAGTTTTATCATTAGCTTATTTGTTTCTTAAAAAAATAAGATTTTTGTTGTGATTGTGCTGAATATAGACATGAATATCTGTTGCAGATTTTTAGTGCAGCTATCAGAACTTAAGTTTTTCTTTGCTTTATGTTAATGTCTTCTACTGGATACTAAAAGTGCTCTGTCCTGTTCAGGCCTCTGTGTCCTGTGCCCCAACAGTAACAACTCCCTCCTGGCCTTTCCGGGCACACACACGGGTCATGTGCAGCTTGTGGACTTGGCTAGCACTGAGAAGCCACCCGTGGACATTCCTGCCCACGAGGGCGTCCTGAGCTGCATTGCACTCAACCTGCAGGGAACAAGAATCGCAACTGCATCTGAGAAAGTAAGTGCACGTCCCTGCCTCAGTGGGGTTGGGGACTCCATGGCCCTTCCCTGAAGATCAGGTGCCTGTGGGCTCTTGGGCCACTTGCTCTGGGAGATGAATTAGACCAGGGGTCTTCAAACTTTTTAAAGTGGGGGCCGGATTATGGTCCCTTAGAGAGCTGGAGGGCCGGACTATATGAGCTACTAATTCCTACTCACACTGCACATATCTTATATAAATAAAATGAAAACCATTTATAAATAAACAGATCACGCACCAGTATTTCAATGGGAACTGTGGGCCTGCTTTTGGCTAAAGGGATGGTCAGTGTCCGGTTCCATATTTGTCACTGCCAGCCGTAACAAGTGATGCAAGTGGGCATCAGTTAATCTTGATCTGGTTGGAGATTGCAGATGTTTCATTCTTGAAAAAGTCTGTTCACAGGCATAAGTGCTACCAAAGATGGTTACCATTTTGAGTGTATGGTTCCTGATATTTGGATATGTCTCAGAGGAGAGAGATGCATAGAAATTCAAAAGGTTACTTGACTTAAATGCATCTTTCAGAGTCATAATTCTGCAGTTCAGCCAGTTCCATTTGGTAAATTGTAAGGACATTTTCAATCTCAACAGAAAATGGGTATGTCCATTGTCCAAAGCTGTATGTCTTGTTCATGAAGATGAAGCTCTTTGAATCTAAATTGAAACTCCTTTTGCAACAATTCTAGTGAAGCCAGACATGTTTCCTTTGGGAATGCAACCAATGGTTTGTCCGCTGACAGGTTTTGAGTTGTTGGAAGATGACTGAAGTTTTCCTCCTGTACTTGTTTGATGAGAAGGCCTAATTTTACTTAAAATGCTTTCACATGCGATGCCATATCACAGATGAGCTTCCCCTTGCCTTGAAGTTGCAGATTGAAACTGTTGAGTAGCTAGCTCTGTTATATCTGTCAGAAAGGCAAGGTGCCATTTCCATTCTACATCATTGAGCTCTGGTACTTCTTGGTTTTTTGAAAGTAGAAAAGCTGTAATCCGTGGAAGTAAGTCATAGAAACGTTTCAAAACTCTTCCTCTACTCAAGCAACGGACTTCTGTGTGGTACAGAACATCTTCATGGGCAACATTTACCTCAGATAGAAATTCCTGAAATTGTCTGTGGTTTAGTGCATGAGTTCTAATGTAATTAACACAAGATACCACAATTTTCATAATAGAGTCGAACTTCAGTGATTTACAACACAGCGCTTGTTGGTGGATGAGGCAGTGGATGGCAATTGGATAAGGATGGTTGTTTGTCCATCTCTTGTGTAATGTGAGCAATTACTCCTCTCTTAGACCCCCACCATGCTAGGAGCACCATCAGTTGTTACACTGACTAGTTTAACCCAGTCTAGCTCCAAACCATTCACAGTTTGGCAAGCCTTTTCAAATATATCCACTCCTGTGGTTGTACCTTTAATACTTTGCAGTGCAGCAAGCTCTTCTGTGACTTCAAAATACTCATTTGTCCCACGCATATAAATGAGAAGTTGGGCAGAATCACGAACATCATTGCTTTCGTCAAGTGCCAAGGAAAAATAGCAAAGTTTCTTTGCAGAATTTTGCAAATGGTGCAGCAAATTTTCTCCCATTTCTTCAATTCTTCGTGTCATTGTAACTCCTGAAAGGCTCACTGTACTAAATAAATCGGCCTTCTCTGGACACATCTCTTTGGCAACAGAAATAAGGCATTCTTTAACAAATTCTCCCTCCACAAATGGTTTGCCATTGCGCATTATTATCTTGGCAACTTGAAAACTTGCCCGCAGTGAGGAAGTATTTAACTGCTTCTGCTTCACAAAAGTATTTTGCTGAGTCATCAGTGTATGTTTCAGTTGTTACATATATTTTTTTTGTTTGTTTTTGTTTTGTTTTGTTTTGTTGTTTTTTTGGGCCACACCCGTTTGACGCTCAGGGGTTACTCCTGGCTATGCGCTCAGAAATCGTCCCTGGCTTGGGGGGACCATATGGGACGCTAGGGGATTGAACCGCGGTCCGTCCTATGCTAGCGCTTGTAAGGCGGACACCTTACCTCTAGCGCCACCTTCCCGGCCCCTCAGTTGTAATATTTTATCTTTTCTCACTTCTCCAACCAAACAATCATTTATCTTTATGTTGAGTTTGATAGTGGTGTCGCAAATTGTATTCTTTGAACACAGCAACTATATTCTGGCAAATCAGACTCACAGCTTTTTCTTTGTACCGCATAAAAAAGTAATTGTAAGTCCACTGTTCTTTGAATATCCTACACTCGCCGTCAATTTTTCTTTTTCTTGACATCATTGTTTCCTAGGGATTCCAAACTGATATTAGTGAAATACAAATATGTGTGTGTATATATGCACACAGTGTATGAACCCCCATTAGTCCCTGATGTGAACACTTACCCCTTGCAGGCTTTTCTAAGCAGACCAGCTCAGTCCCTGATAGTTATATCTCCCTATATAATGCCCAAATTGATACGTTCAAAATCAGCATGTGAACACTGAAAAGGAATTGCAAAATGTATATAAAATTTTTAATGTAACCCCTTTAAAATGCTTCAGCATCGATTCCCTAATTTTCTACATGGGCAATTCAGCACCGAACCCCTAACCTCCCAACCACTGCCCACCCCCTAACTTTGATTTCAGCACTGAATGCCTCACCACCCCCAAAGGGGAATTTTCATATGAGTCACCCACAGCCCAATTGAGCAGAACCCCCTATCTGGCAAAAATTTATTTCTATGGCACTTCTTTTTTTTTGTTTGTTTGTTTTTGTTTTGGGGCCACACCCAGCGTTGCTCCTGGCTGTCTGCTCCTGGCAGGCACGGGGGACCATATGGGACACCGGATTTGAACCAACCACCTTTGGTCCTGGATCGGCTGCTTGCAAGGCAAATGCCACTGTACTATCTCTCCAGGCCCTCTATGGCACTTCTGACTGACCTTTGGCAGTGGAGGGAGTGGAGGAAAACCTCACTGACAGGCAGGCACAGCACACAGACACCACGTTGCTTGGGGGTGGAGCAGGCGCCTTTTTACATCATATAGTCACCCACATGTGGTACTCCTCACCACGTGGCGCCCTCCAGTGACGTCATCAGCAAGGGCGCATCAATGTCCCTCTCAACACCGCCCTCACGCCCACCCTCCCAGCACACAACATGCTGTGGGTGGAGGTGGTTGACGAAATCGTGACATTGAGTGTATATGCTGGCAGGTATCTTGGCAACCAAACAGTGCTCACTGCTGGCGGGCCAGATCAGACTCCTTGGCGGGCCAGATCAGACTCCTCTGCGGGCCGCATGTGGCCCGTGGCCATAGTTTGAAGACCCCTGAATTAGACTGTCTGTCTTGGAGATGGTTCAGAAAGTCATTTATTTGATGGGACTTCATTTTGGGGCAGCAGGATCAAAGTACTGATTTTTCTTTAAGTAAAATTTTTTGATTTTGGGATCACTCCTGGCAGGGCTCAGGAACCATATGGGATGCCAGGGATGGAACATAGGTTAGCTGCATGTGAGGCAAGCACCTTCCTTGCTGTACTGTCACTCCAGCGGCCCCCCCCCACTTTTCCTTAGGAAAAAAAAAAGTAATTAAAAAGTCTTTTTTTTTTTTTTTGGTTTTTGGGCCACACCCGGCGGTGCTCAGGGGTTACTCCTGGCTGTCTGCTCAGAAATAGCTCCTGGCAGGCACGGGGGACCCTATGGGACACCGGGATTCGAACCAACCACCTTTGGTCCTGGATCGGCTGCTTGCAAGGCAAACACCGCTGTGCTATCTCTCCGGGCCCTAAAAAGTCTTTTTATAGCTGGTCCTGGTGGATATAATAGCGAAAGATGTCTTTTGTGAAGACAAGCTGATAGCATGCCCAGAAGGGCTTCTTCTGGGCCTTGCCACGGAACTCTTGTGCACAGGCACGATGGAGTGATGGCAACAGTGCCCTAAGCCCCTTCCGTTACAGTGGAGGGGAGAGAGTTGAGTTTTAGATGATCTGCTGGGTTGAGAAAGGGTTGTTTTGGACTAATGATTTTTAAGTTCAAATCATTTCAGAAAATTGTAAAGTTGTGAGTCTTTGATAATGAAACACTTCACTGTTTTTCAAAGGGGACCCTTATAAGAATATTTGATACTTCATCAGGGCATTTAATCCAGGAACTACGAAGAGGATCTCAAGCAGCCAATATTTATTGGTAAGACTGAGGGGCCAGGAAGCTGTTGGTGGGGTGGGTTATTTAATTTTTTTTTTTTTTTTCGGTTTTTGGGCCACACCCGTTGATGCTCAGGGGTTACTCCTGGCTATTTGCTCAGGAATAGCGCCTGGCAGGCATGGGGGACCAAATGGGACGCTGGGATTCGGACCAACCACCTTTGGTCCTGGGACGGCTGCTTGCAAGGCAAACGCCACTGTGCTATCTCTCTGGCCCCATAATTTTTAACTTTTTAGTTTAGGAATTTACATAGACGTTGAGCAATATAACTGTCATTAACCATCGCCCTGCTTCAGTATTGATCATCATTTCATTTCTTTACTCTCTTTCCAACTTGTCTTTCTGAAGTACATTAAGGTAGCACTAGCTTTCTTTGAGAGATGGGACTGCCATCTGAGGGGACTGCTCAGCATACCAAGGTTTCTCATCCTTGGTGCCTGTGCCTTGGAAGGTTGGAACGGCTTTTGGGCCTACGAGATTTGAATGTGATGAAGTAAATTTGGTGTGCTCTGGGCTCCTCTTTCCAGAATTGGAGCCTACTCAGCACAGAGTCTGCCCACCATTTGTAGGCCAGACCATGCAACTGGGGAAATCCTGACCCCAGCCTACAAGGCACCCAAGGGCCCTATTGTGGGAGGTTAGGCTCTCGTGGCTCTAACTCCTGTTCTGGTGAATGCTGCTGATTCTCGAAAGGGATGGCTGTTGGAGGGTTGAAGTTGGAGTGTGCGGTGTGAGCTGTGTGGCACATTCCTGGGTTGGGTTGGGTGGGCTCTTAAATGTTGTCTGGTTTGTCTACAGCATTAACTTCAATCAGGACGCTTCCCTCATCTGCGTGTCCAGTGATCACGGAACAGTGCACATTTTTGCTGCTGAAGATCCAAAGAGGAATAAACAGTCTAGGTGGGTCTCTCAAAGCCAGGAGAAGGAGACATTACTTCAGCGTTTGTACCTGCAGTTCTAAATCACCACGGGGATCTCATTCGTCCTCTTGGGATCTGTGGAGGTTATTGATGCTAAAACAGCCTCATTACTTGCCTTAGCTCTAGTAAATATGTGAGGAGGTGCCAGACTCCTTTCTGATGACTCAGAACTTGTTTCTGCACTCCAGTGATGATTCAGGACATTTTGTTAAAATCATATTTCATGGTAGTTAAAGCCTCTGCTTTTTTTCTTTTTCTTTTCTTTTTCTATTTTTGGGCCACACCCAGCAGCACTCATGGGTTACTTCTGGCTCCGCTCTCAGAATTCTTTTGAATTCTTTCCTGGCAGACTCGGGGACCATATGGGATGCTGGTAATCGAACCCAGGTCTGTCCCGGGTTGGCCACATGCAAGGCAAACACCTTACCGCTGTACTATCTCTCTGGCCCTAGCCTCTACTTTTTCTAGTACAGATGTTTTCATTATAAAGCTGCTTGTAAGGATATGATTTTTTTTTCTGCCAGAAAAAAAGCAGAAACATGATTTAAACATGAAATCTCCAAACAAAGACTTCTGTGTGAACATTTAGAGTGAGAACTATATCTAGTGACCTTTTTCCCTTTGCCCTTCCTTACCCTTCTAGTTTGGCATCAGCCAGTTTCCTTCCAAAATACTTCAGTTCCAAGTGGAGTTTCTCCAAGTTCCAGGTTCCCTCAGGCTCTCCATGCATCTGTGCCTTTGGAACAGAGCCCAATGCAGTTATTGGTAAGTGTCTGACCAGGTGATGATGTGGGGCGTGAACGATGTAGAGCATTGAGTAGGGACGCTTGCCCTCTCCATACAGCCAACCTAGATATGATCCCCCCGCTCCCACCAGGAGTGATCTTGAGCACAGAGGCAGGAGTATGATCTAAGCAACGCACTGCACACTCACTCATCAAGCTAGGATTCAGCATAAGCAGACAAGCAATCGCGCCTTCTGCACTCACCCCCAGCCAGCTCTAAGGACTGCGCCTGTTGCAAGCACAGCCAGGGTTGCCAAAAGTCCCCAAGTCCCTCTCCCTTTCCTTCTTTCCCTGCTTTCTAATCTCACCCCAGCCAACACTGCTCTGTGGGCTGCCCTGTCCTCTCTCCAGAGGCACCTTGCCCACTGGATCTTCACGACTATTTGGGATGGTGGCGGGTCCTGCCTTCAGGGTTTAAAGAATGACTGGGACAGAGTATTTGCTGTTTGAGCTGACAACCATTGGTAGCTTTTCCTGTGACTCCCACAGCAGGACTTTTGGGCTGTGGGCACTTTGTGTGCTGTCAGTGAGGGAAGCCTTAAGCTGGTCTGCCATGTGTCTCTCTGTGTGTAAAACCACAAGTCGGGGGAGCACGTGAGTAAAATGGTCTCCTTCTCTCCCAGCAATTTGTGCCGATGGCAGCTACTACAAGTTCCTATTCAACCCCAAGGGGGAATGTATCCGGGATGTCTACGCGCAGTTTCTAGAAATGACCGACGACAAGCTGTGACGATACTAGGAGTGCAACCTACAGCTGTTGCCCACAGCGCTGAGTGTGCCCCTCACATTCCTGGGGCTGGTGCCAGCGCCCATGGGCCTTGTGGGTGACAGGCTAAGGGACTGCCCAGGGACATTGGTCGAAGCCATACGTGGTATCATTTTCCTGAGCACGGCTTCCCATTTCCAGTATTAAAAATTGTCACCTGGCACCGTCAACACTCCAGTACTCTGAACAGCTCATGTCGCTGGCAGCTTATTCCCGTAGTTCAACTGTGACGCCGGCTTTCTTGGTTCCACTGCATCATCATACCTACCGTCGAGTCTGAACAAACTGAGGGGTGGACTTGGCAAAGATACACCAGTGAAAATGTTTTCGACAACAGATCCCATCGTTTTTCCCGGAGTCTGTATCTGTGTATAATTGTTTTTACGTTATAACCAAATTTACGTAGAATCCTAATACCAGCAGCTTGCCTTAGGAAAGGAGAAGGGAATGCCTTCTAGCCAAAGGGAGAAAACGGCCACGGGGTAGGCATTTCCCTTCGGATTCCTGGTCCCAGTCCTGGTCCTGTGCCTGGTGCAGCCTGTGGTGTGGTTGTGTGCTCAGCTGGGTCCTGTCTGCAGTTGCAGCTGTGAGGACTGTGGCAAAGGTCTGGGCCACAGGTGAGAGACTTGAGCGTCATGTGACTGCTGTCTCCTGGGGAAGCCCCTGCCCCGTGCCGACTTTCAAACTTAGAGAAGTAAGTGTCCCTTAGTCTAGAGCTTATGGAGGGCACTTCCAGCCTTTCAAACCGTGCTGGGCAGGGCAGGGGCCACTTAGCTCCTTCGCCATCTCTCCCCACTTGCATTTGGAGAATGAAAGGCACATAACATTTTCTAACATTTGGTAACTAAAATAGGTCATGGGCTCTGTCTTATTCTTAGTACTACTTGAGGTATACATTTAATTTCGTTATATTCCCTTTAAAGAAATTTAACTTTATGGTTTTGATTTCAGGTTGGAGATATTTAAACCTGTAGCATCAAGTTCTCAGTTTTGCCGTTTTCTTTACTGTCATGTAATCAACTAACTTTGTATGTGGATTTCAATGTGAAGTATGCATGTTACTTTTGTGTAATCATGAAATTTAATTTTGCACACTTATTTGTAATGTTTCTTTTCAATAAAAGTGACTAATTTTGTTGTACTCTGCACCTTTCAAAGATACCAGAATTACGTGTTGTTCTAACCTTGGTTGAGAATCCAGTTTTGTACAGACTAGAAAGTCTCAGAGCTCGCAGGAATTTATCCTGGCTCTGTCTATGAGCTCTGCTTGCTTGCTTCCTGAATGGGATTCTGGGGGTTAGGAACAAGAATGCCCTAATCCTGGGTTGGGAAGAGGAGGGACCCTCCACATTTATGGCGGAGTGGTATGAACATTCTTGTCTAGAGACAGCTGCAGATCTGTGAGTGCAGGACAGCTTAAGAGGCAGCGAGGCCGAAGAGATAGCATGGAGGTAAGGCATTTGCCTTGCGTGCAGAAGGTCAGTGGTTCGAATCTCGGCATCCCCCATTGAGCCTGCCAGGAGCGATTTCTGAGTGTAGAGCCAGTAGTAACCCCTGAGCATTACCGCGTGTGACCCAAAAAACGAAAACAAAAAAAGAGTTCACTTCCTCTGAGAGGCCAAACCCTGCATGACCAGTAAGGGGGGTAAGTGAAGTCAGATCTGACCACAGACATCACTTACAACTGGGATGTCTTCACAGGATGATACAGCAGAGCTGGGTAGGTGAGGGACACTCTGGTCACTTGCCTCGTGCATGTACTTCTAGGAGCTGTTTTCTCCCTTAAGCGCATCTGGCTCACGTAAGTGCTCTGGACTTGCAGACAACAGACAAGGCACTGGAGGCTGAGGTGCTACCTACCATCTGCACGTGGCTTCCACAGAACTAAGACTGGTGAGAGTGAACTAACAGGTTCACCCTCTAGGTCAGCTCCTCACAGCAACAGATCAGGAGGAGTGGCCGAAGGGAGGCTGCCTCCAATGTTGCTGCTAGCTTGTGCCTCACACTCATTTGCTGAGGTCTGAGTCTGGGTGTCGGTCCAGTGTGAAAATCCAGAGCTTCCAGAAGGACCTGATTGGTGGTCAGCACTCATGTTTGGGACTCACAGCATCGAGCAGCCTGTTCAGTTGTCCCTTCTGTGCTCTGCAGCCTTGTACGAATAGTTCTACAGTGTCATGGCAGCTTCCTGCTGCAACCAGACTAAGCAGGTTAGATGTTAGGTTATGTTGTAAGGCTCAGTCCTGTTCTTTCTGGCATTTGTGATGTGGAAGCAAGGGCTCTGGTGTGAAAGTCCACCTGATTGAGGCTTCCAGTAGGAGCCATCCCAACGGCCATGTGGGAAGGTCACACCTGCCCGACTTCTCTGCTAAGCCTCTCAGGGACAAGTGAATGGATTTCCTTTGCTGCTGCTAGTTTAGGTGCCATTGCCATGGTCAGTAGGTCAATCCAGAGCTCAGAAGGGAAGAGGCCTAGCCAGCAGTGGGGCTGATGAACAAGGGAGGTCCTGGGAGGAAAGAGGCATGTTTTCTTTGAAGATAATTTGGGTATGGTGAGCACAAGGTGAGGGGAAGGTTTTGTCGTCATAGGACACAGCCAGGGTGGCTTTCAATGTTGGAAGTGCTGCCTGCTTATTGGTCTTGATTGTTGAACCCATTAAGTTATCTGCTCTTGTAGCCAAGCAATGGTAAGGTGGGAAGAGTGTTATCTTGTATGTGATTATCCAGGTTTAATACCCTGGCACTCCATATTGTCCAGGAGTAATCCCTGAGTGCAAACCCAGGAATAACCCCAGAGCATTGCTGGAAGTGGTACCACCACCACCACTGTCACCCCTTGGTTTTGTTTTGTATCGATTGGTTTAGCTCAGAAATAGATCATGCAGCTCCCTTATGAGGAACTTTAATTTCTGGCATCTCACAAAGATGACTTTTTTGTTTGTTTGTTTGTTTGTTTGTTTTGGGCCACACCTGGTGACTCCTGGCTACGCACTCAGAAATCTCGCTCCTGGCTTGGAGGACTATATGGGACACTGGGGAATTGAACCGCAGTCCGTCCTAGGCTAGCATGGGCAAGGCAGACTCCTTACCCCTTGCACCACCACTCTGGCCCCACAAAGGTGACATTAAAAAACAACTAGGGGGGCCGGGCGGTGGCGCTAGAGGTAAGGTGCCTGCCTTGCCTGCGCTAGCCTTGGATGAACCGCGGTTCGAACCCCCGGCGTCCCATATGGTCCCCCAAGCCAGGAGCGACTTCTGAGCGCATAGCCAGGAGTTACCCCTGAGCATCACCAGGTGTGGCCCAAAAAACAAAAAAAAACAAACAAAAAACAAAAAAACAACTAGGGCCGGAGAGATAGCATGAAGGTAAGGCGTTTGCCTTTCATGCAGGAGGTCATCGGTTCGAATCCCGGCGCCCCATATGGTCCCCTGTGCCTGCCAGGAGCAATTTCTGAGCCTGGAGCCAGAAATAACCCCTGAGCACTGCCGGGTGTGACCCAAAAACCACACACACACACACACACACACACACACACACACACACACACACACACACACACAAAACAAAAAACAAAAAAACAACTAGAGGCCAGAGATGTGGCTCTGGCTTCCAACCCCAAGTACCATTTTTTAAAAATTAAACTAGAGAGAACAGAGAAGAAAACAAAGATACTCTATTGCCACCTCAATCTACTTTGGAAACCCAAGGTGGTTCCAGAAACATGATATTAACTTTTTTAGCTATTTTTTTTTTTATTTTTGGGCCACACCCGGTAATACTCAGGGGTTACTCCTGGCTATGTGCTCAGAAGTTGCTCCTGGCTTGGGGGACCATATGGGACACCAGGGGATCGAACCGAGGTCCGTCCAAGGCTAGTGCAGGCAAGGCAGGCACCTTACCTTTAGCGCCACTGCCCGGCCCCCTTTTTTTCTTTTTTCTTTTGGAAGGGGTCACACACGGCAGCGCTCAGGGGTTACTCCTGGCTCTACGCTCAGAAATCGCTCCTGGCAGGTTCGGAGGACCATATGGGATGCTGGGATTTGAACCACTGTCCTTCTGCATGAAAGGCAAACGCCCTGCCTCCATGCTATCTCTCTGGCCCTGGTTATTTTGTTTTTCAACTTTTAGGTTACTCTGACTATAGGGACACTTTACTCAGTAACCACTCTTGGCAATACTGTGTGGCCATGTATGGTGCCAGGGAGTGAACCTGGGTTGACCACGTGCTAGCCAACTGCTTTTACTCTCTGGCCCCTAAATGTATTTTTATTCTCACAGCCTTAAAAAAAAAAAAAAAACATATCTTGAACATATCTTGACTATATGATTATATATTTGTCCAGCTGTCTCTGGCATAATAGAAATGAAACTGCTGGGCAGAGGGTCAGGATCAGTGACTTACCCTATAATTGCTTCCTCTTTCTGTGAGGTCAGTGTCCATATCTACCCAGACTCCACATCTGAAGACCAGCCTGGAGCTCACTCAGTTGTTTTTCTTTTTGGGGGATGGGGCCCACACCCGGTGACGGTCAAGGGTTACTCTGGCTATGCACTCAGAAATCGCTCCTGGCTTGGGGGACCATATGGGATGCCGGGGGATCGAACTGTGGTCTCTCCTTGGTCAGCACGTGCAAGGCAAACACCCTACCGCTTTGCTATCGTTCCAGCCCCATCACTCTGTTCTTAAGAGAAAAGGTCTTGGGGCCGGAGCAGTGGCGCAAACGGTAAGGCATCTGCTTTGTGCACACTAGCCTAGGACGAACTGCGGTTTGATTCCCCCACCACCATTGTCCCATATGGTCCCCCAAGCCAGGAGCGATTTTTGAGCACATAGCCAGGAGCAACCCCTGAGTGTCATCTCGTGTGCCCTCCCCCCAAAAAGAGAAAAGGTCTTCAGTATGAGTCAAACAGCACTTGGGATACTTTTGCTGGCATCTGTGACTAACAGTTAAGTGGCTTATTTATGTTTTCTATTTTTCTGTTCGTGTATTTTTTGTCTTTTTTCTAACAACTTGTTATATAATCGCCATTGTTTTATACACAGCAATTCAAGGATAGTTCCCCCCTATAAAGCTTGAATTTTTTTTCTCTCACCATTTTTCTACAGAAAGTGGGCCAAGTGTATGGCAAGGTGAGTGTCACTTCTGCACAGACATCCGGCACAGGCACCTGAAGTCTTCCTTCCTCTTGCCCTGGAGTCTTGTCTGTGAGCACTGGAACGCTCTAAGAAGGGCACAGCTTGGAATGAAAAGCTGAGTTGTCCTACCATAAAATGGCAGCTCATAATTTACAAACTTGCAACTTTGACTTTATGAAATTCTGAGCTCTAGATTATGGCTCTATCGTTTTTATTCTGTTTGGTTTGGGGGCCACAGCAGGTATTCTGAGGCTCCAATTCAGGGCTTGGGTAGGCACTCCAGCCCCTGGGTTATCTTCCCAGGCTTGATGTTTAAAAATTATATGTCTGGGGCCGGGAGAGATAGCACAGTGGCATTTGCCTTGCAAGCAGCCAATCCAGGACCAAAGGTGGTTGGTTCAAATCCCAGTGTCCCATATGGTCCCCCGTGCCTGCCAGGAGCTATTTCTGAGCAGATAGCCAGGAGTAACCCCTGAGCACTGCCAGGTGTGGCCCAAAAACAAAAAAAAATTATATTTCTGTTGGTTTGTTTTGTTTTGTTTTGGGGTGGTTTTTGTTTGTTTTTGCTATTCTCTGAGCTTCCTGATTGTGGTTTGGTGTTTGACATGGAGAAGATTCATTGTTTCAGAGACTGTGGGTGTAACTTTTTCTTTTCAGTCTCTTTGCTTTCAGTTTTGAAGATTTTTGTTGGCACATCCTGGATTCAGATTCCTTAGCTCTGTCCAAGCTCATATGCCCACCGAAGACATTCTTCATTTCTTTGTTGTTGTTCCGGAGATGGGTACTCAGTGCTCAGCAGAGCAAAGTACGCATTGGGGCTGTGTGTGTGAAGGAATGTGTTTCTGCTTATGTTGACTCTTATACTTGATCCACTAGAGCCTTGGGCCATGTTTAGTTCTGAGATCTGGATCACGGCTTTAGGAATCTGGTATGTGGCGGCCAGAGAGGGTGGCCCTCCCTTGTTGGCGTGTCCTGCCAGCACCCAGGGAAGCCCAGGAAGATGTGAAGGGAAAGAAGCGGAAGCAGGTCCTGCTAGGTGCAGTGGGCACCGTGGTCGGTGCTGCCCAGGATGGCCTGGCCAGTGCTCCTCTGCCTCTTCATGGTCCACATAGCCACATGCCTTGCCAGCAGCAGCAGCTGAGGGGCAGAGTCTCTGCCCTAAGCCATTTCTCCACTGGCTCAGGAAAGGAAAGTTGGGGACATCAATGAGTAGTGGCTGCCCGCGCTCATCTCCAGAGCGACTGCCTCTGCTCAGACGATTTCAAAGCTGCGACCTAAAGATGAAACACGGGGACCAGAGTAGTGGTGCAAGCAGTAGGGCATTTGCCTTGCGTGTGCTGACGGAGGACAGATGGCGGTTCCATCCCCCGGCGTCCCATATGGTCCCCAAAGATGACACACATAGATTTTGAAGGTAGGCGTACCTTCAAGAAAACGGTGGGACTTTTGGCCTTGTAGATATCTTCCTGACAACTGGCCGGATTTATTGGTTAAGATATGGCTATCAATCAGTAGCCGGGGTGCTATGGTGAGCACCTGCTGTTTGGCCTCGGTCAGTGAATGAATGTTTCTTGCCTCCCACAGTGGGACAGGATGGCTGAGCTGGGTGCTTCCCTTCTCCCTGGTCATAGGCTCCAGTGATGCCTGTTAGTTCCCCACCTGACTGCTAGCCCTTGGGAGTTACCCTGGAGTTACTCCAGAGTTACTGCTCTGGACTCACCCTGGCTTCTTGGCCAAGCCTCCCACATTTTTTATTTTATTTTTTTGGTTTTTGGGTCACACCCGGCAGCGCTCAGAGATTACTCCTGGCTCTACACTTAGAAATCGCTCCTGGCAGGCTCGGGGGACCATATGGGATGCTGGGATTCAAATCACAGTCCTTCCGTGTCTAAGACAAATAGGGGGGACCATATGGGACGCCAGGGGATCAAACCGTGGTCCTTCCTTGGCTAGCGCTTGCAAGACAGATACCTTACTTCTAGTGCTACCTCGCCGGCCCCATCCAATCCAACTTCTTTTTTTTTTTTTTTTGGTTTTTGGGCCACACCCGGTGATGCTCAGGGGTTACTCCTGGCTATGCGCTCAGAAGTCATTCCTGGCTTGGGGGACCATATGGGAAACCGGGGGATCGAACCGAGGTCCATCCAAGGCTAGCGCAGGCAAGGCAGGCACCTTACCTCGAGCGCCACCGCCCAGCCCCCCAATCCAACTTCTTGTTTTTTTTTTTTTTTTTTTTTGTTTTTGGGCCACACCCGGCGGTGCTCAGGGCTTACTCCTGGCTGTCTGCTCAGAAATAGCTCCTGGCAGGCACAGGGGACCATATGGGACACCGGGATTCGAACCAACCACGTTTGGTCATGGATCGGCTGCTTGCAAGGCAAACACTGCTGTGCTATCTCTCCGGGCCCCCAATCCAACTTCTGATGGGTGTTTTTTTTTTTCCTATTCTCTGATGACAAATGGCAGATGACTTTTTTTTTTTTTTTTTTTTTTTTTTTTGGTTTTTGGGCCACACCCGGCGGTGCTCAGGGGCTACTCCTGGTTATCTGCTCAGAAATAGCTCCTGGCAGGCACGGGGGACCATATGGGACGCCGGGATTCGAACCAACCACCTTAGGTCCTGGATCGGCTGCTTGCAAGGCAAACACCGCTGTGCTATCTCTCTGGTCCCAGCTGACATTTTTTGGGGAGGATGGGGTCATACTCGGCAGCGCTCAGGATTCAAACCAATGACCTTCTGCAGGAAAGGCAAATGCCTTACCTCCTGTCCCGGCAGCTGACTTTTTATCTACTTAAGAGCTCGTGTTTTACTTCATCTTGGCCCTCCTTTTGCCAAACACTAAGTCACTTTCATATGCACTGAACATTCAATGGCAATGTTAGGATTTTTATGCTGTTGTTTAAAATGTCAATTTTAAAGAACGCTAAAGGAAAAATGATCATATCATGTAGACTTGGCTAGAAACTCTGAACCTGGACAAAATAAAGCAACAGAAATGGTAACTCTCAGGGTCAGAGAGTCTGTACCGTGGGCAGGTTGCCTACCTTGTACACAGTCAACAGGGATTCTATTTCTGGCACCACATGTGCTTCCCCAAAGACTGCTAGAAGTGCTCCCAGAGCACAGACCAGGCCTGGTGTGACCCCCAAAAAGAAATAGTAACTACCATTTATCTTCTGCCTGAATTTTTTTCTTTTTTTTTTTTTAATAATATCTAATTTAGGGCCCGGAGAGATAGCACAGCGGTGTTTACCTTGTAAGCAGCCGATCCAAGGACCAAAGGTGGTTGGTTCGAATCCCGGTGTCCCATATGGTCCCCCGTGCCTGCCAGGAGCTATTTCTGAGCAGACAGCCAGGAGTAACCCCTGAGCACCGCCGGGTGTGGCCCAAAAAACCAAAAAAAAAAAAAAATAAATAAAAATCTAATTTAAGCACCATGATTGTTGTGTATGTAAATATTTTAGGGGATTACTATGTTACTCACCCTAAACTGATTGGTGATTGTGCCCTACCCTAGGGTGTGACCTGGCATTCTGCCCCCACCCTAGGGTGGTACCTGATTCTGCTTCCACCATTGGGTGGTACCTGATCCCACCATTGGGTGGTACCTGATTCTGGGGGATAAAAACGAGGGTCTGTGGAAGGCCAGGGCTTTTTGGCTGGAACTGAAGCTGAGTCTTTGGACTTCAGTCTTGTCCACCAAATAAAGCGAATATTTCCACGAGCATGACTGTCTGTGAGCTGTTTACCCACCGTTTCACCTCAGAACCGTCGGCTAGACAGGGTGGCAGACGTGTGCTCCGAGCTGGAAGAGAAAGGCCTCATCCTCCATCCCACCATCAGTCAACCTCTTCAGGGGCTGACTTGCTACACATGATTACAAATGTTTGTAGTTGGGCTAAATATATATATATATATATTAAACTATTGATTCATTGATTCATCGGTTTCTGGACCACACCCAGTGGAGCTCAGGGGTCCTCCTGCTCTGCATTCAGAAATTGCTCCTGGCTTGGGAGACCTATGGGATGCCGGGGATCGAATCGTGATTTGTCCTAGGCTAGCACAGGCAAGGCAGACGTCTTATCACTTGAGCCACTGCTCCAGGCCCATGCTTGGCTGCTTTTAAGCTTTAAACTTTTCCATTTCAGTGCTAAGGATGTGCCTTGGTATGGTTTTCCTTGAGCTTATTTGATTTGGGGTTCAGTGAGCTTTGTCCTCCAGAGTTGGGAAAAGTTGTTTTATACCTATGTCCACTTTTTGCTGGCACTTCATTGACTGTTATTCTGTCCAGTTAAGTTTTATAATTTTAGATTCAGAGGTGATTTTTACCGTACACCACAATCTTTTTGTGATTCTGACATACTGATGTTGACATGTTTGTGATTTTTCTGGCTGTGTAATGTGTAATTTTATATTTTCTAGACATTCTGCATCTCAGAGACTACTTTTTTTTTTTATTTTGTTTTGTTTTTGGATCACACCAGGCAGCGCTCGAGGGCTACTCCTGTCTCCATGCTCAGAAATCGCTCCTGGCAGGCACAGGGGACCATATGGAATGCCAGGATTCAAACCACCAACCTGCATAAAAGGCAAACGCCTTACCTCCATGCTATCTCTCAGGCCCTGACTACTCTTTTTTAAATGTTTTTTTTTTTTTTTCCTGAAATTTTTTGAGCACACCTGGTGGCACTCAGGTGTTGGCTCTGCACTCAGAAATTACTCCTGGCAAAAAAAAAAAAGAAAAGAAATAAATTACTCCTGGCAGGCGTGGGGGACCCTATGGTATGCCAGGGATCGAACCTGAAAGGCTGCATGCAAAGCAAACACATTCCCCACTGCTAATCACTCAGGCCCTACTCTGTCCTGCATTATTTCTTGTTTTGTTTTGTTTTGTTTTGTTTTGAGGTCATACCCGGCAGCGCTCAGGGGTTACTCCTGGCTCTATGCTCAGAAATCACTCCTGGCAGGCTCGGAGGACCCTATGGGATGCCGGGACTCAAACCATCGTCCTTCTGCATCTAAGGCAAACGCCTTACTGCTGTGCTATCTCTCCGCCCCCTCTGTCTTGCATTATTAATCCTCTAGCAGGGGCTTGGGAGTGGCTTAAAGGCTGGCACATGGGGCTGGATTGGTGGCGCAGCGGTAGACCATTTGCCTGGCACACCGCTAATCTAGAACAGACTGCAGTTCGATCCCCCGGCGTCCCATATGGTTGCCAGGAGTAACCCCTGAGTGTCAACAGGTGTGGCCCAAAAAACCTAAATAAATAAATAAATAAATAAATAAATAAATAAAAGGCTGGCACAACCTTTGCAAGTGGGAGGCCTTTTTATGTGTAGCATTAAGTAATTAATGATGGTGCTGGATGGTGACGGATGGATGGAGGGGTCTTTCTCTGCCATCCCAAGCCACGTGGCTCTGCAACCCCCATCCAGCTGGCGGGTTCCAGGTTTAGGTGAACGGCAGAATCAAACTCATCCAGAGAAAGGCATCAGGAAGCATCAGCTTTATTCATACCCTATCCACCACATGTGTGGCCTCTATCATAACCTTTCAAGCATTCGCTATTCTTCGCTAGCCCTGCTTAACTCCTGTCAGCCATCTTCCTTTTGACCTCCATGCTGGCCAAAGACCAAAAGGCCAAAGGGCTAACTAATCCCCTGAGTCAAAGGCCTTATCTACCTTTTTCAAGACCCCTCCCAGGAATGGGCGGGGTCTTGCAGGTAAGGTCAAGTTACCTAGGGAGAAAGGGTGGGGGATGAGGCTTCATCTCCCCCTTCTCTGAAATGTGAAAGAACCTTTTGTAATCCTAACTCCACCTTTAGCCATCGCTCATTATTTAACACTACATTTATGTATTTGTGTGAAACAGCTGAAAATCATTCTGCCCTTCGATACTGCATATGGGGACCACCTGCCTTCACAGCATATGCCACCTGCCTTCACAGCACCACCACCAATGTCCACGACAGCCCCAGAACAAAATCTCTCCTTTGGGTTTTGTGAGACCCCCAGTCAGTGCTGAGGTTCACGTCGTCTTAGAACGACACCAGGAAAGCCATGAAGAAAACCATCACCTAAATTGTTCCTCTCAGTTTCCCATTTTTCCAGTTTGCTTTGGTTTGGGGGCCATATCCTGGCAGCGCTGGGGGTCCTAGGGAAGGGATGGAACCTGGGCCTCCTGCATGCAGAGGCTGCACACAGCCCTGATCATCTGCCTACTTCCTATTCTTTCTCAGAGATCCAAGAGAGTGCCTTCATCTCTTTATAATCCCTCGGAGAGACACTTGGTGTATGTGTGGCCTCTGGGTTTGGTCCTCTCAATTGTCACAGTAAAATCCAGTTGTATCTGAGCACTGAGCCAGGGGAGGGACAAGTTCAGTCATGTGCTACAGCCTGCAGAGGCACACACGAGCTGGTCGTGAAAGCCGTAAGCTCTGGAAGCCCCGGTTTTCACTCATCCTAGATCTGAACTTTCTAGGTGGTAACTAAGTGTTAGTTTGTGAAGCACCATCTTTTCCTTAGAAACAAACATGGGCTTACCTGCTGGTATAGTGGTTACCTCCTCTTTGACTCCATTTAGCTTTCAACAAGCTGAGCCCAACTAAGAGCATCTTCAGAGAGATAGTACTTTAAGTATGGTACCTGCCTTGTACACAGCAAACCCAGGTTCGATCCCTGGCACCTGTATGGTCCCCCAAGCACCGCCAGGTGCAGCCCCCAAAACAAGAACAGCTTTTCCTGAGAGGAGTCAGGACCATATATAAAGTACATTTTTTTTTTTTGTTTTTTCAGGCCACACCTGTTTGATGCTCAGGGGTTACTCCTGGCTAAGCACTCAGAAATTGCCTCTGGCTTGGGGGGACCCTATGGGTCGCCGGGGGATAGAACCACGGTCCTTCCTTGGCTAGCACTTGCAAGGCAGACACCTTACCTCTAGCGCCACCTCGCCGGCCCCATAAAGTACATTTTAATATAGTACAGTTGAACAGAAGAAAGCCAATTATAAACACTACTTGATGAAAAAATACCTGTTTATGATGAACTGTTCTTTTACGCCATTATGAGTTGGTTTTAGGGCATTGGTGAAGGGTTCTTGACAGACTCCAGCATACTGCATTTAGCTGCCCAGGGTCTGGTGCTGTGATATCCAGCGCTTGCCCTGACCTCTCTAGTCATGGGCCAGTAGTACTGTTAAGCTGTCACCAGCGCACTTCCTGGAAGCTGGAAGCCCCAAGTGTCAAACTCTGTGGGAACTTCAACAGCCACGCGCTGATTCTTTTTCAGGGGGAAGGGCAGTACTCCAGGCTCAGGCTTACTCACAGCTCTACCTTCAGGAATATTCCTGGAGATGCTCCAGGAGACCACATGGGACGCCAGGGATTGAACCTGGGCCACATAGAAGGCAAATACTCTCGCTTGGATTACCTCTCGGGCTCCTCTGTGCTCTTTAGCAAAGACTCAGGGAAAGCCAGAACTCCTGCTGGCTGAGGAGCAAGTATGCAAGTGTGACCTCCTGGCTTGCAAGGCCAATGTCACACCACTGGGTGTCCTTCCACTGCTTGTCACACAACAGGCCTGGCCCCACAGCGGCCTGCTCCTCCTGCCTACCCCTCTCCAGTGAGCGCAGCACAGAAGAGAAACAAAAGAAATAACTGCTTACGGTTAGCAAAAGGACAATGATACTCTTCAATAAAAATTAATAAAAATATTTTATTGAATCTCAGGAACTTGGTACTTTTTAAAATTTCAAATCTCTGCACACAGATCACTCTACTTCCTAGAATAGCGGCAGTCAGGACTTGAAGATTGTCACTTATCTCCTCGTCACTAGCACAGAAACCCCAAGTCCTGACACGGGTGGTGCAGGCCCTGCTGACCACAACCCCCATCTGCTCTTTATTCAGTAGAGGAAGCAGAGGGGGGGCTCTCCCAAAGCAGGAGATGAGCCGAAGACCACGCAGACACCTTGGAATGTGAAGTGCTCTCGCTTGGCTCAGGGCAAAGCTGCGGAAATGAAGTTTTTAGTCCCTCAGAGAGCGCAGATGGCAGAGGTGGGAGCTGAGGCTGGCAGTAGTTCGGATCCACCTGTGGGCAGCTGGGAGGGAGTCAGTGCGACCAGTGGTGTTGCTGTAGCACCAGGCATTGAAGCCGGCAGCGGGCCCAAGCGGCGACCCTGAGTGTGAAAGGCTCTTAGCTCTTAGCTCTTGGGAACAGGCGCTAAATCCAGAAGCTTTTAGAGGTGCTGCCTGGGTTCTAGCAGTTAGCTATTTCCTGGGTGGTTTTCCTGCCTTCTTTCGCCTTCTTTCTAGGATGACTGCACCAACGAACGAGCCAGCCGAGGATGCGCACTGAAGAGAGAGGAAGGGCTCACCCGGCTGCCTTCTGGCAAGTCTGTTCTGCTCTAAAGCTGGACAACTAAGCACAGATCCACGTAGGCTCAGAGATAACCCAGTGATAGGTGGGTGACACGGGGAGCAGAGAATCTGGCTCATGGGTGGGGGGAGCAGGCACCTGTAGTGCAGACACAGCTCCAGGAGGGCGCACAACACCTGCCTGTCACTCAAGCTCTTTGCCCAAGAGGCTGTCTGGTCTGTACCGACACACACCTGCAGCCGCTGACCATGACCTTTAAATTGAGTCTGGCGGGATTCACCCCACCGCACCTCCCTGCCTGGTGTCAGTCAATTTTTTTTCCTTTTGACAAACTTGCAAACCTCTGAGTAAAAAAGACGAAGCTACATTCCAAGGTGTCTGTAAAGTGCCAGGCAGTGAGGATGTGCTCCCTGAGGTGCTCTGACCCACCTGCCTCTGTGTGCAAGTTAGCTTTGCTCCTGTAACACACATGCCCTCATTCACATGGTTGTTGGATTATTTAAGTGGCTGAGTATAAATCCAGCTAGTGTGAAGTTATTTCATAATTTTTAATATGCATTATCTGCAATAACATGTGACAGCTCCATACTGTGGATTGACACACAATACTTAGAACAGGTTCATCATATTTGGTTTTAAGTAAATAATAATGTTTTTAAGTCGCCTAAATAGCCATTCTGAGAGCTGTTTCATTCCACCAGGAAAATACAGGGTTTCTCCTCTATTTAAAAAAATTAAATACCAAAATAACTACATTTAAATAAATAATGTTATGAAGATGACATTTAAAAATCCACGATGGGGCCAAAGCCCTTGATCTCACGTGGCCGCTCGGCCAAGCCCTGAACACGCCAAGAAGGGACACACCTGTTCCTCAGGAGCACGGGGCCCCTGTACGGGCTCGTATGCTTCTCACCTGGTTCCTGCCTGCAGGAGAGACCTCGGCCTGGCTGGAGTCATCGGAGAGGCGAAGGGGCCTTTCCTTACCCCTTTCCCAGGACACGACAGGATGTTCCTGGCACAGCTGCTCTCCCCACGGTGGGGACACGCACCAGAGCTGGGGAGGCTGTGGACGAAGCCAAGAGCTAGAAGGCAGCTCCCCAAGCAGGAGCGGTGTGCCACGCACGAAGTTCTGTGGCGTGTTAGAAATGGGGTGAGAGACAAGAGCGAATCTTTTTTTTTTTCTTTCTTTCCAAATGAAGCAGTAATAGTTCCATGGTTTTAAACATACACAATTCTTAGGAGACTTGTTTTACTTAGAGTGGAAATTATGCTAGGGACAAAGTCAACACAAAGAAACAAACAACAAAGTAGCAAGAGAAACAGGTAAGTGCAGCGGGCAGTTCTCTCCATCCTGGCCACATGCAGCCCGCAGTGTCCGTCTGTCCACCATCCATCCTATGTGAAATGGAGGTGGGGTCAATTCATCGTAACTGCACTAACAGGGACAATCTGCAGAGGTCACCGAGGTGTTCCATCTGAACTCAAACAGGACAGACAAAAGCAAATCATGCCATAGGCTGAAAACAAACAACAAAAACAAATGAAACCGTGTTGTTTCTTTTCCCCAAACGAAATCCACACGAAAGGTCCTGTGTGATTCCAAAATTTCCAGAATAGAAATGGAGTGATGTGAAATGTCAAAGACCCCATTATTTTGTAAAGAAAGAAAGTACACCTCAAAATATTCTAATTCCACGTGTGGACAACAAAATACTGTCTTTTCTCCTAGCGCCGGCCTATGGGCCCTCCGAGGGCAGCCGGCAGGCACTGGGCGCGGCCACGCTCAAAGGAGCCGAGTCCCTGCGGGGAGTGGGGAGGCTGGGTGTCGGTGTCGGGCGGGGACACATAGTCTCTGGAAGCGGTTTTGTTCGGGTGTGACTTTTGTCTGAAAGAAGGAGTTTTAAGGCCACCTGGGTTTTCCTGTTCAGTGCTGAGGTGAAGTCCAACCGCAGGGCCCTCTACCCACCGAGGACGGGCTCCGAGCATCGGTGAGAGGCATGTCTCCTTTTGGCACCAGAGTCGTGCGTGCGGGTCCCCAGTATGGACAGATGCTGAGCTAGTTCTGGACGCTCTTCTCCCGCACCGAGGCCGGCGTGTCCGCGCTCAGGGCAATCACAATGCTCTCACCCTCTTCGGTCTTAACCCGCTTCAGCTCTGGCTGCTCCAGCTGGTCGCCATTCTGGCGCTTGGTGGGGAGCGAGGCTGAGGCAGAGGCGTGGGTTGCCAGCATGTGCAGAGGACTTGCTGCTGCTGAAAGAAGACGGGGAGTGAGACCTCTGAGTTCGTGCCCCCACTTCAGCCAGTGCCGACTGGCAAGAACCCCAAATGGATAGGATTGAGCAGGAACGGGGCAGCAAAGCCAGGCACTCCCATAGAAACAAACAAGTGAGGCACTTGGGGAGGCGGAGGCCATGGCAGAAGTCACATGCACCGGTAGGGTCACCCTGCTGATGCCAGACACTCCGAGAGCCCCTGGCTACTCCCCCTCACCTGTCCCAGGCCAATTCTGAAGGTGACCAAAGACTGGTCAGCACCAGAAGAGGGAGAAGACGGTGGCACCAGGAGGCCCAAGGAGCAGCCCAGGATGGGCCTGTCTAGTGGGCAGCTAAACCGACCAGATGTGGCCGCCATCGTGGTTGCCAGACCTGCTGGTTTACTGAGTATGATCTGTGAGCTGGTGGGATTCTTGCTGCATATCCTGACAATATTTGAATTTGAATTTTTTTTGTTTTGTTTTTGGGCCACACCCGTTTGACGTTCAGGGGTTACTCCTGGCTATGCACTCAGAAATTGCCCCTGGCTTGGGGGGGGTTCCATATGGGACGCCAGGGGATCGAACCGCGGTCTGTCCTATGCTAGCGCTTGCAAGGCAGACACCTTACCTCTAGTGCCACCTTCCCGGCCCCGATATTTGAATTTTAATAGTCATTCTAGCAGGTACGGGAATTGGGGAAATTAAGGAATTATCTCCTGAGAAATGGAACCTGAAGATGTTGGGAGAGGAGAGACCAGCACCCCAACACCACTGCACAAACTGTGGGGAACCAAACTGCATACAGGGGGACCGAAGTGACAGGACAGCAGGGAGGGAGGGCTCTGCTGAGCCTGCACACAGAGGGTCCCCTGAGTCTCGCTAGGACTAATTCCCAACTGCAGAGCAAGGAGTCGGCCCTGAGCACCACCAGGTGTGACAAAAACAAACACAAACCAAAAAAATTGAACCCTGAAAAATGGAGGCATATTCCACTACAGACACTTGAGAGCCACCAGGAATACGAGATTCAGACTACACTAAAACCAGAATATCTTAAATGAGCCACAGAGCGGAGACCCAGACTGGGCACAGCCGACACTCAGCAGCAGTCGCCAAGGGGAAACCTTGCGGCTTTCTCATCTACCATGAGCCCACACATGCCTCAAACCCTCCACCCTTGGGAGAGTGGGGCAGGGGGAAGAGGAAGAGCTGGACCAAGAGCCTGGTGAGGAGCCGGGGGGAGAGGGGGGGAGGCAAGCTCAGGCCCAGCTGACTTTCACCAGGATATGGACGGGACCCGAAGCTCCTGGTCTCCAGCTGTGGCGTGCAGGGCCACCATCACCCTCCTGCCCGAACCAGCGAGGCCCCTCATGCTACCTACCACCTGTGCCCCAGTCACCAAAGGGGTGTCCTGAGCTGGCTGAGACTTGCAAGGCAGAGCAGGGAGCACACTTGTCTTTGCAGAAGGCAGGCACAGGGCAGTGCTCCCAGGAAGTGCACCCTGCTGTGGCCCCCACCCAAGCCTTGGGCGTCCGAGAGAGGCATAAATGTTCTGGTAGTGAAGCTGTGAGAGTCAGGAATGAACTGGGGGTCGCGCACACCCCCGCCAAGGTAAGCGACCCCAGGAACCAGCGCCCCCCCCCCCCCCCCCCGCCGCCGCCACGGGATTTCGCACAGCTTAGAAGCGCCACAGTTGGAATCGAGCCTTGAGGAAACTTCTCTCTGGAAACTGGTACTGCTACTTACCACTGTTCACCTGGCCGTGGACGGCGGGGACGGGCACCACATGCGTCCCATTCTGGGTGACAGTTTTGATGGGGAGCTGGTGCTGGCCCAGTGGTGCCTGCTGGACTATGGTGACTGTCTGCACCGGGGTGGGCTGGGGGGTCTGAATGATCCGCCCGGCGGCGCCCAGCGTGGCGTGGCTGATGGCGGGAACAGGCTCCACTTTCACTGAAACGGGAGAGGAGGTTACAGGGAGCCCCACTGGAGGTTGGGGGCCGGTGAGCCAGCCCTGCCACTGCTCACCTTTGACTTCCCTGTGTTCCCCGTTCTCCTGGGGCTCTGCCTTCGGAGGGGCCAGCACGGCTGCCTGGGTGACCACTGCCTGCCCGGCGACCGTGTACGTGTTGGCGGGGGCCAGCGCAGCCACGCTGGTGACAGACACGGTGGGGATCTGGTGGACGACGTGCACCGTCTGCATCACGGGCTGCTGGGAGGTGGCGCTGGTGACGGGGGTGGCGACCGCGTAGGTGACAGGCTTGATGGCCTGAGGCAGCTGCCGCTGCACAGCAATGAGGACAGGCTGGCTGGACAAAGGCGAGCCTGTGGGGACGGGGGAGTGGGAGGCGTGAGGCCAGGGTCCGAGGCACCAGCACTCACAACCACACGCAAGGTCATGCCCTGGGAACGGCATCTGCTCTCTCACTCGTCTCTGCTGTGTGCAGTCCTGACCAGGCCCCTTCCTGCACAGGAGCAGAGCCGGGTCTTGGCTGCCCCCATTCTGCCCGGGTGTGCACACACATGCCCATGGGCACAGGAAATGGCACCGCAGCACAGTTTCCTGAGGTGCAGCAGGAACCACAGCAGGAGGCAGATACATTCTAACTGCCCAGTGAAGCCACCTTCTTAGGCCCAAAGACAGGTGCTTTCCCCGCACGATCGCCTGTTACTCGAACAGCCTTTCTCTCTACCCCACACCCCCATTCTCTTAGTTTGGGGTACCCCAGGAGGAGCTTGTGAGTGGGGAAACCGGGCCTCTCGTTCATCGAGCAGGTTGCGGCCACCTCACTCACGGCATGCTGGAATCCCAGGCTCCCGCAAATCTCACCTGGGGCGCTCTGTGCAAAGCGCGTCTCCTGGATGACAGCGAGTTTGGGTTGCTGGGTGCCAGGCTCAGGCTCCAGGGGGGCTGGTGAACCTTCCCTTGACAGGCTCTCAGGGGTCTGGGCACCGCTGGAGTGGGCAGACAGCACCCCAGCATGGTTGGGAGAGGCTGGTGCGCTTCTGTGGCAGCAAAGAGAGAGCAGTGGGTCACCTAGCCAGAACTGACGGGCAGCTTGAGGCTGGCCAGCATCTTGCAAAAGGGGATGTCATTTGTCCTCTGCCCAGCTACTCTGGTCCCCGAGTCCCACAGCTTGTGACAAACACTCAGTGGGACTCAATTCGCTGTGGCAGAGCCACCGGGCACTGGGCAGGCCATGCATGGGGCAGTGAATGGCAGGGAGCATGGGGCTTTCGACCCTGTTAGTCCTTCCACTTGTTTCTCCCTAAAACGTGGCACCCACTTCTTAAAGAAGCTGCCATGGCGTGGCTGTACGGGCTCCTGTGCAGCTCAAGGTGAAGCGGCGAAAGCAACTTCTCGTGGGGTGGCATGGGGGGGGGGGGGCACTTTCTTGGACAGCAGCTCTGCTCTACTGCACAGTCCCGAGTAGTAAGCAGGCCGCGCTCGCTTGCCGTCGGCACCCACTCGACTCAGTGCAGGGAGGTCCAAACTGGACAGTCTTGAGTTGTTTGGGGTCACTCGAAGCACACACCTCACAGGGAGCAACCTGCCCTCTCCTTCTGACTCAAAGCCCCAACCCAGCAGTTCATCACTGCTGCATTTGAAGATGCACCCAGATGTGAGCGGCCACTCGGTTGTCCCAGTTCCTTACCTCGAGGAGAGCGGTCCCAGAGGTGTTCGGAAGCAAGGTACGCCCCTCGGCCGTCTCTTCCTGAAAGCCTGCTCTATCAATTTGCTTTCAGAGGCCGGGTCTATCCTCCAGAAGGAGCCTTTGCCCGGTTCTTCCTGGGAACGTGGTACTTTGATGAAATAACGGTTCAGAGAGAGATTGTGGCGAATTGAATTCTATGAAACAAAAACACGTAGAATTAGTATATTTCTTTGCTGAGAAAGAAAAACGTGCCCTGACTTTATTGCGCTGCATAGTAGAAACCCGGTGTTGGGGTACTACCGAAGGTGGGGTGCGCTTGTGTCTTCTAAGGAGGGGGTAGGAGGGATGGGAGATGAAGCACGGGGAGGCGCAGACATAAGAAAAAATCATTCTCTGCACCAGAACCATCCTCAACAGCCTTCTCGGCCAACCTCGCCCCCATCAGGACAAGCAGCACTGAGTGGGGTCCTGCTCAGCCGTTCCCAGAGGCTACTCCACTCCTGGGGCTCCAGCTGACCCAGCTGTGCTCCAAGCCCCTGAGCCTTCCCCAGCCCCAGGCACCATCAGAGCCAGGAAACTAGCTTGGAGAGCCTTTCGTGGTCATCTCGATGTGAAGGGGCCCAGGGCATAAGCCGCTTTGCCCTTCTCGGCTGTGTAGTTCCTGCAAGTGCTCAACGTGACCTCACGAGGGTCTGCAAACAATTCCCATGGCAATGAGAACTGGGAATTGCAAAACCATCTCCAAACTCCCAAACCACCAAGAGAAAACATCCAGGGGACACAGCTGTCCTTCAGAGTGTGTGAGATTGGCCAGACTACACCAGGACCATAGCTTCCTGAGCACTGTTGCGTGAGCCTGAGCCAAACCCTGCAACACTGCCTGGTCCCAGCACCACTGGCTCAGCTGGCGGAGAAATGTAAGGTGTGGACCAAGGAGACCCAAGCAGCATGACTGCGGCAGGTGACCCCTGGACATCGATCCAGGCTGTTGGTGAGAGCTGGGAATCAAGGAGCTACGGGAACTAAAGGCCTTCCTCACGTCCAGCTACGTCAACAGCGACAACAGAGCCCAGGTACTCGGGATGCTGGAGCACAGAGAAGGCAAGTCCTTCCTCTTCCACCGACAGAGGCCTGGGGATGCACCACAAAGACAGGACTGAAAAAGGAAATGACCGGGCACAGCAAAAGGACAGTGGGTGGAGCAGGAGCCCCTCAACAATGCTGGTATGGCCCAAAATCAAAAAAGATAAAGAGGGTCAGAGATAGCACATCTCGGCAGAGTGTTGCCTTGCATCCAGTAGACCAGGACAGATGGTGGTTCGAATCCTGGTATCCCATATGGTTTCCTGAGCCTGCCAGAGCGATTTCTGAACGCAAAGCCAGGAGTAACCCGAGTGCCGTAGCTGGGTGTGACACCCCCCCCCCAAATAAACAGAACAATATAAATAGAAGAATCCTATACATTTGGCTGGGGGGGAGCCCAAGTGGTCGAGTGCTTGGTCTGCTCGCATGAGGAACTGCTCCACCAAGAAACCTCCGAACCACAAGGAGCATGGAGGAGTGAACGGGCCCGCCCAGCTCACTTGACTCTCTCGCCGCTGTCCTGTCAACCGCCCTGGAGTGTCTGTCTGGCCGCTCCACTCCAGCCAAGGGAGATGGCATGGCAGAGGGTGGGGTGGAGGCTGTGCAGAGTGAACCCACCAACAACTCTCCAACTTCTGTTCTTTATTTGTTTTGGGGCCACAACCAGTGGCACGCAGGGGTTTTCTGTGACTCTGTGCTCAGCAATCACTCCTGGTAGTGCTCAGGGGACCCCTATGGGATGCTGGAGATTGAACTCGGTTGGCCACATGCAAGGCAAATGCCCTCCCCAACTGTGCTGTCCCTCCGGCCCCAGTAACTTCTATTCTTTTTTGGTTCTTTCTTTTTTTTTTTTGGTTTTGGTTTTGGTTTTTGGGCCACACCCAGCGGTGCTCAGGGGTTACTCCTGGCTATCTGCTCAGAAATAGCTCCTGGCAGGCACCGGGGACCATATGGGACATCGGGATTCGAACCAACCACCTGTGGTCCTGGGTCGCCTGCAACGCCGCTGTGCTATCTCTCCGGTCCCAACTTCTATTCTTATTTTCATTTTGTGTTTTGGTCTTTGGGCACACTTGATGAGGTGGAGGAGACCATATGGGGCGGCAGAAATGGAACCACAGCAGTCTCTCTCTCCTCTTTCTCTCCAACCATAACTTTTTACTCATATACAAAGTACTAGCCTGGGGCCGGGCGGTGGCGCTGGAGGTAAGGTGCCTGCCTTGCCTGCGCTAGCCTAGGACGGACCTTGGTTTGATCCCCCGGCGTCCCATATGGTCCCCCAAGAAGCCAGGAGCGACTTCTGAGCGCATAGCCAGGAGTAACCCCTGAGCGTCACAGGGTGTGGCCCAAAAACCAAAAAAAAAAAAAAACAAACAAACAAAAAAACAAAGTACTAGCCTATATATATAGGCTAACTACTAGCCTATATTTTACAAAATCCTTTTGAGTGAATGAGCACCCAATGAAAGAAAAGTCTCCTTTTCCTCCATGCTCTCCCGGAAGTGGGTGAGCCTCCGGGCGCCCAAGATGGCACAGCGGAAGCTTGCAAACCCCTAGGATCCAGCCTGTGTGCTCACACCCCTGGCCAGGAAGGGCAGGAAACATCTGGAAACCCACAAGTTTCCAGAAACTTGAAAAGGGCTGTTTTGGTGGATAGGCCCCGGCTCTTTCTCCATAGGACTGGGGAACATAGTAGGGAGGGAGGGCACATACCTTGCACGTGGCCGACCTGGGTTCAATCCCACTATCCCATATGGTCCCCTGGGAGAAATTCCTGGGCAAGCTGGGTATGGCCCAGACTGAGAATGGGAAGCCGGCTCTCCTGAAACAGGCGCAGGCAGGAAAGGCGACGCACGAGCAGGGCACACGATGCCTCATGTGGCTACTGAGGAGATCACTAGGGCCACTTGGAAGCAAAGACAGATGTGCAGATGGGGACGGGCATGAACAGGCAAAGCTGGAGCCCACATAGGAAGGAGGACCCGGGGTACTTTCTCTCGGCTAAGCCCCAAGCCAGAATCCAAATACCAAAACCAAAGAACAAAATTAAACAACACCTGGGGCTGATGACAGGGTCCTAAAGCAGGAACCTAAGAAAAGCATGCAGAGACCGGGGTTTGTACTCTGGCTCTGAAGGGTCTCCCAGGAGCCCCAGAGCAAGCCCTGAGCACTGCCAGGCTTAACCCATCAAAAGCAACATTATCGGAACCGGAGGAATAGCAGAGCGGTAGGGTGTTTGCCTTACACGTGGCTAACCCAGGACAGACCTGGGTTTGATCCCCAGTGTCCCACATGGTCCCCAAGCCAAGAGTGATTTCTGAGTGCATAGCCAGGAGTAACCCTGAGCATCTCTGAGTGTGGTCCAAAAACAAAAACAAAAAAAAGCAACATTATCTCCATGAATGAATGAATGAATGAAGGCTAAGAGAGCTTGCTCTAGCCTCAGTGAAGGGCTACACAGACTGCCCAGAAGAAACAGGCATGCTGCGGTCTCTGTTCAATATAGGCCACTGCGTGAAGGGATTTGAGTTGTTTGTTTCTTTGGTTTTCATGTCCTACCCAACAGTGCTCAGTCAGGGCACCACGCAGATGGCGAAGATCAAGCCCAGGTCAGCATGTGCAAGGCAAGCACCTTAGCACTGTGTTGTGTTTCCAACCCCAGGGAAGCAGCCTTGAGGGACATGATTTCTCCATGAAAAACCCTTGAGTGTGCTGCAGGCCAGCATGAAGCCACCCCCAGATGAAGTGGAGGCAAGAGAGCAGCCGTGCTGAGGATGCTTTTTTTTTTTTTTTTTGGCTTTTGGGCCACACCTGGTGACGCTCAAGGGTTACTCCTGGCTATGCGCTCAGAAGTCGCTCCTGGCTTGAGGAACCATATGGGACACCGGGGGATCGAACCACGGTCCGTCCTAGGCTAGCGCAGGCAAGGCAGACACCTTACCTCTATCGCCACCACGCCGGCCCCTGAGGATGCTTTTACAGTAGTGTTGTGGCCTCAAATTGAGGGCTGTTTTGTATCACTCAGATCCCTAGACCCAAAGGATACGCCACACTCTTTTTGGGGGCAGGAGTAGTGGAGGACTCCTGAAGCAATGCTTAAAAGGGCACAGGAGCCAGTCCTGGGATACTCGGTCACTGAGCCCGGCGGCTCGGTGCTCAAGCCCAGGATGATCAGAGCAACCTAGGGCTGAAACACAGGGTGTTGGGGCTTGACTTGAGGCTCCCCAGTTCAGTGAAGAAAGGAGTTGCTCTGGCCACAGGAAGCAGTGGAGCCAAGAGCCGGTGGGGAGTGCAGGCTGAGGCTCCTTCCGCCAGGGCGCTGCTCTCACCTCACAGGGCCCCACAGTCAGCCAAGCAAGTCAGCGTGGACTGACCAGCAAGGAAAGGGCCCAGGGACTCGCCAGCGCGCCTAGAGGCACTTACCTGCCAGCCCTTGTCCGCAGTCCTGTAATAGGGATAGTTTTTAGTGATGTGAGTATAAATCCCGTTGAGGGTGAGCTGCTTGTCAGGAGCCATCGTAATTGCTTGTACAATCAACTGTGCGTAGGAATAGGGTGGCTTTGAATCGTCCTGTGTTCAAGTTAGAAAGGAAAATCATACTGATGTCATCATTTGTTTTAGTTTTGGAGCCATAAAATCCTGCATCTGCTCTCAGGGATACCTCCTGATGAATTGGGGAGCCATAGGGGACATCAAGAACCAAACCATGGGGCCAGAGAGATAGCATGGAGATTAGGCATTTGCCTTTCATGCAGAAGGTCATCAGTTTGAATATCGGCGTCCCATATGGTCCCCCGTGCCTCCCAGGAGCAATTTCTGAGCATGGAGCCAGGAGTATCCCCTGAGCACTGCCGGGTATGACCAAAAAAAAAAAAAAAAAAAAAAAAAACCAAGAAAAAAGAACCAACTGTGTGCAAGGCTAGAGCCCTAGCCACTGTGCTAGCTCTCTAGCCCTTACCAGAATCTTCACTAAATTGACCAAACTCACAATTAATGCTTCTGAATGTTCCTGGGACAATATATTGGTTTTATTACTAGAAAAAAGAAAACTAGGAGAATTAGAATTAGAAGCAGGATTAGAGGAAGTGAACGAAAACATGTATAGTCATGTGAAAAAAAGCTACCTAAGGAGGGAGCCCAAAAGACAAAAGTGAAAAGAGAGGAGTTGGCCCAGGACAGCCCCACAGAAGAGCCAGGAGGCTGGCATAGCTCCCAAGTCCAGGGGAGGGTCCCATCCCTGGGTCCTGTCCCAGCCACACAGCTCAAGACTCTGGAGCCAGCAGTGGTCCCAGTTCCTGTGGTGGTGAATATCCGTGGTGGCAAGCAGGGAGTGAGTGTAGAAAGAGCTCAATTGTACAAACAGTTGAGGCGGGGCCTGAGAGATAGTATGGAGGTAGGGAGTTTGCCTTGCATGCAATAGGATGGTGGTTGGAATCCCAGCATCCCATATGGTCCCCTGTGCCTGCCAGGAGTGATTTCTGAGTGTAGAGCCAGGAGTAACCCCTGAGCGCTGCCGGGAGTGACCCCAAAACAAAAACAAAAATAAAAATCCTACTTGGGGGGCTGTAGCAATAGCACAGCGGTAAGGCATTTGCTTTGCACGCACCAACACAGGACAGATCCTGGTTCAATCCCAGCATCCCATATGGTCCCCTGAGCCTAACAGGAGCGATTTCTGAGTATAGAGCCAGGAGTAACCCCTGAGCGCTGCTGGGTGTGAACCCCAAAAAAGAAACAAACAAACAGTTGAGGCAAGCAATAGCCTCATTGGTCTCCACTATGGAACAAGGCCCCATGAGGGGAGCACAGGCCAGAAGGAAGGTTCCAGAAAACAGGACACACCACCCTTGAGGACCAGAAAACACGCCTGCAGCCCACGAACAGCTCCCCAGGGGAAACACTTCTGTTGGCAGCCAGGTAACTGGGCCGTCCAGCAATGCCAGGCCTGAGCAAGGACAGCAGCCTCTCTCTCCCTGGCCCGGCTCACTCCCTGGCCTCAACAGTTACCTTGGGACTGTCCCCACCCGACGCCTCCTTCTCATTCTCTGGCTGTGAGCTGTCGGTCATTAGACTGAGGTCAGATGGCATCACGCGGCCTATTTTGTAACCTGAAGACCCTGCTCCCCGGGGACTGGACGGGCAGGAGTTTGCAGCACTGATGGTCCCTGTCGGGGAGGGCAGGGGGCTGATGAGGTGGGCCATGGTGTCTGGAATGTTGATGGTCAGGGGCGAGATGTGGGCCTGCACCGGCTTCACCGGGGACTCGGGTGCCTCCGGCTTCTCCCGCTTCTCGCTGGACAAGGCAGTGAACGTGATCTTGATGTTCGTGCTCGGGAAGCGGAAGGTGCACCTGGAGGAGAAAGATTGTGTCAGCCGTAGAGCAGCGGCCACAGGCCACTGAGCACCCAGGGTTGGGAAGCCCAAGTACTGAGTTGGGGGCACCAGCCCAGTGCCACTCCCCTGAAAAGGGGCGATGCGTGTAAGTCAGGGACGAGACTTCAACTCCTCGGTCCTCGAGCCTTCCAGACAAGTGTACATCAGGGTACAGCACTTCCTCGCTGTTCTTACTTGAGAAAGAAAAATTCCCTTTTCAGGGCCAGTACACAGTAGGTGCCTAATAAATGCGAGATCCTAAAAGGAACTACACTCCGTCACTAACAGTGTGTAAACCACAGTGTCTAAAAGGAAACTAAAAGGAAAATTGTCTGCCAGAGGGGGGTGGGAGAGAAACCGGGGGACATGGTGGCGGGATGGGGACACTGGGGAAGGGACGCGTGCTCAGATGCTGTACGACTGATGGAAACTCAACAACTTTGTGTCTGCGCATCTCACAGTGATTTTAAAAGGCAAAAGGAAAATCACTCCTCCCCTTTAAAGGACGCCAGGGGCTGCAGAGACAGGAAAGCTGGTAAGGTGCTTGCCTTTCATGCAACCAACCCAGATTCTACCTCTACACACCCCAGCACCCTGTGCCTGGCCAAGAGAAACCCCACAGTGCAGAGCTAAGAATAAGTCCTGAGCAATGAATGACACAGGTGTGTCTCAAAACAAACATTTTATCACATGATAAAGACGATCACGTTAGGGGCCAGGGAGGGTATTTCGCCCCGCATGGTCCACCCAGGCTCGACCCATAGGTTCCCCTGAGCCTACCCGGAGTGATCCCTAAGCAGAGTCAGGAGTGATCCTGAGTGCGTCTGGGTGTGGCTGAAAAGCTAAACCAAACCAACAAAAGGTTGTCAAGTATTTTTTTATTTTGTTTTATTTTATTTTATTTTATTTTATTTTTTGGTTTTTGGACCACACCCAGCAGTGCTCAGGGGTCACTCCTGGCTGTCTGCTCAGAAATAGCTCCTGGCAGGCACGGGGGACCCTATGGGACACCGGGATTCGAACCAACCACCTTTGGTGCTGGATCGGTGGCTGCTTGCAAGGCAAACGCCGCTGTGCTATCTCTCCGGGCCTTTTTTAAATCTTCTAATGTACTGAGGAAAAACAAACAAACAAACAAAAAAAAACAGCATGGCTATCAGTTTATGTTCACTTGGGTTGATTTCTTTCCTTTTTTGGTTTGGGGGTCATACCTGGTGGTGCTTGGGAGACCCTGTGAGATACTGGGAATGGAATCCAGTTCAGCCATGTGCAAGGCAAACGCCCTCTCTGCTGTGCTATTGCTCTGGCTCCTAGCTTTTTCTTTGAGTCAACAGACTCAGCTCACACAGGCCCTTATCCCAACTACGGAGGCGTCCGGGTCTGGGGACTAGTCTTGACAGCACCCAAGTCAACACGGTGCCAGGGCGGGTGGCCATTGTGACCTGAGGTCTGACTGCGGCACCTCTGCTGAGTTCCAGCAGCCTGGTTGGCAGGTGTCAAGGGAGTTCCTTAGAGCTCTGGGGACCCGGCTCAGACAGAGGTCCGGAGCTCAGTGCCAGCACCTCATGGTCCTGTCAATGTGGTTCACTGAACGTGGTCCCTAGGATAGGGCACTCACCCCAGTGTGACCCCTGCACCCTGGGTGTGGGCCAGAACCAGGAGTAAGCCCGAGCACTGTTGGGCCTGACTCATCTCCCCCATAACTGAGAAATGTAGTAGGCAGGAGCTTTGAGGCCCCAGGGACAAAACCCAGCTTTCACAGGCGAGGCTGTCCTCCCGGCAGGTTCTCTGCCCTCAGCCAGGTTTGGTGTCCTGTGCTGAGGAGACCAGAGCCGAGAGCAGTTGTCCCAGCAAAGGCAGAGAACCCAGTCTGGGGGCCAGAGAGATAGCATGGAGGTAAGGCGTTTACCTTTCATGCAGAAGGTCATCGGTTCGAATCCCGGTGTCCCATATGGTCCCCGTGCCTGCCAGGAGCAATTTCTGAGCATGGAGCCAGGAGTAACCCCTGAGCACTGCCGGGTGTGACCCAAAAACCACACAAAAAATACAAAAACAAAAAAAGAATCCAGTCTAGTTTGCACGGGAAGGCACTATCCAACATGATGGGCCCTAGTGTGACAAGGGATTGTATTGCACGTGTCCACCAAGCATTCCTTCCTTCCTTCCTTCCTTCCTTCCTTCCTTCCTTCCTTCCTTCCTTCCTTCCTTCCTTCCTTCCTTCCTTCCTTCCTTCCTTCCTCCCTCCCTCCCTTCCTTCATTTTTGGTTTGGGGACCATACGTGGTGGCGCACAGGGTTACTTCCAGGCTCTGCACTCAAAAATCATCCCTGGCGGGGCCGGGAAGGTGGCGCTAGAGGTAAGGTGTCTGCCTTACAAGCGCGCCAAGGAACGGACCGACCGAGGTTCGATCCCCCGGCGTCCCATATGGTCCCCCCAAGCCAGGGGCGATTTCTGAGCACATAGCCAGGAGTAACCCCTGAGAGTCAAACGGGTGTGGCCCAAAAACCAAAAAAAAAAAAAAAAAAAAAAATCATCCCTGGCAGGCTCGGGGACCATATGGAATGCTGCGTGTAAGGCAAACGCCTTACCGCTGGCTATCTCTCCAGCCCCCCATCAAGCCCTGAGCACTATTCTCCCTGAGAGCCATGTCCGTCCACAACAGCAGTTGGGTAGCAGCCGGGCACCTCCCTGCAGGCCCTGCTCCCAGTCAGCCTTTCAGGGAAGCAAGGCCCAGCTGCGAGTGCCCAGGACAAAGTGCCACTGCTCACACCAGTAACGATTCCTGTTTGCTTGTGCTCCCCCAGATCCCAGTCCCGAACCCCAGCAGCCGATGGCGCCGAGTGAGGCTCTGCCTCGGGCTCAGGAGCAGAACTTTGGGCTGGCTCCTACCCCAGTACCGGCAGCTGCTCCACCCCACCCCCCTACTCCTCTCATTCAAGAGACCCTGGAGGAGCCAGACACAAGGAAAGGATGCACGTGTGGCAGGGGGAACCACAGGGAGTGACGAGGAGACACAGTGGGGCTGAAGCCAGGAGAGGAGCGCCCACCTCACCGGGACAGTGCTCAGGGGTCACCCAAGGGCCCACGTAGGAGGCTGAGGCCTGGCTGGGCACGAGGGTGCTGGCTACGCACTGAGGAGCCAGATGTGTCATCTGAGGCTCTCCTGCAGGTTTCTACTGCACGAGGTTGGACCCCACAGACAGTCATGTGCTTGCCGTGAACAGCTTGTCTGGAGGTGAAACTACTCTGCGCACCCTACCCAGCAACAGAGAACCAAGCAGGAGACACCTCAGGGGCTGGAGCGCGCAGGAGCCCCTGGACCTCCTGATTCCTTTCACTGATGTCGAAGAGCAATAACAGGGACTGGAGCAACAGTACAGCGGAGAGGGCATTTGCCTTGTACGCAGCCAACAAGGGCTCAATTTTCAGCATCCCAAATGGTCCCTCGAGCACAGCTAGGAATGGTTTCTGGGCACAGAGCCAGGAGTAACCACTGAGCACTACTGGGTGTGACACACGCAAAAAAAAAATTATGGCACACACACACACCATATAAGAAAAGATAAAATCATGTAATTTGCCGCAATATAAAGGAAGCTGAAGAGAATAAGCAGGAAGAAAAGGTGCTTGCCTGGCACACAGTAGACCCAGGTTCGATTCCTGGCATCCCACATGGTCCTCCAAACATCGCCAGGAGTAATTCCTGAGTGCCAAACCAGGCGCCAAGTACAGCCCCAAAACAAAATCATCTCATGTGTGAGACATACTAGAAACCCACAGGAAGGGACAACAGCCAAAAGCAACAGATCGAAAACTCAGCGATTGGCAAATTCAAAAAGGAACTTGCAGTTAGCCAGCAGCAGTCACCTCATATTTAGAGTATATTTATTTTTTCTGGGGGGGTTATGCTTAGGGCCACACCCAGTGGAGCTCAGGGATTACTCCTGGCTCTGCACTCAGGAATAGCTGGGGGGGGGGGGCATATAGGATGCTGGGGATGGAACTGGGGTTGGCCTCACAGAAGGCACACAACATCTCCGCATCCCCACTGTACCTCTCAGAGAGAACTGAACTTCTCACGGGAGTCAACACCCTCAGCCAACCACCCTTTCTCAATTCTCCCACAGGGCTGTCGCTTTTATTTTCTTTTATTTACTTATTTTTGGCTTTTGGGTCACACCCGGAGGTGCTCAGGGGACCATATGGGACGCTGGGATTTGAATCACCCTCGGTCCTGGGTGCAAGATAGCTGTGCTATCTCTCTGTCCTCAAGGCCTGTTTTTGCACCAGGTGATAGTGGGGCCCGAGAGGTGGCGCTAGAGTTAGAGGTAAGGTGTCTGCCTTGCAAGCGCCAGCCAAGGAAGGACCTCCTCGGTTTCATCCCCCAGCGTCCCATATGGTCCTCCCAAGCCAGGGGCAGTTTCTGAGCGCTTAGCCAGGAGTAACCCCTGAGCATCAAACAGTGTGGCCCAGAAAACCAAAAAAAAAAAAAAAAAAAAAAAAGGTGATAGTATAGCGGACAGGCACTGCTTGCCTTACATGCAGCAACCCAGGTTAAACCCCAGCACCCCATTTGGTCCCCCAGGCCTGCAGAGCCAGGATTAATCCCTGAACACAGCTATGTCTGCCCCCCCCCAATAAATTAAAGATCTAAAAGTCCACCCAGAGTAACCCCTGAGCACTGCTGAGTGTGACCCAAAAACCAAAACAAAAAATAAAAATAAAAGCCCACTAGGCTTTGAGCTTTGGGGAGGGAGGACATTTCTAGGGGAACCAACAGGGCAGATGAGTAAGTATCCTGTGGAGGCGCAGGGAGGACTGACAGAGAGGAGCGAGGTTCACTCGGGAGCAACGCTTGCCTTTGGAGTACCTCTGCACAGCCTTGGTTCACAAATTCTGAAAAGCGAACAGTTCCCAAAAGCCTGACCTGGAATCATCTGGCAGCTAAATCTGGTCTGAATCGAGAAACCAATTACAGCCTTTAATTACCCCCGTTGGAATATTCATGTGTTTTTGACAGAAATTCTGTGTCAGATCACAATCTCAGGGTGAAATAATATCCCTCCGTACTTCTCTAAAATCCTGAGCACTCTGATGGGAAACGTGGGCCAGGCTCTGGGCAGATCTCTTACATTCAGCCACAACAGAAAAGTTAGTGTCACTTCCTACTAATTTCCCCAGAAACATTCTTTTTTTTTGGTTTTTGGGCCACACCCGGCGATGCTCAGGGGTCACTCCTGGCTGTCTGCTCAGAAATAGCTCCTGGCAGGCACGGGGAACCCAATGGGACACCGGGATTCGAACCAACCAACCACCTTTGGTCCTGGATCGGCTGCTTGCAAGGCAAACGCCGCTATGCCGCTGTGCTATTTCTCCGGGTCCCTTCCCAGTGATTCTTGACTACAGTGCCAACCACACCCATTTATTACTTTGAACTGAAAGTAGTTAAGAAGAGCAAATAAAAAATATTTGCCACCCTCCACATATATTAAAGCAGACTATAAATTTAACATTGTGAAGACTTTTCCCGAGTCTGGTTCCTGGCACCCCATGTGGTCCCCTGAGCACCTCCAGGAGTGATCCCTGAGCACAGAGCCAGGAGTAAAGCCCAAGTAACACTTCTTCCATGTTTTGTGTTTAGGGGTCAGTGGTGCTCAATGACTATTTCCCCCTGCACAAAAACCCAGCAGGTGGTGGGTGATCAGACCTGATGGGCCACAAAAGACAAGCACCTCAAGGCACAAGATCTCTCTAGCCCCTCGCCCCCAAACAATCTTCTAATAGCCCACAGGGTTTCTCCAACAAGGTAATAAGCCAGGAAAGAAAAGAAAGATTCTCAGGGGTACAGGGTCAGTGCTGGGCAGCAAGTCCCTCCTGCGGCCTCCTCTGAGGTTCACTCACCTAGAACTCAGGCTCTGAAGGCTCCAATCAACACCCACAGAGCCCATGGCCAAAAATCACCAAACACGCCAATCAACAGTGGATGGCGAAGAAGCGTTTCTCAGGGAATCATCAGAAATGATGAGGGCTGGGAAGGTGGCGCTAGAGGTAAGGTGTCTGCCTTGCAAAAACCAAAAAAAAAAAAAAAAAAAAAAAAAGAAATGACGAGAGAGCAAACACAGTGGGGAGTGGGGAGGGCGTTTGACTTTGATCTCCAACATCTCATTGGTTCTTGGTTCTCGGCATTTTGGCTAATAAAATCAAGTGAGCTCCAATATCCCATGTGATGCCTGAGCAACGCCAGGAGTAATTCTTGAGTACCTCTAGGTGTGGTCCAAACAAACAAGCAAGCAAGCAAACAAACAAACAAAAATACTAGAGAAACCTCATCAAAAACAGGGAGAAGAGGGCCAGATAGCAGATAGCACAGAGGTGTTTGCCTTGCAAGCAGCCGATCCAGGACCAGAGGTGGTTGGTTCGAATCCCGGTGTCCCATACGGTCGGTCCCCCATGCCTGCCAGGAGCTATTTCTAAGCAGACAGCCAGGAGTAACCCCTGAGCAACGCCGGGTGTAGCCCAAAAACCAAAAACCAAAAAAAAAAAAAAAAAAAAAAAAAACAGGGAGAAGAGGGCTGAAAAGATAATACAGAGGGTAGGGAACTTGTGACTGACCCCTGGTTTCCCATATGGTCCCCGACCCTGCCAGGAGTGATTTCTGAGCAGAGCCAGGAGTAAGTCCTGAGTATCCCCGGGCATGTCCAAAAACAAACAAACAAACAAACAATCATCTCATACTACATCTCATACTACATATAGCAAAAAACAAGAACAACCAGTGCTGGCAGGGATGTCATTCCCTGTTGAGGGGAACATCAACTGGTCCAGCCTTCTGCAAAAATAATAGACATTTGGGGCCGGAGAGATAGCATAGAGGGTAAGGCGTTTGCCTTTCATGCAGAAGGTTATCGGTTCGAATCTCGGCGCCCCATATGGTCCCCCGAGCCTGCCAGGAGCAATTTCTGAGCATAGAGCCAGGAGTAACCCCTGAGTGATGCCGCGTGTGACCCCCCCCCAAAAAAAAAAGACATTCCTCAAAAAAAAATCAGGAATTGAGGGGGCTGGAGCAGTGGCACAAGTGATAGGGCATTTGCCTTGCACGCGCTAACCTAGGACAGACAGCGGTTCAATCCCCTGGCGTCCCATATGGTCCCCCAAGACAGGAGTGATTTCTAAGCACATTGCCAGGAGTAACCCCTGACTGTCACCGGGTGTGGCCCCCCCCCCAAAAAAAATTCAGGAATTGAATTTTTGTATAATTCAGCAATACCATCCCTAGGAATATATCACTCTGGACAAGAAATGGGTGCTGAAAAAAGGTGAAGTTATATGCATGATATACATTCCAATACAGTTTCACAAGCTACAGCGCCTAAAAGGAAAAACAGGCGGGGTGGGAGCCACTACCCTGATTCCCAGAGTTGTGACAGTACAGTCAAATGTCCAGTTTCAACAACAAAATCAGAAGGTGCAGATATAAAAAAAAAAAATGCGGAGAGATAGCATGGAGGTAAGGCGTTTGCCTCTCATGCAGGAGGTCATCGGTTCGAATCCCGGCGTCCCATATATGGTCCTCCCGTGCCTGCCAGGAGCAATTTCTGAGCCTGGAGCCAGGAATAACCCCTGAGCACTGCCGGGTGTGACCCAAAAACCACAAAAAAAAAAAAAAAAAAAAAAAAAAAAAAATGCAGTCACAGGAAGAAAGTTAACAGACTGGTACTGAAGGTGAGGCCCAGCCTTGAAACAACAGTGTCAGATTTACTCTTCTTTTTTTTTGTTTTTGTTTTTGGGTCACACCTGGCGGCGCTCGGGGTTACTCCTGGCAGGCTGGAGACCATATGAGATGCCAAGAATCGAACCTGGGCCCATCCCAAGTCAACAGCGTGCAAGGCAAGGCAAACGCCTTAGCGCTGTGCTATCTCTCCAGCCCCTTCAGGTTTTCTCTTAAGGGGAGCAGGAACAGACAGTGCAGATGAAGGCAGCTGGCCTGCACGCTGCTGCCCTGAGTCCCATCTCAAGGACCTAGAAGGAGTGACCCTGAGCACAGCCAGGTGAGGCGTAAAGCACCCCCACCCTACCCCCACTCCCGTCAAAGCCACATTTCCTTCCCTGACTTCCCTCAGGGAACACTGCTCACTTGGTACCACCCAACACTGGAAATGGCAACAGAACCACCATGTTGCTGGTTCTTACTGTGTCTCGGGTCTACCTAGCTCACTACAGCTGAGAGACACACGCTCCTCACGTCTTCCCAGGGATACTGTAGACCGCTCCCTCAAGTCCTGAGCCCAAATTTCTGCCCCCCCCCCCCCCCAGGAAGATGGTGGGGACCCTGCTCTGTGGGTGCACAGGAGGGTTCACACAGCCCCCTCCTCTCAGGACTGGTAGATCAAGCCCGTCACTGCAGAAGAAAATCCTTAGGAAGGATTCAAGTTCCAGGCGTAGTTCCTAAAGCTCACCACCAGTGGGCGGAAGCAAGAACTGGCAAGGTTTTGCCTTATGCACGGTCGACCCAGGTTCAATTCCCAACACCACATTCAGTGTGGCCCACCAGGAGTGGGCCCTGAGCACTACCAGAGAGCCACCTGTCACCAGACGACGGAGTAGCGGGGCCATGTCACCTCGTGGCTGTGACTATCTGGCTTGGCTGTGTTGTGGGGCAACGGTGCACACAGGACGTCTGAGCCCAGGCACTCCCGAAGTCAGAGAGGAGAGTCCCAGAGAGCCACTGCTGCTCGGGTAAAATCCAGTGTCAGGGACAGTCTGCAGGCCTGGCAACAGGGCTCCAGGGCAGGGCACCCCACGGGTCACGCAGGCGGAGGTCTGGGTTCATTTCCCCACACCCTGTACTTTCCAAGAGTGGCTGTGAGACCCAAAATTTGAAAATGGGACAAGTGAGAGGTGAGTTGCTATAGTTTTATTTGAGGGGAAGAGGGTTGGTTATTGGGCCTCCCACAGGGATGCTCAGGGCTTAGTCCTGGCTCTGTGCTGCGCAGGGCTTAGTCCTGGCAGTGCTCAGGGGACCCTATGGGATGCCGCATATCGAACCCAGGCCAGCCACGTGCAAAGCAAACAACCTGCCCACTGTTCTATTGCTTGGGCCCTACAGTCTTTTTCTTTTCTTTTCTTTTTTCTTTCCTTTGCTTTTTGGGCCTCGCACTCAGAAATAGCTCCTGGCTTGAGGGGACCGTCCGGGGAGCGGTCCATTCTAGGCCAGCGTTTGCAAGGCAAAATGCCTTACCTCTGGTGCCACCACGCCGGCCCCCTTACAGTCATTTTTTAAGGCAGTGTTAAAGTGCTCCAGACTGACACCCGAAACCTGAGCCTTACCTGTGTAAGAAGATCCCCAAGGCCCTGAAGAACAGAGTGATCAGAGCAGTGCCCTTGCACGCCTGTGTCCAAGTTCAAATCCCTGGTGTTACACACGCGCCCAGCACAGTGCTGGCGACTCTGTCATCTGTGATGCCCGCTGATGCCAAGGACTGCCAGCCACTAAAGGGGCGCAACCCCAAACATACTCCCCCCAAAGAGATGTTCCAGAGCTGAGAGAACCCAAGGACAGAGGGAGGCGTGGCACGCCGGAGGCGAGCGAACACCCTGGCAACACTGGTCCTGAAACAATGTGAGCATCATAGGCAGGGAGCATGTGTGAGCAAACAGAGGTGCTCAAGGTGCTCAGGGTGCCAGGGTGAGTCCCGAGGAGCGAGGAGCACAGTTGGGGCATGTGACTGACCCTCTCATTCCAACAGCAGCAACGAAGAGGAGAATCCAGAGGAAAAGAGCCACCAAGAGCCGGGATGGTGAGACAGTAGGTAGGGAATTTACCTTGCACACGGGCAACCAGAGTTCGATCCCAGCCATCCCAGACAATGCAAGCACTGCCCAGTAGAATTCCTGACTGCAGAGTCAGGAGTAACCCCTGAGCACCATTGAGTGTGTCCCCGAAACCAAACCAAACCAAACCAAACAATCTGTCCTTCAGGCCCAGAGATGGCACAGAAGGAAAGGCAGCATTTGCTTTGCACACAGCTGACCTGGGTTCGATCCCCGGTACACCTAAGCCCGCCAGGAGTGATTCCAACCAGGAATAAACACTGTATAATGTGTAGTAAGCCCTGAACACTAGCAGGTATGGACCAAACACAAATAAACAAAACAAACAAACTACCGAAAAAGATGACTCCTTTGATCTCAACAACATTCTCCATTTCCAAGGGAAACTGGCCCGGCAGAGTGGGAGCTGCTGCATTTTCACAAGGGAACCTGCTCTACTTCCACCCACAGCCCAGATCCAGGGACAACAAAAGCCCCATCAGGAGACCAAGAACTCCACTTCACCTCCAAGACCAGCACCCTGCTAGGGTCTGCCCATTCCCAGGTGTGCGCCGCGGCCTGAGGGGACTGGAGCCCACAGTCCCTTGTGCAGGCCCCCCAGGGCATCGAGGGAAACCTGTCAAGGCCCAGGTCGCCCCTACAGCCGAGCTCAGTCCTCTCAGGCTCTTCCACCCAGGACACTGCAGTGGGAAGGACAGATACAGCCTCACCTGCAGCCCAGCAGCATGGATGCGACCGGAGGGGCCAGAACAGACAAGCCACCGCCTGTGTGCCAACCTGTGCTCGAAACACAGGTGACTTTCCAGATAGTCAGTGTCAAGGTTACAATTAGGAGACAGGCGGGAAGCAAAGCAGTAGGGCATTTGCCTTGCAAGCAGCTAACCCAGGATGGATGCGAGTTCAATCCCCGATCCCAGGTATCCCATATAGTCCCCCAAGCCAGGAGTGATTTCTGAGCACCGCCGAGTATGACCCAGAAAACCAAAGGAAAAAAAAAAACAAATAAAAAGGACTGATGAGGGCCAAAGAGAGCACAGCGGTAGTAGGGCATTTGCCTTGCATATGGCTGACCCAAGACAGACCTGGATTCGATTCCCAGCATCCCATATGGTTCCCCAAGCCGGCCAGGAGCAATTTCTGAGTGCAGAGCCAGAAGTAACCACTGAGCGCTGCTGGGTGTAGCCCAAAAACAACAAAATATTTTTTAAATAAATAAATAAATAAAAGTAAAAAGAATTGATGAGGGGCCAAAGTGATGATACAGTTGGGAGGGTGTTTGCTTTGCATACGGACAACTCAGGTTTGATCCCTCATATCCCCTATAGTTCCCAGACCTTGCAAGAATAATTTCTGAGCACAGAACCAGGAGTAACCTCTGAACACCACTGTGTGTGACCCAAAAAGCAAAGAAAAACAAAAAACCAAAACAAAAGAAAGGATTGATGGAAATCTGTTCCTTCTCTATAAAGTCACACACTTTTAATTCCATGTGGTCCTTTAAGCCTGCAAGGAGTGATCCCTAGGATCAGAGCCCAGAGTAAGCCCTGAGCACCGCTGTGTGGCCCAAAATAAACCACACACCTGTAACCACATTGAGCGTGGGCTCCTCCACCACCTTATAAAAGCCACCAGCATCCACTCTTCACTTTCACCCAAACCATTCCAAATAGGGACCGAAGAAATAGCATGGAGGTAAGGTGTTTGTTTGCCTTGCATGCAAAAGATCGGTGGTTGGAATCCTGGCTTCCCATATGGTCCCCCGAGCCTGCCAGGAGCGATTTTTGAGCGCAGAGCCAGGAGTAACCCCTGAGCCTGAGCGCTGCCAGGTGTGACCCGAAAACAAAACAAAACAAAAAAAACATTCCAAATAGTCACAACTTGGGAGAAAAACCAGCAAAAAATGATTTTACACAGGAGCATAGTATGAGACTGATGGACAAAACAAAAATCAACCTGTGGGGCTGGAGAGATAGCAAGGAGGTAAGGCGTTTGCCTTTCATGCAGAAGGACAGAGGATCGAATCCCATATGGTCCCCTGTGCCTGCCAGGGGCAATTTTTTTTGTTTTGTTTTTCTTTGTTTTTGTTTTTTTGTTTTGTTTTCCTTTGTTTTTGTTTTTTTGTTTTTGGGCCACACCCAGTGGTGCTCAGGGGTTCCTCCTGGCTGTCTGCTCAGAAATAGCTCCTGGCAGGCACGGGGGACCATATGGGACACCGGGATTCAAACCAACCACCTTTGGTCCTGGATCGGCTGCTTACAAGGCAAACGCTGCTGTGCTATCTCTCCGGGCCCCTCAGGGGCGATTTCTGAGCATAGAGCCAGGAGTAACCACTGAGCACTAAGGGGTGTGACCCCCCCCCAAAATAAGATCAGTCTGTGGCTGCTGAACTAAGGTTATCCGAGAAGGAAAGAGGAGGAAATAAGAATGGATAGAGGAAAGGAGGGAGAGAGAGAGGGAGAGAGGGAGGGAAGGAGGGAAGGAGGGAGGGAGGGAGGGAGGGAGGGAGGGAGGGAGGGAGGGAGGGAGGGAGGAGGGAGGGAGGGAGGGAGGGAGGGAGGGAGGGAGGGAGGGAGGGAGGGAGAAGGGAAGAATGAACTGCATGCTGTAGTATCTTCTCCAGCCCTGGTGATGCTCAAGGTCTACTTCTGGCTCTGTACTCAGGAATCACCCCTGGCAGTGCTCAGGGGACCACATGGGAAGCCAGGGATCAAACACAAGTTGGCCACATGCAAGGCAAGTGCCATGGCACTATGGCCCCGACCCACCCCAGTGATTTAAGAAAACCATGTATTGGGGCCGGAGCGACGGCACAGCAGTAGGGCATTTGCCTTGTACGCAGCTGACTCAGGATGGACCGGGGTTCAATCCCCCAGCATCCCATATGGTCCCCCAAGCCAGGGGCGATTTCTGAGCGCATAGCTAGGAGTAATCCCTGAGCGTTAGGTGGTATGGCCCAAAATCCAAAAAAAAGAGAAAAAGAAAACCATGTATTAGGGGGAGTGACTTCCAGTGTTTACGGGGCCTGCTGTGAGGTGCCAAATTACGGAAACTCTGGTACTAGGGACCAAAAACCAGGTGGAGCAAGCAGCCACCCAGCCCTGAGAGCTGTCTCCCCAGAGGGGCAGCCCCAAATGTGGGGTGGTTTTATTTAGGGAGGTTGGACTACACCTAGCGGCTCTCAGGGGCTACCCCTACTTTGTGCTCAGGGGACAATATGGAGCTGGGATCCAACCCAGGGCTCCAGTATGCTGAGCTCTCTCTGCCTCGATCTCACTCACAATTTCTAGGGGGCCAGACAGAGTACAAGAGGGTAGGCGCTGGCTTGCATGAGGTCAGTTACAGAGGTGGATTCGAAACTCCCCAGGACAACCAGAAGTGATCCCTAAGAACAGAGCCAGGAACATGGCTCTCTCTCCCCCGGCCCTCTCTCACACACACACTTCGTAACATAAACTGATTTAAAAGAAGGCTTTTCAGTCTACTACTGTCAACTGTGTCCAGTTGACCCCAATGACCTGCACGTGACCACCTGATACTCCAAATCAGAAAAAGACACCACAAAAAAGGAGAAACTATAGCATCCACCATCCCCATACTTCCCAGGGTCAAAGCATGGGAGTCCTGGGACAAGAGTGGCGCAGGAGCTCCATCCGGGTCACCATCTATGGCCCCTACAGCTGCAAGAGTGATGCACTGAGTCCAGAGCCAGGAGGTAGCCCTGGGCACCGTTTCTGGGTGTGGCCCAAAAATTAAACCAAAACACCAGAGTCTGTGATAAAAAAAAAAAAAAAAAAAAAAAAACAAACCACCAAGAAGGCCCCAGTAGGGCCCGGAGAGAGAGCAGATAGCACAGCGGCGTTTGCCTTGCAAGCAGCGGATCCAAATCCCGGTGTCCCATAGGGTCCCCCGTGCCTGCCAGGAGCTATTTTTGAGCAGACAGCCAGGAGGAACCCCTGAGCGCCGCTGGGTGTGGCCCAAAACCCAAAACCCAAAAGAAAAAAAGAAGGCCCCAGTAAGCACAGGTCCCTCTCCAGACAGGGGCTCCTTTACTCCACAGGAGCAGAGCATAGTGGATCACAAAAATCCAGTGGCCATACAGTGGGTGTGGCCCAGAAATAAAACCAACAGTCTGAATTCTGCTCAATTACCACAAGGTGAACTCATTCCCTTGTTATTTATTTAGCGTGTCAACACAAATGGTTTTGGTGAAGGGTAATTTTTAAAAATCAAGAAAAAGAAAAAGACCATAAGATCTTCAGGAAAGGGCCGGAGAGATAGCATGGAGGGTAAGGCATTTGCCTTTCATGCAGAAGGTCATCGGTTCGAATCCCGGCGTCCCATATGGTCCCCCGAGCCGGCCAGGAGCGATTTCTGAGCATGAAGCCAGGAGTAACCCCTGACTGCTGCTGGGTGTGACCCAAAAACCAAAAAAAAAAAAAAAGATCTTCAGGAAAAATACCTACTAGCCGGACTCACGGATGCCTACACTGCTGCCAGGCAGGCTACAGCAGCCATACACGAGTCTGGGCGGGAAATAACGGGTGCTGAAAACTCTAACATGCCACCGCTGGACCTGAGCTCTGCAGAGCACAGCCCGGCGATGTTTGCCTCGCACGCCACCGACCCAGATTCCATCCCGGACATCCCACAGGGTCCCGCGAGCCCCCCAGGAGTGATTCCTGAGCACAGAGGCAAGATTAGCGGCCCCTGAGCAGCAGTGGATACAGCTCAAAAAAGCGCCAAAAAAAGGCAGCCACTGTTGAAGGCTGCTCAAGGAACGGCGCGAGTCGGGAAGAGCAAGGGGTCTGGTCTGGGCACCTCCACCGCGGAGGCAGCCATCCGGGCGGACAAAGGCCCTTTTCGCCAGGAGCCAGAGGGAGCCCTGAGGAGTCACCAGCATCTCCTAGACGAGAGGCCAGGTTCCTTCCAAGCCAGGAAACGGCAGAGCGCGAGCAGAGCAGGCTCCGTAATGCGCCACTGTCCCTTTATCACAGGGACTTCTGCGCTCCATTCAACTAAAAGCCAACCTTTTCTGATTTGGTTTTGGGGCCACACCCAGGAGTGCGCAGGGATGGACCGCCAGAGGTGCCCAGGGGCCCCTCAGACCGAAGCTTGCCACAAGCAAGGAAGGTGTCAACCCGGCGCTCCCTGCAGGCCCTCCGGAGAACCTAGTGCAGTAGAGCAGGTTGAAGACGGACCAGAGCACATGCTTCTGTGCAGGACAAGCCCAGCTGCCCCAACACCACAAGGCTCCACTTCCCAGAACCCTCCCTTCATGGGCTCCCTAGAGCGCCGCAGGAGAACGGGGTCCTGCAACCTCAACACAGGCTCCTGGGGCACCGCACTCGCTCACTCCGGCATCACAGATGGCAGCTGCCAGCCAGCACCAGGGAGGGCAGTGCAGGTCCCGGCGCTGTCCCAGTTCTCCCAACCAATTGGACACTGGGTCATGGAGCTGCCCGAAATACCCCACACGCAGGCCCGAGGGGAGAGAGAGCGCTGCCTGTGCCCCTGGCGCGACCTGCTCCCCGGGTGACTGCTGGGTGAGCCGGGAGCAGGGGGCAAAGGAAGGCACGGCGGATCGAGTGGATCCGCTCTAGGGCAGATGCTGGTCCAACTGGTCCAGTGGAACGCGGTGCTGGGGTCTGCTCATGGGTTCCAGAACCAGGCCAGGGTCCGTGCGGGGACCGTAGGGGAGGGACCCTTGCAAGTCTGGAGAGGCCCCAAGGAGGCCTGGGACTCCAGTCAGGTAGGGGCTGGGTCAGGGCCCAGATGTGGGCAGAACGGAGAGTCCGCTGGGGTGGCGATCAGGGACCAGACCGGGGTCAGGGCTGCACTGGACTCGGGGCAGGTGCCCGTCGCGGATTAGAGTCCAGATGAGGGCAGGGGATGGGCTCGGGGCCAGGCGCGGCCGGATCCGGATGGGGACCAGACTGAACCAGGACAGGGGGCCCCCCGAGTGCGGGGTGCCGTGGGGTGAGGCCAGGGTCAGGCGTAGGATCCGGAGTCTCGCTGGGGCCAGGGATCTGGGTCGGCCTGGGCTCAAGCTTGGGTCCGTCAGGCCTGGGGCGCCCCCGGGGTGGAGGGTCAGCGGCGGGGCCTGGGATCTACATCTGGGTCCGACCGAGAGAGGGTCGCGCCTCGCCTCATCCCAGGGCCCGGGGCCTGCGCCGGGGTGCGAGGTCGGTCGGGGGCCGGGGCCCGGGGCCAGGGATCGGCGCGGGGCACGGGCTCCGCGTCGGGGTGCGAGGTCGGGCTCGGGGCTCGGGGCCAGGGATCGGATCGCCCGGGGCTCGGGGCTCCGGGTCCGGCCGCCCGCCCACTCACACGCGCGGCAGCTGCAGCGGCGGCGCGCCGCGCCTCTGGAACACGCCGTCCACGAAGACGCCGTTCTTGCCGAGGCAGCGCAGGTAGAAGTCGCCGGGCGCGGCGGGCGGCGTGAAGATCTCCAGGTGGCGGCGCGAGATGAAGCTCGAGTGGCCCATGCTCACGTCCACCGAGCCCTGCGACGAGTTGCGGCCGACCGTCACCGAGCGCTTCTTCATCAGGTACTCGAACTCGCGGCCCTCCAGGCGCGCCACGGCCCAGCCGCCCGCCGGGCCGCCGCCCGCGCCCGCGCCCGCGCCCGCCACCGCCACCGCCACCGCGCCCGGGAGCGCCGCGCCCGCCGCCATGGGGGCCGAGGGCCGGGCCGGGCCGGGCCGGGCCGCCGCCGCCGCCGCCGCCACGAGCAGAGGGCCGCGCGAGGCCGGCGGCCGGCGAGCGACGAGCGGCGAGCGGCGAGCGGCGAGCGGCGGCGAGGCCGGGCGGGGCGGGCGGCGGCGGGCGCGGGCGGGCGACGGGCGGCCGGCGGGGCCAATGGCGAGGCGGCGAGGCGTGGGGCTACCGAGGCCGCCCAATGGCGACGCGCGCCGGACGCGCAGCGCGCCGCGACCCGACGCAGGCCGGCAGGCGGGCGGGCGGGCGGACGGGCGGGCCCCGGCGGGCGGACGGGCGGGCGGCGGCGCCCCGAAGCCGGGCGCGATCGGCCCGGACCTCGCGGCCTCCCTCGCCCGGGCCCACGCGGGACCCCGGCTCCCGAGGCCGACGCGTGGCCGCCCTCGCCCTCGCCCTCGCCCTGCGGCCCAGCGCCACAACGCGGGACCCGCCGGGGCCGCGCACGCGGTTCGCCCCGTTTCATCTCCTCCTGGGGGTCCCTGATCCCTGAGCGTCGCCGGCTGCGGCCCAAGCAGGCAGGCAGGCAGGCAGGCAGGCAGGCAGGCAGGCAGGCAGGCAGGCAGGCAGGCAGGCAGACAGGCAGGCAGGCAGGCAGACAGGCAGGCAGGCAGGCAGGCAGACAGGCAGGCAGGCAGGCAGGCAGGCAGGCAGGCAGACAGGCAGGCAGGCAGGCAGACAGACAGGCAGGCAGGCAGGCAGGCAGGCAGGCAGGCAGACAGACAGACAGACAGACAGAGTTCGGGAGGTTCTGCCCCAAACTGGATACGGACGCCAACCGTCCGAACACCGAATAGCCAGCCGAGCCCCTCCGACCCAGGCCGGGTTTGAGCGACTCTGAGCACCGCACCACTGCATTCGGGCCCCAAACGGGAAGAACCGCGAGGCCCACAGAGCTGGACCTCCAGGCACGGATGACAGTCCCTGGTGGCGCCCTGTGGGCAACAGCCACTCGGTGAACAGACGCTCCTGGGCTTCACCGGGCCTCCGGCACTCGCTCGGAGCTGGCCTCCTGGCCACCAGGGCGTGATCCAGAGCCAGGCCAGGGCTGCCCACGGGTCCTTGAGCAAAAACGGAGCCGCGGCTCTGAGGGCTGGTGGCCTGGCGATGTCCCCGGGGCCTCAGAAACGCTCCCATCCTTCATCCTGCGCCCCGGCAGCTCCCAAACACACATACACATGTCCTTCACAGGTGCTCAGTGGCCGAACGACACGGCCCTCCACCATCTCCCTCCTGGGCCTTGTCCCACTGGGAGGGCTCCCCAGGACCCAGGGCTCGCGCGCTCCATCTGCACCTTAGGTGCTACCTGTCCGGGATGTGTCAGGGCCGTCTCACGCTGTGACTTCTGTCCCATTCCGTGAGTCTCACTTGGAATCCCCTCGCACTGAGTGCCGGGTCAGGATACTGCTCAGAAAAGCTCACTTCACTCGCAGCCTTCAACTTCGTCCTGTTTGTTTCTGTCGTTGCTCGGGCTTACTCCTGGCTCTGCCCTCAGGCGTCACTCTTGAGTGGCAGGGGGTCATATGGGATGCCTATGATCGAGTCCAGGCCCCCTGCGTGCTAATAAAAGGCAAACTTATGAATAAAAGAAAGGTCCGGGTATTCTAAATAAAAGCACTGTGGTTATTGAAAGCAACATTTCCAGAATAATGCTCCAAAATAGAAAAGTAAGAACTCACAGAATTGGTGTTCTCGAAACTACGGTCTTAGTTTGATGACACCGTTGTTTGTGTGAAAATATTACAATTTCTGGTTCTGGGAGGGTTTTGTTTGTTTTTGGACTACACGAGTAGTGCTCAGAGATTACTCCTGGTTCTGTACTCAGGAAGGACTCATGGTACTCAGACACCATATGGGATGTCAAGGATTGAATCTGGCTTGTGCAAGACAAGTGTCCTACCTGCTGTGCTGAGGCTCCAGACCAGAAATGATTTTTTGTTTGTTTGTTTTTGATCCACACTCAGAGGTGCTCAGGGGTTACTCCTGGCTTTGCACTCGGGAAATATTCCTGGCGGTGCTCAGGGGAAAATATGGGATGCTGAGGATCGAACCTTCGTCACCCGCGTGCCAGGCAAACACTCTTCCTGCTGTGTTATCTCTGTGGTCCAAGAACACTTTTTAAGATAATCTCCGGGACAGCTAAGGAAACTTGAACCACAGAAATGACCACAGAGGTGGAAGCAGGTTGAGAACCAGAGCATCCCAAGCCTGCCGGGCCAGAGCAAGAGGGACGTAAGGCTGCAGGTGGGAAACCACGGTGGGTTAAGGCAGCGCTGACCTCGGTGACAGCCTCCTCCTGGAATAGTCATTTATCCAGCCAGAATCTGACCTGATCCCACTTCCAAAGAATGAACGGAAACACACGATGAAGGAGAGAGGCCTCTAGAAATGTCTCTGAAAGAGGGGCCAGAGAAATATCACAACGGTAGGGCATGCTGTCAACCTGGGATAGACCCCGTTAGATTCCCGGCATCTATATGGTCCCCCGGGCTTGCCAGGTGTGATTCCTGAGCACAAAGCCAGGAGTAATCCCTGAGTGCAGCTGAGTGTGACCCAGCCCCCTCCCCCAAAAAAAGAAAAAAAAGAAAAAGAAATTACTCCTGGCAGGTTCAGAGGACTGTATGGGAGTCAGAGATCAAACCTGGGTCAGCTGCATGCAAGGCAAATGCCCTCCCATTGTGCTATGGCTCCATCTTTGTTTCCTTGTGTTTTTGTTTTGTTTTGTTTTGTTTTTTTTGCGGGGGTGGGGGGTCACACCCAGCGGCGCTCAGGGGTTACTACTGACTCTGTGCTCAGAAATCACTCCTGGCAGGCTCAGGGGACATATGGAATGCCAGGATTCAAACTTTCCCTTCCTGGGTCTGCTGTGCGCAGGGCAAACGCCCTACTACTATGCTATCTCTCCGTCCCCTTGTTTTTATTTTTTAAGTGAAACAAAGTCTTTTTGTTTGTTTGTTTTGTTGGGGGGAGGGGCCACACCCGGTGATGTTCAGGAGTTACTCCTAGCTCAGTGGTCAGGAATCGCTCCTGGCTTGGGGACCATATGGGAACTCGGGGTGGTTCGTCCTAAGCTAGCGCATGAGTCTGGCCCCAAGCAAAGTCATTTTTATTGAGCAAAACTTGTCCTGAAAGATGTGAGAGGATAGGAAGAGAGGACAAGTGGCGTGTTCAAGAGAGAGCACAGGCTTCTTCAGAGTGGAGCTAGCAAAGCGACAAACAAGCAGGCAGGATACATGTTCAGAGGAGCATGGGGCAGAGCACAAGCTCTTAACGGGTGACACCCAGCAGTGCAGGGCCGGGAGCTGCATTAGGTTCCCAGCATTGGCAGGGACCCGACATCAGGCGTGGCAGCGGCACACTTGGGGTCAGGTGGCAGAGGGGCCCCGACTTGGGGCTTCACGCAGCACCAGCTCTGAGCCTTCAACCCAGCACCCCAGGCCTCAGCCACACCTTGCCTCAGGCCTGAGCCAAGCATTCTACCCTCTTAGCCAAGGAGCGCCAGGAATGGCCCCCAGGTCATCTGAGAGCACCAGAGCCCCCCAGCGTCCCCACCAGGTATGCAAGTGGAAAAACCGGTGGTGTGGGTTTGACTCCTGTAAGCCTGAGTCCCCTGAGAATTGCCTGGAGACTAGAAGCAGTCCAGCTCCGACAGAGGGACATCTCGCCCTGTGCAAGATGATGAAATGGAAACTGCAGCACCTGGTTGAACTAGCAAAGCCCAAGAAGTGACAAGACAAGCTCTCACGGAATTGAGCTCACGGAATCGACAAGTCCACGTCCATGGTACCCCAAGGGATCTACACAATACAGGTCACACGCACGCACGATCCCTATGGCATGTTTTGGTTTTGGTGACACCTGGAGGTGCTTGAGGGTCACTCTTGATAGAGGTCAAATTAAAACTTTTTTTTTTTTTTTTTTGGTTTTTGGGTCACACCAGGCAGTGCTCAGGGGTTATTCCTGGCTCCAGGCTCAGAAATTGCTCCTGGCAGGCACGGGGGACCATATGGGGTGCCGGGATTCGAACCGATGACCTCCTGCATGAAAGGCAAACGCTTTACCTCCATGCTATCTCTCCAGCCCCTAAAACATTTTTTTTCTTTTTTTTTTTTTTTGTGGTTTTTGGGTCACACTCGGCAGTGCTCAGGGGTTTTTCCTGGCTCCATGCTCAGAAATTGCTCCTGGCAGGCACGGGGGACCATATGGGACACCGGGATTCGAACCGATGACCTTCTGCATGAAAGGTAAACGCCTTACCTCCATGCTATCTCTCCGGCCCCAAAATCATTTTTTCTTTTTCCTTTTTTTTTTTTTTTGGTTTTTTGGGCCACACCCATTTGATGCTCAGAAATTGCCCCTGGCTTGGGGGTGGGGCCATGTGGGACGCTGGGGGATCGAACCGTGGTCCTTCCTTGGCTAGCTCTTGCAAGGCAGACACTTTACCTCTAGCGCTACCTCGCTGGCCCCCATTTTTCCTTTTTTTGGTTTCTGCTCAGTGCTCAGTGGTTACTTCTGGCTCTACACTCAGAAATGCTCCTGACAGGCTTGGGAGACCATATGGGATGCCGGGATTCGAACCACTTCTGTATGTAAGGCAAACGCCCTACCTCCATGTTATCTCTCCAGCCCCATCTTTTTTTTCTTGTTGGACTTTTGTTGTTTGTTTTGCTTTGTTTGGGGACCACACCCAGCGGTACTCAGGCTCTGGTCTTACTCCTGGCAGGTTCAAGGGACTCTATGGGATGCCGAGGATAGATCCCTGATAGGCTGCATGTAAGGCAGCATCTACCCGCTGTACTGTTGCTCCAGCCCCAAAGGATTTGTTTTGGGGTCACAACTGGTGGTGCTCAGGGTCACTTAGGACAAAGCCAAGGTGACTATACGATGCCAGGGATTGAACCCACAAAGCATGCCTTCCAGCCCAATGAACTTCTCCCCAATTCCAATGGCACTGGATTTTGGTGCTATACCTAGTGGTGCTCAGACACTTTCTGACTCTGTGCTCCAGAGAGACCCCGGTGGTACTCAGGATGGAACTAGGGTGGGTGGGCACAAGGCAAGGGCCTTAATCCTTGTACTGGGTCGCTAGTTCCCTTCAATTATAGATTTTTTTTTTTTACAAAAGTAGAACAAAAAAAAAAAAACTAAAAAGGGGCCAATGAGGTAGCGTTAGAGGTAAGGTGTCTGCCTTGCAAGCACTAGCCAAGGAAGGACCACAATTCGATCCCCTGGCGTCCCATATAGTCCCCCCAAGTCAGGGGCAATTTTTGAGCGCTTAGCCAGGAGTAACCCCTGAGCATCAAACGGGTGTGGCCCCAAAAACCAAAAAAACAAAAACAAAAGTAGAACAAACAATCCTAAAACTTATGTCAGTCTGTAAACATTCCATGTTGGAAGGAGGGCAAAGCAGGACCACCACCACACAAGCTAGTTTCAAATATACCACAAAGCTGCAGAGATTTGGTCAGTGCAGGACACTGGATGCGGGGCCAAGCCATAGCACAGCAGAGAAGGCATTTACATTGCACAAGGCCAACCCAGGTTAGATCTAATCCCTGGCATGCCATAAAGTCCCCCAAGCTGGCCAGGAGAATGATTCTTTAGCACAAACCAGGAATAAGCTCTGAGTGTGGCCTCCAAACAAAAGCAAACAAAAAAGGCAACAAGCAACGGAACAGTACAGGGAGGTCCAGAAATAAGCCCAGGTGCTTATGAAAGGAAAGGATCTGTTTAATAGACTGCTCGCTAGCAAAGCTGGTAACGAGAGGTCTTTTCCTCTGAAGGAGCCTAGGCTCTCCCTTCATGTATTTCCCTTACTTTCTCTCCCCTCACATTGTTTTTGGGCCACTCTTGGTGATGCTCCAGGGTTACGCCTGGCTCTGTGCTCAGGAATTACTCCTGGTGCATTCAGAGGACCACATGGGATGTTGGGGACCGTAGGCAAGGCAAGTGCTTTACCTGCTGTAGTAACACTCCAGCCCCTCTTTATATAAATATATATATATATATATGTATATATATATAAGTTTAGATATATATTTTTTATTTTAAACATATATATTTTTTGGTTTTTGGGTCACACCCGGCAGCACTCAGGGGTTACTCCTGGCTCTACGCTCAGAAATCGCTCCTGGCAGGCTTGGGGAACTATATGGAATAATGGGATTCGAATCACCTACCTTCTGCATGCAAGGCAAATGCCTTACCTCCATGCTATCTCTCCAGCCTTTTACACTTTATTTAAACACTGTAGTTTACAAAGTTGTTTATAGTACAGTTGTCTTGGGCATTAAATGTTCCAACACCAGGGGCCGGAGTGGTGGCACAAGTGGTAGGGCATTTGCCTTGCACACGCTACCCTAGGACGGACCACGGTTCAATTCCCCAGCGTCCCATATGGTCCCCCAAGCCAGGAGCGACTTCTGAGTGCATAGCCAGGAGTAACTCCTGAGCGTCACCGGGTGTGGCCCAAAAAAACAAAAAATAAAAATAACAAAATAAATTATTCTTTTTATTTTTGGTTATCTTTGGGCCCCACCCAGTGGCGCTTAGTGGGTAACTCCTGGCTCTGTGCTCAGAAATTGTTCCTGGCAGTCTCAAGGGGACCATATGGGATACCAGGGATCGAACCCGAGTCCATCTGGAGTTGGCTGCATGCAAGGCAAATGCCCTACATCTGTGCTATCTCTCAGGCCCCAAAATAAATTATTCTGCATTGTTTATTACAATGGAATTACTGAAAAATAATTCAGCAAATTTGTGGAAATTGTTATAGCTCTCAATGGGGCCATTAAGTCATTGTCAGAGTTGACTGAGTTGTTTTTGCTACTTGAGCCTTCTGAGTAGTTTGTTTATTGAGCTAAGTTGTTCCTGTGCTACTTTCTCATCTAACTTGCTGCACTCTGACTGGACTGTCAGGATTGTGGAACTTGGAGGTGTCACACTCCAGGAACCCCAGGATCGGTGGAACAACCTGAGGAGCTTACACAAGGGCAGCTGTGGGATGTGAGAAGACCCCAGTTTCCAGCCTGAAAATCAGCACACCTGGAATTTCTGTCAAAACTGATTTGCTGGGGCCTGAGTGATAGCACAGCAATAGGACATTTGCCTTGCACGTGGCCAACCAGTAACAGGCCCGCTGCGATTCCCAGCATCCCATATGGTCCCCTGCGCCTGCCAGGCATGATTTCTGAGCACAGAGCCAGGAGTAATCCCTGAGTGCCACTGAGTGTGACCCAAAAACAAACAAAACAACCAACTGATTTGCAGACGAGTCATGAAGCAGTGAGGTTGGTCAATTGGCATGATGAAAAAAAAAAAATTGGCATGATGGTGGCTGTGGGGTGTGACTGTCAGGGCTTCTGCAGGGCAGGGACTTGGCCTGTCCCTATCCTGAGGGAACCTCAGCATTTTCAGCTGGGAGACAGGTGCACCCATGAATTTTAATGGCTTGGTTGACACCTCCTCTGAGATTAGTTGTGAATCTGTGAGGCCATTGCCCCCCTCATGTTTCTGTCTTTTCTATTTTTTTTTTTTTTTTGATTTTTGGGCCACACCCAATGATGCTCAGGGGATACTCCTGGCTATGCGCTCAGAAATCACTCCTATATGGGGGACCATATAGGACGCCGGGATCAAACCAAGGTCTGTCCGCGTCCAAGGCAAACTACCGCTGTGCTGTCGCTCTGCCCCCCACTCATATTTCTCTCAGTAAGTTTCTTTAAATACATTTCACATGAGAAGCAAGCAAGTTGTGTGTTTGCCTTACATGCAGCCTGCGTGGGTTTGATCTCTGGCATTCCATTGGTCCTCTGAGCATCACCAGGAGTAACTCCTGAGTGCAGAACTAGAAGCTAAGTTCTCATTCAATATTGTAAGATGACACCCAGCTGTTAACCCGATACGAAGGCATTCCTCCATCCAGGTGGGCTTTTACATATCAGAAGAGAGATTTATGGGAAGAGGAAGATGGGGGACGCTTTGGTTTTGGGTTAATAGCCGGGTGTCATCTTATACAGCACCACCCGTTGTGGGCCCCCAAAATGTTTTTTGCTTCACTTAAAAAAAAAAAATAGGGCCGGAGAGATAGCATGGAGGTAGGGCGTTTGCCTTTCATGCAGGAGGTCATCGGTTCGAATCCCGGCGTCCCATATGGTCCCCCGAGCCTGCCAGGAGCAATTTCTGAGCCTGGAGCCAGGAATAACCCCTGAGCACTGCCGGGTGTGACCCAAAAACCCAAAAAAAAAAAAAAAAAATAAACCGGCCCGGAGAGATAGCACAGCGGCGTTTGCCTTGCAAGCAGCCGATCCAGGAGCAACCAAAGGTGGTTGGTTCGAATCCCGGTGTCCCATAGGGTCCCCCGTGCCTGCCTGCCAGGAGCTATTTCTGAGCAGACAGCCAGGAGTCACCCCTGAGCGCCGCCGGGTGTGGCCCCAAAACCAAAAATAAATAAATAAATAAGCCGATTTGCAAAAGAACAACTCCGGGGCTGGAGAGAGAGCAGAGGCAGGGCGTCTGCTCGCACGCGGCCCCAGGCTCTGGACTCGCTCCCCGGCATCCCACCGGCCCCGAGCGCTTCTTTCTCCTTTTCGGCTTCTGGGCCCCGGCGACCCTCAGAGCCACGACGGGCAGGGGCGGTGGCCGCCCCGACGAGCAGGCCAGAGCGGGCGAGAGCGCGGACGACGGAGCCGTGGCGGGCGCCCCCTGACCCACCGACACAAAGGCCGGGCGCGGGGCGCGGGGCGTGGGGGGCGCGGGGGGCGCGGGCGCGCCACGGCGGCCCGGGTGCCCAGCCAAGCCCCGGGGAGAAGTGCGCATGCGCGGAGCGGAAGCGCAGGAAGGCGGGGGATCAGAGGGCGCGCGCGCGCACGTGGATACGTATACGCACGCGCACGCGCACGGCGCATCGGGGCCTCCCCCGCCAGGGGACGCGCCGGGCGGCCGGGCTCGGGCTCGGCCTCGGCCTGGAGCGGAGCAACTGTCCGCGCGGGCGCAGTCCCGGCAAGCTGGCGTGTCCGGAAGTGACGTCACCCGCCCGCAGGCCGGAAGTCGCCGTGTCAGGAGGCGCCGGGCCGGGTCGCACCGGGGCCTTGTCGGGGTCCCCGCGTGGCGCCACTGCGGGGCCGGCGTAGCCCGCGGGCGGCATCGAACGGCGCTCAGCTCCAGGCAGCCGATCATTTCTAGCTGTTTTTGTGGCACAAGAGCAAATCTGGGGCTACTCCTGGCTCTGCTCTGCTCGAGGAGCGTGTGGGGCGCTGGGGATCGAAGCCTGGTCGGCCACAGGCAAGGCGGCACTTTCACCCAGGCCCCCAAGTTGCTTTTCAGTTCTTTTGTTTTTGATTTTTGACCGGCATCTTCCGTGTGCGATAAGGTCTGGGCCACCGCACCCCCAGGCCTGCCTTTTCCCTTGTTTTTATTTCAGCGTCGCGATTTACAATGCTGGTGACACGAGTGTTTCAGGCCTCAGTGTCCAGCCCCACCCTCCACCTTTGATTCGACTGTGGCCCAGCACCTCCACCTTACTCCCTTCACAAATTCATTTTAGAAAAGAAGACCTGAGGGGCCGGAGTGTTGGCACAGCAGTAGGGCGTTCGCCTTGCACGGGCCGACACGGGAAGGACCCCGGCATTCCATATGGTCCCCTTTGCTTGCTAGGAGTGGCTTCTGAGCACAGAGCCAGGAGTAACCGCTAAGCGCCGCTGGGTGACCCCCCCCGCCCCCGCCAAAAAAAAAAAGACATGAGGCAGATTGATGGAAATCTGGGGATCTGAGGGAACAGGCAGATGTATGGGCATAAAGGGGGAGTGCAGGAATGTGATGAAGAATTCTAGGGACAAAGGCCCCAAATCCCAGAGTGCAGAAATGGAAGCAAAGCAAAGCAATGCAAAATGCCCTGTTCTTCAAAACCACTTCAGCCTTAGTGGCTAATTCACTTGTATAACTACACTTGCTTCCTGGTTTGAAGAATTAAACACAGTGGCCTCTTTGTTCAGGCCGGAGCAGTCAGGGTCACCTGAACTCTAGGCCCTCTGGAAAAAAACTTTCTCTTTTATCCACTTTGGGCTGCTATCTGGATTCTTCCAGCTTCCCCTAATACTCATAGTGTAGTTAACTTTATGTTTGGGGCCATACCTGCAGGTTCCCAGGGGTTAGCTCCTGGCAGTGGGATCACATTATGGATACTGGGGATTGAACCCAAGGTTGGCCCTGTGCAAGGCAAATGCCTCTCTGAGCTATAGCCCCAGTCCAGTTTAGCTGACTTTCTCTAAACAGGAAAGGCCAGATTCCAATGTTTCTTTGTAAGTTTGAGGGAAGGATGGTTAGAATAGACTTGCATTGCCCAAAGCTGAGTTTTTGTTTTGGGGACACACCCAGTGGTGCTCAGAGCTAATTCCTGGTAGAGACTGGTGGAGCTGGGAAGAGAACCTTAGTAAGGGGTGTGGGAGATGAAACTTGGGTTGGATGCATGCATAGTTCCAGCCCCTAGGCATCCTGGGTTAGATTCCCAGCTATGAAAGATAAACCACAGACATAGGCAAACCATGCTTCCTTCCTATTGGAGACCTTGCGGAGACCCAGCCATGCTGCCTGTCACAGTTACAGAGAAAGATGTGGCCATGCTGGGCTGGCCAGAGCACGGGAAAGCTTTCGTCAGCATCCTGTGTCCTGAGCTGGCACTTCTGTCATTCCTCAGCAAGAAATTGCCCCCTCTCCTCTCAGCAAACACTGCACGTGCTAGACCCACAATGGCTGCTGATTCCACGGCTCCAAGAACCCACCATAAGGTGTGGCCAGACCCAACCCCAATGCAGAGGGTTTTGTGTACATTGCCACCCTACCCAGAGGCCCCTTTCCGGACCTGGAGGTTCTCTGGGGCCTGGGACACATGACCCCTAGACACCCTTCCCTAGGCACAGGGACTGTCCCGCACACACTGACCCTGGACACACACAGGGACTGCACAGCACACAAGGCTGCTCATTCACACGCTTTGATGTTTATTCACAGTTATAACAGCAGGTACAATGTAATTGTACACAGATTAAAAGCAAAAAATAGATAATTTACCACCAACCACACATCCTGCTAGGAGCCCAGTGCAGTCCCATGGGACCCCAGCGAGGCGCACAGCACTGCCAGCAGCAGAGTTGCCTCTGTCACAGATACCCAGTGCTGTGGAGTCCCATTTCTCAGGGCTGTGTGCACTCGTCTGCAGGCGTCCCTGGGAATTGTTCCCCTCCCAGCAATTCACAAAGCAGAGTGCTTGTGACCGACGTGGACGATAAGGTCTAGGTGACCTGTCCGAGAAGGGCGCAGACATCCTCATCCCTCTGGTTGTGCTGCCAACCTTGCCAGCTGTCTCTTCTGCTGAAACAACACAGTGGGAATTTGGGGAGCTGTAGGGCCCCGTCCCAGGACTTAGCTTTTGACTGTTGACTTGTTTTCATTTGGGGGCCACACCCAGCAGTACTAGGGGGGGACTTGGTGCTAGGATGACACAAGTTGGTTATGCAAAGCAAGCACCCTTCCATGGTGCCTTTGCTAGTGCTGAGCAGACTGAAGAAATGCTGTGGACCCAGCTCCAACGGGGCCTCTTGGTTTTAACAGGAAGTGGAATCACATCCGGCACATTCCCAGGAGTAACTTAAAGTGCCCAAGAGGGGCCAAGGCGAGAGCACAGCAGGAAGGGCACTTGCTTTCCATGCGGCTGATCCAGGTTCAATCCCTGGCATCCTATATGGTCCCAACTCTGCCAAGAGTGCTTCTTGAGTGCAGAGCCAGGAGTAACCCTGAGCACTGTAGTGTGGCCCCCAAACCAAAGTGAGTAGAATTGGGATACCAAGGTCCAGAGCAATAGCACAGCGGGTAGGGCATTTTCCTTGTGTGCTGCTGACCTGGGTTTGATTCTAGACATCCCATATGGTTCTGCCTGCCAGGAGTGATTTCTGAGTGCAGAGCCAGGAGTAATCCCCGAGCACTGCCAGGTATATTCCAATACAAAAAAATAAAAAATAAAAGAATTGGGGTGCCAGGACACTCAGTGGTTCCTCTTGGACCTCAGGCCTGAGTTGCTGTCCTCCCAAAAGGAGATGTTTACTGACACACCTGGATGACTCGACTCCCTGAGGCCCCCAGACTCACCTCCCTCACCACTTGATGTCCCGGCCACTGACAGGCTGCCCAGGGCCCTGATGTGCTGTGTGCAAAGCCTCTTGAGCTCGTGGGGAGTCGGCGCCATCCAGCCATTCCCGGTACAGCTCCTGCACGTGGGCGCTGCTCTCGGGGCTCCGCACGGGGACGGCAGCGTATAGGGCCTCCATCTGGCCCAGCAGGGTTCTGTCCTCCGGGTGGGCCTGGCCGCGGCCATTCAGGCAGCCTGGAAGACATGGGCGACGGGCCCAGCCACTGTGAGTCACAACCAGAGCACATGGGCTCCTCTCCTGGAATCTGGTCCTGAGACTCCCCAGTCATGCTCCCATCTCCTGGACCCCTCCCTTGGTGCACAGGCTCTGAAGCCATAACTCAGGGGTTGGGGTGCTCCCGCCACTGGCCTAACTGGGGTTCCTTCCCTCTGGGCCCGATGTGCACCTACCCCCAGGACAGGCCAAGACCTCCACCAGGTGGTAAGGGGCTTTGCCCCGCTTCAGCTTCAAGACCACGTTCTGGATGTTTCGGAAGCCGTAGGCAGCCGCGAAGCGCAGGAGGACGCGGCCGTCCCTCTCCAGGGTGACTTCCTGCAGGTCTCTGTTCCTGTGAAGAGCGCCCTATAAATTTATCACCTTCTAGAGGCTCCCAGCCAGGCCCCAGCCCCGCCGCCCTCCCAGCGCCCACTGACCTCAGGGTGCGATAGGTGACCTCGCCCACGTCCTCCTGGAACAGCTCCTTGGCCGCATGTCTGAAGATGTGCGCAAGGTAACCGTCTGAACGGGCCCCGTCGTGCCGCCACAGGTCCTCTTCCAGGTCTCCAAACCTTGAGAGGCAGGAGAAGGCAGGAAATCAGCCGGGGTGTCCAGGGAAAGGATGCAGGGGGAGCCTGCCTCCCACAGGTTGGCCGCCAGTCTGCCTGGTTGGGTCACCCGGGACTCATCCTCCTGCCCTCCCTCCAGGGAGCCTGTAGCAGGTGCCAGCCCTGAACTCGGGGCCAGAAAGCGCCCACAGCAGGCAGGACCCCACCACTCACAGCGTGTCCATAGCCGTGTCCTTCACCGCCAGGTCCCTCTGCTCCATCATCTGAAGGATTTCTCCTACGGAGATCACAGGCATGAGGTCAGGACAGCCACGAAGGGACTCGGAGAGGGCCCAAGGTGCAGCCATTGCTGCCCACCCCCATCTCCCGCAGGACAATGGAACTATGATGATGCAGGCCCACCAACCAGGGGGCTCATGCCAGTCTCTTCCCGTGGAGGTCAGGGAACCAAGAAAACTCAGGAGGCCACTTCCCAGAGGGCACAGATAGGTGCAGTCCCGACTCGCTTCAGGTACCTGTGCAGCCCAACCCAGAGGCCCGGCCCTGTCCCTGAGCCTGTCTTGGGGTCCCCCTGATTGGACCAAGGGTTTCCTGAGCACCTAAGGGTGCTCGTTCTCGAGTTCACCCACCGCAGTGTTCTGTGCTTTGGCTTTCCGGGCCACAACTGGTGGTGCTCAGGGATCACCCCGGCAGGCTTGGGGAACCCTGTGAGGTGATGAGGACTGAGCCCAGCTTGGCTGTGTGCAAACAAGCACCTGAGCACTGTACAAGCACCTGGACTGAAAGCTTTCGTTCTGGCAGTGCCCCAGGCCGGACCCAGATATGGACATGCACAGCCAGGCCACTCCTACCCAGAGCAGACATGGGTCCAGACAGGGCTGTGCATGCACCGGGGGAAACTTGGGGTTCCCAAAGTCTGGGTCTAGGTCATGGGGGCCCTCACCTGAGGTCAGCACACAGTCTACGTCCTGGAAGTCTTCCCCAAGGGCCTCAAATTTCCGATCATAGCATGGCGCCACGACCACGTGGAAGAGCTTGTCCGGGGGTAGGTTCTGCAGGAGGAGCCACAAACTGAGCTGGTGGACATGGCTGGTGCTGCCGCTCCTTCACTCACTGGATTGTTCCTGGGGGCCCACCGCCACCCCCCACCCAGGGCACCAGCACCTGGGATCCCACTCCCTGTGAGCACATCTGCCTTGAGGCCAGGCCTGGCCAACAGAGGGCAGAGTGCTACAGAGGGGCCACCCTAGGGCCACAAGAGGGCACAGTCACCCTGGGTCAAGGTTCAGAGAGGAGTTTACCTGGCGCCTGGCAAAGAAATCTTTCACCAGAGAGCCCATGATCTGCTGGGGGGACTTGGCGGTGCAGAGGTGGGGGATGATGGGGTCCCCCAGCACTCGCTCAGCGTATCGGACCCAGCCTGTGGAGAGACCCATCAGCGCCTGTACAATCTCCCCAACGGTCCCACATAGAGTCTTCAGGAAGTACCGCTGGCCCCAGGGCAGATAATGGTGGGAGCCATCAAGAGGCAGCAATCCAGGGGCCCACCCCACTGAGTTCCTGGGAGGGACGGCATGGTCTGGGGATCCTTTGGGACACTCTCCCTTGTATTGTCCCCCATCTGCCTTCACAAGGGGCTCAGCCCCTAAATGGCAGCAACAGCCCCCAGCACCATGGGGCATCAACCTTAACCCAACCATTCCCAGCCCATGGGGCAAGAAGAATCCCCCAACTTCTTTATTTTGTTTGTTTTGGAGCCACACCCGGCAGTGCTCTGTGCTTAGGAATCACTCCTGGTGGACTCGGGGGACCCTATGGGATGCTGGAGATCGAACCCAGGTCATCCGTGTGCAAGGCAAATGCCTCCTCACTGTGTTTTGCTATGGCCCTTAAATCCTGCGACCTCTAAGAGTTGTCCCAACACAACATTCCGTGTCATCAAAGCTCAGGATGAGCACTGATGGGTGAAACGCAAGAGGAGTGACTGGGGCAGAACCCAGAAGCTGCGACACGCCTGGGAGCTGGCCCCCCTGTGTGGCCCAGCCAGCCTGCCCGATAAGATTTCCTGGGCCTTCCCTAGTCCTAATCCAGAACTTCTTGTTTCTAGAGCCCAGGAGACTGCGTGGCCATCAGGCACCAGACTAGACTGTCCACGGAAACTGATATAGGCCAGAAGAGTCCCTGGGCACGGCCATCTGCAGCCATCGGGTCTAGCAGACAAGGTGGGCCTAGAGATGAGCTGTGACATCACCCACCATCACTCAGCGGGTCATTGCATCTTGGGGTTTTAGCACCTTGCAGGGCTCATGGGCTCATCTACAGTGCCAGGGACAGACCAGGGTCAGAGCAAGGTCAGCCTCATGAAACACTCCTGGTAGGCTCAGGGGCAAAGGCAGTGCCAGAGACGAAACTGGCCATATGAAAAGCTAGCATCTTAACTCCTAAACCACCTCTGGCCCCAATATACCCTTCTTTTTTCTTTTTTTTTTGGGGGGGTGAGGGCATACCCGGTGACGTTCAGGGATCACTCCTGGCTTGGGGGACCATATGGGATGCCAGGGGATCGAATCGAGAGGTCTGTCCTAGATTAGCGTGTGTAAGGCGAATGCCCTACCACTGTGCCACTGCTATGGCCCCTCTTCTTTTTCTTGATTTTGATTTTTGGGATCATTCTCGATGGTGCTCAGAACTTACTCTGACTCTGCACTTAGGGATCACTCCTGACAGGACTCGGGGGACCACATGGGATGCTGAGGGCTCAAGCCCCAATTAGCCACATGCAGGGCAAATGCCCTTTCCATGGTACTATTGCTTGGGCCCTACATGTATTTTTCTCTTCTTTTTCTGGGTTTATGGGTCACACTTGGCAGCACTCAGGTGTTACTCCTGGCTCTGTGTTCAGAAATCACTCATTCCTGGCAGTGCTCAGAGGACCACATGGGATGCCAGGGATCAAACTCGGGTTGACCACATGCAAGGCAAATGCCCTCCTCCTTGTGCTATCGCTCCGGCCCCCACATTCCCTTATACCCCATTCACTCAGAATCCCTTGGAGCACCAACACACAGTGCAGAGAAGAATTCTCAGCATCCAGGGTGCCCACCCACCCCAGGGTTCATACGGTGCTGGCCGGGACTCACCGGGGCAGGCAGAGGTCAGCATGGGTAGCGCTGCCTCTGTCTCGCTGTGCTGGCGGAACCGGCGCACAAATTCCTTCTGACTCTCCAGGATGCTGAAATCCGCAGCGATCGTTGTATCGAACACATAGTGCACCCCTATGTTCAGGGATGGGGTGCTCAGCTCCATACATAACACTCGAGAGCCCTTTGAGACACGCGCACACACACACACACCCCTACACACCCGTGCTCCCTCGCCGTGTCCACCAAAACGTCCCTTTTGCTCATGTTCTTGCACCCAGGGGTTCTGGGAGTTGGAGACTGTATGTCACAGGGAACCGAACCTGTGTTTCCTGCAGTCAGTGGGTGTTCAGCTCTCAGAGCACGTCCTGGCCTGTATGACACATTCTGGTGGCCAGTCTTGGGCCAGCACCCCACCCCCCCCTGACTGTGTCCATGAGACAGAAGTTGTGACTCCAACAGCACCTCTTCCAAGCCACCGTGACACCAAGTCCCAAGTGTGGTCCTGGGATCTTTATGTGACATCCTGTGGGGGCCACACCGAGCATTTAACCTCCTTTATTCGGAGCATGACGAGGCCAGGGAGTACAGTGGGCAGGGAGACTGGCTTGCAGGGGACATACCAAATCTATATGCTCCCCTGAGCATGCCAGGAGTGATCCCTGAGCCCCACAGATGTGGCCAGGAGCCCATCTAACAAAATCAAATAAAAGGGTGCCCGGCAGGAAGGATGGGGTCAAAAGCCAGTAGTAAGGATGGGTATGGTTTTAACATCTCCTTATTATTTATTTATTTTTTTTTTTTTTGGTTTTTTGGGCCACACCCGTTTGATGCTCAGGGGTTACTCCTGGCTAAGCACAGAAATCGCCCCTGGCTTGGGGGGACTATATGGGACACCAGGGGATCGAACCACGGTTCTTCCTTGGCTAGTGCTTGCAAGGCAGACACCTCACCTCTAGCGCCACCTCTACAGCCCCTCCTTATCCTTTTTTTTTGGGGGGGGGGGTTGGGGTCACACCCAGCAGCACTCAGGGTTATTCCTGGCTCTATGCTCGGAAATTGCTCCTGGCAGGCTCAGGGGACCAATTGGGATGCCAGGATTAGAACCAATGACCTTCTGCATGCAAGGCAAACACCTTACCTCCATGCTATCTCTCCGGCCCCATCTCCTTATTCTTTTTTCTTACTTTTGGAACTTTGGGCCACACCCGGCAGCGCTGAGGGGTTTCTCCTGGCTCTGTACTCAGGAATCACTCCTGACAGTGCTCAGGGGAGCATATGGATGCCAGGGATTGAACCTGGGTTGGCTGCATACAAGGCAAGCTCTCTAGCCACTGTATTATTAATCTGGTTCATCTCTTTATTCTAATGGGAGATCTCGACGCCTTCCCAAAGCTGCTGTGAAGTAATGAGCTGGCAGACAGGCCCCAGCGGTCTCCCTGCCACACTTGCCCGGCTGGCACTGCTGACAATGTGTCCCTGCCTGTCCGACACACCATTTCTTCTGCCCTTCTTGCCCCAGGAAATAGATAGCTTTCCTTGTGCCCTGTGTACACAGCAGGTGAGTGATGCTGCCAGCCACAAGATCTCGCAGATGTTGTCTTGCTCATTTCTTTGACAACTAAGCTCCAGAGACTCACGTTACCAAGTCAAAACACCCAACAGTGCCTCCCTTTGGGGCCAGTGACAGTGGCGTTTCAGGGCATGCAGCTCATCCCTGGTACCCCGTATAGGCTCCTGAGCACCGCCAGGAGTGATCCATGAGCACAGAGCCAGGAGTAAGCCCAGAGTACTACTGGGGTATGGTAAGGTCCAACAACAAAGAAGAAAAACCAACACCTCCCAAAAATACCAAAGGTGCCTCACCTAGACTTTTGAGGAAGCCGCAGAGTCTCCGAGAAGCATCGGTCACGCTGAGGCTGAATTTAGCAGCAAAGTAAGGCAGGGACTGGGGACACACGGACGCCGCCAGCACCTTGTGCTTTGAGGTGTCGCATTTCTGCAAGAACAGGACAGATGTGGGCACTCAGTCTTTGAGGGCAGAAGGGCAGCATGCTCGGACAGGAAAGACGATGACATGGAGCTCGGGGAGCCTGGCACCCTGGCACTGAGAAACCCACCAGGAGAGAAATACAGCAACACGGAAACTGGAAGAACCCTATGTACTGTGTGTATGTTTCTGTGCATGCGTCTGTGTGTGTCGTTTGTTTGGGGGCAAAACCCTGTGGTGCTTGGAGACCAGTAGGGGTATTGGGGATGGAGCCCAGACTCCGGGCAGGCGAAGTGTCTAGTACTGCCATCACTTGGCCCCCAGCCCTGGAAAATGGGCTATTTCGTTTTGTTTTTGGGTCATACCCAGAACTCCTTCGTTTGAAGCATGTCCTTGCAGTCATTTTTCTGCCCCCACTTAATCACTTTCAATTAGGGGCACATGCCACTGCATCCCCCTTCTTGAGATGTGGACTTTCAGGGCCGGAGTGGTGGCGCAGTGGTAGGGCATTTGCCTTGCACGTGGCTGACCTAGGACGGACCGTGGTTCAAATCCCTGGCGTCCTATATGGTCCTCCAAGACAGGAGCAATTTCTGAGCTCATAGCCAGGAGTAACCCCAGAGCATCACCGGGTATGACCCAAAAACCAAAAATAAAATTTGGGGAGAAAGACATTTCCCTCACTTTGGGGCCCGTTTGCCTTGCACGTGGCTAACCTAGGATGGACCACGGTTTGATTCTCCAGCGTCCCATACGGTCCCCCAAGCCAGGAGTGATTTCTGAGTGCATAACCAGGAGTAACCCCAGAGAGTCATTGGGTGTGGCCCGAAACAAAAAAAAAAAAAAGAGATGTGCACTTTCATACTACAGGGCCACTTCCCCTCTGGAGAAACCCATGTTCTCTCTGGAGCACGAGTCTGAGATTACCTCTCGCCTCCCCTTGCTAGCTCCCCAATTCAATTGTTTTACTTAAGATATTTTATATTAGGGGCCGGGCGGTGGCACTAGAGGTAAGGTGCCTGCCTTGCCTGCGCTAGCCTTGGACGGACCGCGGTTCGATCCCCCGGTGTCCCATATGGTCCCCCAAGCCAGGAGCAACTTCTGAGCACATAGCCAGGAGTAACCCCTGAGCGTTACCGGGTGTGGCCCAAAAAAAAAAAAAAAAAAAAAAAGATAAAAAAAAAGATATTTTATATTAAGCTGTTCAATTTACTGCATTTTCTCTCCTGTTTGGACCTTGTCAAATATCTTGATCCACTCTGTGGTTCTGTGCAGCTACAGAAAGAGCAGGAATGTCTCTATTAAAGCACGGAGGCAAAGTGGACCTGCCAGAGTGACGGCACAGTGGGAAGGGAGCGTGCCCTGCATAGTAGCCCTAGATTCAATCTCCAGCTTCCCATACGGTACCCGAGCCCTTCAGGAGTGAGTGAGCCTTTATTTGTTTGTTTGTTTGTTTGTGGGCCACACCAGATGGCGCTCAGGGGTTATTCCTGGCTCTGCACTCAGGAACCACTCTTGGAATAGGCTCAAGGGACAATATGGGATGCCGTAATTGAACCCTGGTTGGCCATATGAAAGCCAAGTGCGTTACCACTAAACTGTCACTCTGGCCTCACCCCCCTCTATTTTTATTTTTGTTTGTGTCTTTGAGGGGGCCACACCCAGCAACACTCACTATTTACTCCTGGCTCTGCTCAGAAATCACTATCAAGTGTGGGAGACCATACGGGATGCCAGGGATCGAATCTGGGTTGACTTTGTGCAAGGCAAATGCCCTCCTCACTGTGCTATCACTCTGGCCTCCCACAGGTCATTTTAAAGCAAAAATACAAAGTTGGCCAAAAAGCACCCCAAAATAAGGAACAGCAAAAACAGACAGACAGGGGCCAGAGAGCACAGCGGTAGGGCATTTGCCTTGCATGCAGATGTATGGTGGTTCAAATCCCGGCATCCCATATGGTCCTCATAGCCTGCCGGGGTGCTTTCTTAGCACAGAGCCAGGAGCAATCCCTGAGCAATGCCGGGTGTGACCCCCCAAAACAAACAAACAAAAAAACACATATTTATCAATACAAACAAGCCAAAGTAAGAACAAGCCTTAAGTCCACAGCTGCAGCACCACGTTCGCCACTGAGGAGGACAGCGCCCCCTGCTGGGCCGTTTTGAGCACCATGCACAGGCACAGGTTCCAGCTCCCGCTGCCGCCTTAGTTCCTTCCACATGTGCCCGGAACACTGCTCATCGAGCAGCACAAGACTACAAGGGCCCAACACGGAGCGGGCCTGGGCCAAAGCCTAGACAGCCAAGCGAGCCACACTGATCCATCATGACGGGACAGGAGCAGACATGTGACTTGGGCGGCCGGGGCCAACCCTGCCCTCCTATGAGGGCCCAGGCCTTTCTCTCACCCAAAAGGCACCAGCCGGAGCACAGGGCCAGTGTGGACAGGGCGGGCCCAGGTCTAGGCCGTGGGGTGGCTCTGTGGCACGGACAGACGCTGCCCAACACGACTGCCAGGCTCTGAGCACTGTCCTTTGAAACGGACAGTCATGCACCTCACCAAAGCCTCAAAGACACGTTGGGAGCACCGTCACCAGAGAAGGGTGCAAAGGGCTGGAGACATCGTCAGAGGCACAGGGACTGGGAGGGGGGGAGCCATCACCTCTGATGGGGACACACTCAGATCTCACATGGTGAGCAGCACATCTCACACCTCAGACCTCAGACCATGAAAACACCTCAACATGTCAACCTCAGACGTTGAACACACAAGGACAGCCACAATGCGGTCAAACTCTTTACGGTGACAGGCAGAGCAGAGGTTCTGCAGGCCACATCCCGGCCCATCTTCTCCAGGACGAAGGAGGGAGTGGCGGGTCTGGCAGGGGGCTGGGTGCCAGCATGTGCACTTTGTGCGCAGGTCAGTGCTTTGGGGCACAGCATGCCAGGCCCAGCGAGGGGGCGTGAGTGGGAGCAGAGCCACAGACAGGTCCCAAGCCCCAGAGCACGGGATGGTCCCCAAACTAACGGATAAGTGAGGGGCATGTAGGCATGTGGCCTTGGAGTTCTGAGAGCTTCAGTGTGAGCGACATGCTCCCTCACCATCTACCTCCCTGCTGTGAAGGCCCACTGCTCAGGTTGCCCAGGGTTGGGCCACTAGGGCTGTGGTGCTGGGCGGGAGAGTCTCCACAGTGCCCTCCGGGCACCGCCGGCCTCTACCATGCCAGCCCCACCACGAAGCCCACTGAGGGTGCAGGCAGGAGGGGAGCAGGATGTGGGAAGTCTGCTCCGAGGGGAGGGGCAGCAAATGTCTCTAAGGTTGGGAACCCCACACCCCAGGGGGTGAGGGGGCACAGCACCTACCTTATTAAGGTTAAGAACGTGGAAGAAGTTCTGGGTGTTCTGCTGGGAGACTCGGGCGCCCTCTTCGGCCGTCACGCAGCTGTCACATGCCAGGCAGTCACTCAGGAGTATCTTGGCATCGGCCAGCTTGTGGAACTCTCCCTTCTGCAGGAGACAAGGACCTGATATGGCCTTGGAGGCTTGTAACGTGAGCTCAGCAATGGAACAAAAGTGACACTGAAGCCCGGGCCACACACAGGCCAGCCAGTGAGAGTACCACAGGGACCCGAGGCAGCTCAGCCTGGTGGCAGCAGAGCCCACAGATGAGGGGCCGGTTGCTGTCAGCCCTGCCCCTCCTGCTGCTGTCCCGCAGTCACCCAGGAGCTCTGGATCTCTGGATGCCGGCAGCGGATCCCCCACTCCCCTGAACTTGGGGCTCACCCCTTCACACCAGTTATCATGTTTCTTTTTCTTCTGTTTTGGGGGTCCCACCTGGCAGTGCTCAGGAATTATTCCTGGCAATGTTTGGGAGACCCTACGGGGTGCCAGGGATCAAACTCAGGTTGGTTGTGTGCAAGGCAAATGCCCTCCTGGCTATGCTCTAGTTTCGGCCTCTCCAGTGCACTCCTGTAGACAGACCCTCCCAGAGCAGCAGCCAGTCATAGTCTTTCCCAAGGCCCAGCACTCCCAGGCCCCAGGGCGCCACACTGCCGAGGTTCCCATGTTGTATTACGGGTGACACCGTCTCTCCCAGCCCACTGCACCATCCCGGTACCACAGTTCCCAAAGCCAGGTCCTTCCTTCCTTCCCTGCATCCCCAAACAGGAACAGCACCTGGCTCTCAAACCCACCCTCATGTAATGGTATGGTGCCCAGAGATATGCCAGGGCAATGTACACTGCCAAGACCCTAGTGGGCCCACACACATGATCCACAGGGCCTGGCATATAGCAGGCCCCAAATGGGTACCGCTGAGCCACCCTGGGGATGCTCCTGTTCCTCAGCCAGTCACCCCAGGATCCTCTGCGAGTTGCCTCCCAGGCCCCACTGAGCTCCAGACAGGCGCTTGTCCTCCTACCACCCCACTGTCCCGGAGTACTGCAGAGACCTGACCTCTGACCCACACCCTCAGGGCCTCTCTAGGCCCACAACCCTGCTCTGGCCCAATGACAGCCCCAGTGCCTCCTCCCTCCTTACCACTATGGGGCATCCACCCACTAGGCTGGTGGGGTGCAGGCCAAGCCCCTGCCTTATCAGCCCAACCACACCTGGGGGAGGGCACCTCACTCTGCACAGTAGGATAAGGAACTCCTGGGGGTGGATGTGTGGTCAAGGGACAGGCCCCAAGCAGGAGAGGAGGTCATGTGCCACTTCCTCTGGCCAGCTCTTTGGCAAGGGGGGCATGGAGCTGCCAAGAAGCTGGGTGCCTGCACCCACTGCGGGATCAGCTCAGGCTCCCAGGATCTCCCTGCAAGGCCTGTGCCCAGCGAGATGGTGATGTAACATATAGGCCAAATTCCAGCCAGCTCAGGGCAGAGACTCGGCATACCACAGCCACGGGCACGGGCACTGCCAGGTAACTCAGCTGTGAGGAGGCCAAAAACACGCCAAGAAATAAGCTTAGAGACCAAGAGACGGGGGGGGGGGGGGCGTGTTTCCTCTCGACACCCACCTATACACAAGACTCACAGGACAGGGCGAAAGACACGGAGTTTACTAAACTAGCACAGCTCTGGGAACAGAGTCTCTGCAGCTGGTTGGTTGGTTCCTGGTGCTGAGGAGCCCCACACCCCCAAGCTGACACAGACCCCAAGCGTCTACTTGCCTCTCCATTCTCCTGGGCCGGGCTGGGGAGATCCTTGGACGCATCCTCTGGGTCATCGGTCTTTGTTTTCTTACTACATTCCTAGAGGAGAAAGGCACACACACAGAAAAGGACTCAAAAAGATTTCTCCCCTGAAAATGGTGCAGGAGCCCCAACGACCCAATGGACGACAGTCACTGGGCCACAGAGCAAGAGCGGCACACAGGGGCCGCCCTGCTGACCCCGCGGGACATTTTTGCAAAACTCACCGGAGTGTCAGTGCGGGGTCACTGACACTCGGGTGAGTTTGGCAAAAGTGTCCTTCCCATAAACTCGGAGTCTGGTCCGGGCCCCGGGCTTCAGCTGACGCTCTGCTGGCCCTGCCAGGTGCCTGGAAGCGCCGCCGCTCTAATTCAGATCGAGAGGAAAGTCCCGAGCACCGTCCAGGCCAGGCTGGCGCTTGCAGGGCTGGTGTCGGCGGCCACCGAAGCTGCTCCGGGCTCTGGCCCCGGCCCCGGCCCCTCAGGGGCACTTCCCACCCCTTGGCCCTTGCTGACACACCGCTGGCCAGCCCGGGAGGCGAGTCCCGCACGGAGGCCGCGGGTGCAAAGGGCTGGGAGCCTGCCTGGGTCCAGACCCAGCCCGGCCCCGGGCGTCCCGAGGCCGGGACCCCGAAGCCCGCCCGCTCGCCCGCCCCGGGCAGGACCAGACGGGCCGGGCCGGGCCCCACCTTCCGCGTGCAGTGCTCGCACTTCATCTGGAGCGGGCGGCGAGGGGCCCGGCGGGCCGAGCACAGCAGCGGGAGCCTCGGTCGCCGCGCCGGCCGCCCGCCCGCTCGCCCGCCGCCCTTTGTCGCCTGCGCCCGCGGCCGGGGCCGGGGAGCCGCGCGCCGCAGCCAATCGGAGCCGCGGGAGGGCGCGGCGGCCCCGCCCACGACGCTCGCGCCAGCCAATGAGGCGGCGGGGCGGGGCGGGCCCGACGCCGGAGCCCATCGGAGCGCTCGGGGGCGGAGCGACCGCCGGGCTCGACGCCGCGGAGGCGGGCGGACTCTCCGGAGGGTCGCGGTCCGCGAGACGGGAGGAGCGGGGCGCGGGGCGCGGGCGGGCCTTTGCGCGGGCGCCGGGTGCGGTCGGGGTCCCGGGGCGATCGGAGCGGTCCGACCGCTGCGGGGGAAGGCGCCGCCCGGCCGGGAAGGGGCGGAGGCCCGGCCCCCGGCTCGCCGCCATGGCCGCTCCCGGGCGCGTCACGTCGCCGGCGAGGCTGCAGCGCGCAGGCGCGTGGAAGTCGACCACGTGGGCCGGGAGCGCGAGGCCGCAGCGCGCAGGCGCGTGGAGCTCGACCACGTGGGCCGGGAGCGCGAGGCCGCAGGCGCGCGTCCCGCAGAGCTTCCAGTTCTGTGCACCGGGCTCAGCGTCAGCTGCTTTGATGGCGCCAGTTTAAAGAGCACGTGCCCAGCGGGTCACGCAGAACCGACACCGCGTGCGGCGCCACCCTGCCAGGTGTCCTGTTAGATGTGAACAAAACGGACCTTTCCTATGAACCGCCATTGTGATCGGTCTGTGCGCTTTTAAACCTTAGTAAGATTAAAATGCTTTTAAAGTAGTTGGAGGCTCACCAGAAGCTGTAACTCTAGTGGTTCCGGAGAAGTAGCATGGAGGCAGGCCGTTGGCCTCGCCTGCAGAAGGACGTGGCTCGAATCCCGGCAACCCATAGGGTCCCCCGAGCCTGCCAGGAGCGATTTCTGAGCCTAGAGCCGGGCGTGACCCAAAAACGCTCAGCAAAACAAAACAAAAAGGCCTCTGGTGCGTAGTGTCGGAGCCGGACCTATGTAGGCTGATTGTGAACCTCGTTTATCTTGGTTTCGGGCCACACCCAGCAATGCTCAGGGCTTACTCCGGGCTCTGCACTCAGGCACTGTACAATCACCTCACGCGCCTTACCTCCAAGCCCAGGTGAACTGAATCGGAATCAGGGTCGCACAGAAATCATCCGGAGCAGGCTGAGGGGGGAACACGTGTAGTCTGGCAGTCTTCTACCTAGCATGGCACTCGCTGCCTGCCAGATTGATTGAGTGTAGAGATCGCCCCTGGATGGGGCAGTAAACCCACCCAGGCTTACAAGTAAGGCAGTCTTCGTTTTGGGTGAAACCAAGTTGTAAACAAGCAGATACAGAGAAAGGGATAAACTTCGTTTTAGGCAAGATAAGGTGTAACCCAACAAAGGATCATCCAGGCGGAGCTCAGGGGATCCAATGGCACCGAGGAGCAATCCAGAGTTGGCTGCATGCAAAGCAAGCTCCCGTCAGCTGTGCTATTGCTCTGAACCTGGAATTCAGGTGTTTGGGTTTTTGAGCCACGCTCAGAGGTGCTCGGGTTATTCCTGGCTCTGCGCTCAGAAATCAGTCCTGGGAGGCTGGAGATCAAACTCAAGTTGGTCTTGTGCAAGGCAAACACCGTAACACCCTGCTGTGCTATTGCTCCAGCCTCAGGCTTGGTTCCTAGGTTGGGGGGACATTGGGGCACTTGCCCATGTGGGAGCCCCAGGCTCATCCCGCCCGTCGGGGGATCCCGGAGCCAGCGACCACCCGGCGCAGTCCCGGCTGGGCCGTCTGCCCGGCTCGCGGCGGCCCCGGGTCCTGCGCAGGCTGCCGTGGGGCGTCCCGCGTGCGGGGCCCAGTGGGATCCCAACGGCGAGGGCGGCGGGCGAGCGGACCCCGCGCCTCCCGCAGAGCAGCTCGGGCTTCGGGGAAGACGCAGGGGAGCACGTCCCACCCCCAAAGAGCGGCTCTGGGCCGAGGCCAGCTCAGGGCTGCCTTCCCTCCGCGGCAGCGGCTGCCGAGGCCGCCAGGTTCGGGCCAAGTGGGAAATCCAGCGGCGGGAAGGAAGTCAGCTCGCCAGGCGCGTCGCCCCGCCCACTGCGGAAGTCCGTGGTCCCGGAGGCCGGAAGTGGAGCCCACCGCGGACCTCGGAACTCGGCGAGCTCCGAAACCCGGAAGTCGAGCCCGCCGGAAGCGTCGCTCCGCCCACCGCGGACGTCGGTGGTCCCGGAGGCCGGAAGCCGAGAGCCGAGCGCCGAGCCCCGCAGTCGGCGCCCGCCACGCCCGCAGCTGCGGCCGTCTGCCGGCCGGTCGGCCCGTCCCGGGGCGCGCTCCGAGTTCCCGCGCCGGGATGTACATGCAGGTGGAGACGCGCTCCAGCTCCTGCCTGCACCTGACGCGCGCGCCCGGCGTCCGCTCCTGGTCGCTGCTGGTCGGTAAGCGCCCGCCGGCCCCGCGTCGGCCCCGCGGCTCGTCCGCTGCGCTCGGGCGGCTGCCTGGGGGCGGGGGGGGGGAGCCGGCCTCGGTGGCTGCAGCCCGCTCTGTCTCCGCAGGAATCCTGTCCATCGGCCTGGCGGCTGCCTACTACAGCGGCGGTGAGGACCCTCGCCCTGCCCCGAGAGAGAGAGCCTCGTCGGAGGCCCCGGCCCCCGGGCTCTCTCCCTGCACGCCCGGCCTTGCCCCAGCCCTGGCCCGGGATCTCGTGTGTGTGTTTGTCTGTGTGTGTGTGGGTGGGCGCGTGTGTGTTCGCGTGTTCGCACTTGCTTGTGCTCTTTAGGCAGAACTGGCCCCGGGGCTCCCAGGGCCCCCCTCACTGGCTCCTTTGCTCTCTGCAGACAGTCTGGGCTGGAAGCTCTTCTACGTCACAGGCTGTCTGTTCGTGGCGGTGCAGAACCTGGAGGACTGGGAGGTGAGCCGGTGACCCCCGCGTTTCCATCTACGCCACCTACTCTTGGCTGGCACAGGGGGCAGAGCCCAGTGTCCGGGTGCCAGAGTAGCAGGTTGGCGCCACAGAGCTGCGCTTGGGGGGCTGCTACCGGGAACAGGAAAGCAGGGTCGGTGCCGATGCCGATGCCCAGAGTGCTTACGGGGCTGGCTGCCCCTTCTGGCTCTTTGCAGGAAGCTATCTTCAACAAGAGCACTGGGAAGGTCATCCTGAAGACGTTCAGCCTCTATCGGAAGCTGCTCACCCTTTCCCAGGCCGGCCACGACCACGGTGAGGCTGGGGAAGGAAGGGGGCTGATGCCCCCCAGCTCCGCATGTGGCCATGAGAACCAGAGGTGGGGAGCATTTCCCCACCGGAAGGGCAGTGCCACGCAGGGGAGCATGAGACAAGGCTACCCGTCATCTGTCCTCATTAGCCCCAGGATGTGGGCAGGCTACACTGGGTGGGCCCTGGGCTGGCGCGTGTCCTGGTCCTGACCTGGTCGTGCCCACAGTGGTTGTCCTGCTCCATGACATCCGCGATGTGAACGTGGAGGAGGAGAAGGTGCGCTACTTCGGCAAGGGCTACGTGGCTGTGCTGCGCTTCGCCACAGGCTTCTCCCACCCCCTGACCCAGAGCGCAGTCATGGGCCACCGCAGGTAGAACTGGGGTGGGCAGCGGGGCAGAAGTGGGGGTGCTGCTAGCTGCCCTGACACCAAGTGGTCACCCTTCCTCCTCCTGTACTGTTGCCCCAGTGACGTGGAAGCTATCGCCAGGCTCATCACCAGCTTCCTGGAGCTGCACCGCCGGGAGAGCCCCACAGAGCTGTCTCAGAGCAGCGACAGTGAGGTGGAAGGACCTGGGAGCCAGCACTGACACGTGGAGCCACCAACCCCACCCTGACGTCCCTGACAGCCACCTGGGACCCTTCTACCAGACTGGATGGAGCTGTAGGCTCCAGGGAACTGCCTGCCTGCCCCAAGCCAGGTGGGGCCTGACAGGAAACAAACCCCCACAGGGTTCTGGTGCAGGCGCCTGAGTCCCTGAAAGGACGTGCTGGATGAGCTCTCACTGGCATCAGCTCTGAATGGCCACAGGCTAGATGTCTCCAGTGGGGTAGGGGGGGGGGGTTACCTGGGGCTGTTCCCCAGGTCTGAGCACACAGACCACCTGCCTCAGGCACAACCAGCCAGGCACAGGGGAAGTCATTGGGTCTTCGGCCTCACTGAGACATTGTTAGAAGTCAGATTTCTAGTTTCAGGAAAACCTGCTGGTTGAGCTAGAGACCCTGGTTTGCCTGTCGCCCACCAGTCACCACCACCACCACAGAAGTACTGTCCCAGCTGGCTGCACTGCTGTCCCTTGGACAGGCGTGGTGACCTGGGAGAGAATGGTGTGTTTTCAGGCTCTTTCCCCCTCTATTTCTCTCTCTTGATTGGGGAACCTGATCATTGATGTCACAGCTGAACTGTGACGAGGCATGTTTCCCTGGCACCGTGTGGCCCCCAGACTCCACCAGGCCTGTCCTGGCAGCCTCCAAATGTTACAGGGTCCAAGCACTAGACCCCATGCTTCGCAGCGGCTACCCCAGAGACAATTGAGCGACATTAGGTTTGAAATGGTTCCAGAGGATGCTTTTCTCTAGAATAAAGTACAAACTGCAGTGCTGGTTTCTGAGTGCTGGTCCCAGTCCCTCAGCAAGAGGTCGCAGCCTCCCCCAGGTCCTGCAGAAGCGCCTGCACACGCTGCAGGCTGGGCTGTACGTTCTCCTCCAGCCACTCTTCCACAGTGTCCGGGTAGAAGACACGCTGCAGGGCGACCTCCAGGGCCTGTACCAATGCACCCCACCGGGCCAGCAGGCTGTGGGTGAGACTGAAGCTGGTCGAACCCTCCGAGGAATGGGGGTGCTGGGTGCCATGAGTACTGAGGAGGGTGGGTCTTACCTGAGAGCCTGAGGCTGAATGTGCCGGATCATGACAGGGTGGATGAGCTTCCGCTTACGGTGGTAGGGGCTGAACCAGCCCGTCACATACCTGCGGCAAGCACAGGTGTTCTGGGAACTGCTGGGCCAGGAATCATCTACACGAGGTCAGCCCCACCAAGAAGCCCGCAGGACAAGCTGTGGTGGCCAGGGTCAGTACAGGGAGGGGGGGAAGGTACCTGCCCTGCTTGGCCAGCTCCATCCCAGCCCCAAGGGCCCCGAGCACACAGACAGGAGCAGGGTCGAAAGGAAACTGCATTCGCCCAAGAGCTCCATGCAAGGCCAGAGGGCCAGAGCTGCTCACCGGTCTCGCTCTAGCAGTGCGTCCACAGAGCTGCACAGGTGCAGGCCGACTTGGGTGACGAGGGCCAGGATGTCACTGCCAGGGAAGGAGCCGGCCCCCTCCCTGCAGAGAGGCAAAGTGTGAGAGGGCCACCAAGAGGGGCAAGGGGAGGGGGGGACTTTACCCTGTAAAGTCCATCAGGTCCAGGCTCCGAATCCCAAGTAAGTTCTCTACTCTTGCTTTGGCTTCTTCGGCAAAGCCACCTGAAAAGAACCAGATGATGCCTGGAAGCCTCGGGAAAAGCAGGAGCCTGACTTAGGCCAACCCACGGTCCCATGCGGTGCAGAACAGGACCAGGGGGTGAGGTGCTTGCAGGCAGCTGACCCCCATTCGATTCCTGGTACCACAGCTGTTCCTCAAACCCAGGGCCAGTGGGTGTAGTCCAAAAACGGGGTGGGGGGGGAATCCAGGAGAACAGGGCTCAGGATGTGACTTGGTGAGGCATGGGCCTGTATCCCAGGGACAAGAACTGGGGAACATGCGTGATCTGTGCCACAGTCCCATCATGAACATGGGGGAGCCCACGGGTGGCCAGGCCTTGCCAGGTTGCACTCATAAACTTTGGGGTTTTCTTGGGGGGGGGTCCTGCTGCACAAAGACCCGAGCAGGCAGAGGTCGGCGCTTCTCCCCTTGTCCGTACCGTGCAGAAGCGCCTGCAGACACACTGCGAGAGATGGGATGCTGACGGGCAGGAGCTCACACAGCACGGAGAAGTGGTCATACCTACGTCGGAGAGAGGACTCAGCTCGGGCCGCCAGAGCACCTCACCCCAGCACCAGCTGTTGCTGCTTATACAGGGACCACAGCAGCACTACCCAAGCCACTACACTCCATGCCTCCTGGGACGCCTGTGCTCCGAACCCACAGCCCAAAGCTGTTCCCCATGGGGTGGCACCCCACCCACCAGGTGAGCCTGGATGGGGACCCACCTCTGCCAACCGGTCAGCACAATGCCTTGCAGCGCACTGGCCTGTGCCTGAGCAGCCACCTGCAGCCATTGCACATGGTTCCGGAGGTGGTGCTCGATGGGCGTCAGGGCCTGGCTGGCCCCAGTGGCCCCCTTGAAGGCGCTGGCGGCCCACAGGTGGGCAAAACCACACTTGCGGTACTTTTCCATGAGGAGGGCTGCAGGAGAGCAACAGGACCTCATCACCCCACTGGCCCTGGAGGACAGGAACCTGGTGTGGGCAGGGCCCAAGATGCAGGCCTTGAGGTGTAGGCAGGATTCAGAGATAGGGCATGGCTTCACCAGGCGACCTGAGCTGCTTGGGCCCCTGGGAAGTGGACCTCTACGTGTGGATATGGATGGGCTTACACAGGACAGACCCTTTGGGACAAGGACAAGGTCTTGGGAGCCTGTAAACTTCCAGGCAGGTTCCTGGGATTCTAGGGCTGGGGCATTGTGGAAGGATGCACTGACCCTTGGTGTGGACGTCCAGGTCTGCTCTATAGTCCCAGAGCACAGGCTCCACCAGCTGTGACAACCCGGAGTCTGTGGTGAGAAGCGCAAAGAGAGGCGGCCCCTGTGGCAGGAAGCCTTCCTACACCTGTGTGCACCTGTGCCCATGAGACTTGGCTTGGGAATGGAACAGAATGAAATTTTTATTGGGGAGGGGTGTTTGGGTGACACCAGCGATGCTCAGGGGCCATTCCTCTCTTTACACTCAGAGATCAGCAGAACCCACGTCAGCAGCATACAAGGCAGCAAAACACCCTCTGCAGAGCTCTGTTAATTCCCCACCAACTGAGCTCAGGACTGCTAGTGCGTGCGCACACACACACAGAAGCTGTGTCTGGCTGTCACACTGCCCCATAGAAAAAGGCTTTCTTGGGGCCGGAGAGATAGCATGGAGGTAAGGCGTTTGCCTTTCATGCAGGAGGTCATCGGTTCGAATCCCGGCGTCCCATATGGTCCCCCGTGCCTGCCAGGAGCAATTTCTGAGCCTGGAGCCAGGAATAACCCCTGAGCACTGCTGGGTGTGACCCAAAAACCACAAAAAAAAAAAAAAAAAAAAAAAAAAAAAAAAAAGAAAAAGGCTTTCTTGCGGGAGGAAATTAGGAATGGGGTACAAGGGGGTTTGAAGTTAGTTTCCCGCAGTTTCACTGTCTTGTTAAGGCTGGAGGGGAGGCCCTGGGCTCTACTTCCTCCGGAAAGGCCTACACCCAGTTCCCTCGAGCCTGTAAGGACTTGTCTGGTTTCACATCCCATTCGCCAGGAGGACACGCCCAGTTGCCCCCAGAAGGACAAGCTCAGTCCCCACGATGACTGGCCTGTTCCCCATGAGGACAGGGCCAGTTCCCGCGAAGACACGCCCAGCACACCTGTGAGCTGGTCGTCAGGGATGTCGCGCAGCATGTCGTCCCACACGAGAGGTGTTGTGGTGGGGTGCTGGGCCAACACGAGGCCGGCCACCGCCTTCAGGTGTGACAGACACAGCTTGGTCTTGCTGTTGTGCTCCTGCTGCAGCCACTGCCTGGAGGCCTCGCCTTCCCCGAGGTAGTAGACCTGAGGCCAGGGAGAGGGTGTGGGCAAGCTAGCCAGGGCCCAGCGCACAGCACAGCAAGGGCTGTGTCCACACGAGGTCACACCCAGGAAGCCCAAAGTGGGCCTCTTGGGCAATGCACAGTTGAGAAAAGCCCCACAGAGCCTGTGCAGAAATGTCCAGAACCGCAAAGTTGCAGAGAGGACACGAAGGGAGCAACCTAATGGGTGCAGGCAAAGCCCAGGGGGTGCGCTGCACAGTCAGTTGTGCTACACTGGATGAGCCGTCACAGGGGTCGGGATGGCCCAGAGGGACGCTCGCCTGTTCCCACAGCCTGCACAACAGAGACACATAGGCACATATAGCAAGATCGAGGAAAGCTGTCCTGGAAGCAAAGGCTCTGGGGCTGTGGAGGTGAGCTGTGACCCCTGGAGCACCTGGAGAATGACAGGATCTTAGGTACATCGTGACTGAAAACATATGTACACGACCCAAAGAAACGGGACAGTGGGGAGGATGCTGGCTTCACATGAGCCGGTTTGAGTTTGATCCCTGGCACCCCTTAGTGTGTCTTAAATCCACCCCACCTAATAGAAAAGGGGAGATGAAGAACTGGAGCAACAGCACAGAAGCTTTGCATGTGGCTGACCCAAGTTTGATCCCCGGTATCCCATAGAGTCCCCTGAGCACCACCAGGAATGACCACTGAGCACAAAGCTGGGAGTAACCCCTGCCTGACCACCACCAGTGTGACCCAAAAAACAAACAAAAGGGGAGATGTTCAGGAAAGCACCAGAGATCGTTGAGGGGCCCTGTTGTGCCCAGGGACTGTGAGCCCAGGTATCATGGCCCCCTGGGTACACTGTACAGCAGAACCCAGCATACACCCTTCACCATCTGCTCTTTCTTACTGCTGCACCAACACAGGCCATGCTGGGGGCTCAGCCAGCCCGATCAAACATGCACATATTAGTGGATGTCACTGATTCGGGAGATCACATATTAGTGGGACAAAAGTAATTAGGGGTAATCGCCTTAGTGGGGGAAGCCTTGGCCAGGGGAGGTGGAGGGAAGGGAAGCACCAGAAAAAAGTAGAAGACGGGGTGGGATCTGCAGACACCCACCTCGTCACAGCCCAGGTGGAACCAGCGGGCACTTGGGTGCAGCCGCAGGACCTGTTGCAACATTGCTTCCACCAGCGCCAGGGACTCAGGCTCGTGGGGGTTCAGGGTGTTGGGGAATGGTGCCACCTCCCGGAGGTGTGCGAGAGCCTGGTGTTTCAGCACGAACTGCGGAGAGAGCAGAGAGCCAAGGAGTGAGGGCAAGGGCTGTGCAGGGCGGGCATGGTTGTGTCTATACTGCCCAGCAGGATGGATAACAAGCCCACAGAGAGTCCTGGCAGGTACTAACAGACCACTGGGACGGGTCAGTGGGGAAGGCTGGGCTGGGAGCAAGCCCTAAGCAACACCTGCGTGACCCGGCTCCTTCCTCACCAAAGGAAAGAAAGAGCGTCCCAGGAAGAGACCGAGCACGTCTGGAACCTTTCGGGGGGGGGGGGGGTCAGAGAAGCAGCTCGTGCATACGACGGTGCTGCTAAGGCCGTGGGCTAGCTCCCACATCTGACTCCTCTACCTTGTTCCACAGATGGAGACAAGGAGCAGGACAGGGAGTGAGGAGTCACGCAGGGCTGCACTGGGGGCAGGGAGAAGCCAGAAGCTCCTAGTGATCTTGGAGAGACGTGGCTCGGCTGAATGGCCCAGGTGGTTGGACATGGGCAGTAGCTAGGCATGGAGGCTCTTTGGTTCGAGAACAGAGACAGCCCTTGGGGTGGGGACAAGGTCAGTGTGGACAGCTCTGCCTACCAGTGCTGTGTGCATTCACGGCATCACACAGGTGTGAAAACGGCAATAGGGAGCATGGAAGGGGGATGGAGAAAGAGAGTAGGGGTGGAGATTAGAGAGGGGAAAGTGGGGAAAGAGGTAGAGAAGGAGCAAGAGGGTTGAGGGTAAGGTAGAGAGCGCCTGCACGCAGGGAGCTCATCTCCTTTTCTGGCTGACTGCTGGCTCAGAGAGGCCGGGTCAGGGGCTGCTTTGCACACTCAGACCCTGGTTCAGGTACCAGCACCAGAAAGGGTCCCATACCACGTCGGGATGGATGGTACCTGCACCCCGCCGACCCTGACCCCCAAGTATTTCCCTCCCACAACACTGTTGGATGCGGGGCTTCCTGGAACCCGCATCCGTCTCTGGCTTCTCCCTCCACCCCCACGCAGGTGATTTGAGACTCACTCCTTGAAGCAGGAGCAGCTGAGCTGCAGAACAGACCCAAGGCCCAGGCCCCGCCCAAGGCTGGCCCCTCCCACGGGATTAACCCCGCCCGCCCGCAGGTCCAGCCCCTGCCCTGATTCCCCACTCACCTCCATGTGGCCAAATGTCTGCACCAGAGGGACGACTTCCAGCCCGTGGCAAGTAGCCAGATGCACAATCTCACTGATTTCTGCGGGGCTGGGGACAGAGACATCCAGAGGTCATGCCTGCCCCTGCCCCTCCTTCAGGGGCCTGGAGACTGTTCCCAACAATGAAGATTCATAGACACTGGAAACAGTCTCCGAGGAGCCTTCACGGAGCCCCTCTGCTGTCCCCTCACTTTGACAGTTCAGAGCGTGGCCCCAGGACGCTGGGTCACCAGGGCACTCCGTGGTGCTTGGGACGGATGTGGCAGGGATCATACTCAGTTCACCCTTTGGACTCCAGCCCTCTCGCACAGATTACACAAAACTCTGCCAAGTGCTTGGCCTGTTTTGGGGGCCAAACCAAGGGGCCTTAGGGGCTTCTAGCTCTGTGTTTGGGATTGGCCTCTAGGGCTACTCAGGGACCATGTGTAGTGCTGGAGAGCAAAGGCACGTCAGCTGTTGCAGAGCCAGCACCTTGCAGCACCTCTGCAGCACCAAACACGCTTTCTCCAGCAAGTGTCCTTGCACCTTCTCAAAACAATCAGGAAGAATGGTCGGAGTTAAAGCACAGTGGGTAGGGCTTTGCCTTCCATATGCCCAACCCGGGTTCGATGCCCAGCATCCCATATGGTCCCCTGCAGCCTGCCAGGAGTGATTTCTGAGAGCAGAGCCAGAGGTAACACCTGAGCATTGCCAGGTGTGGGGTGCGCGAGCGCGCACACACACACACACACACACACACACACACACATACACACAATCAGAAAGAACAGCAAAGGGAGAGAAGCAAAGACAGTAAAGTCCCCACCACAGAACCTAATTTCACACTCCCCTAGATATGCACACTGGTAACTAAGTCTCTCATGTTCAGGGACACCTGTGAGAGAACAAACACTGGCAGGCAGTGAGGCTATTGGGTACCTGTAGGCATGCCTGGCTCGGAGCAGCTGCAGGCGGCCCTCGTAGGGGAACATGTCCTCATATTCGATCAGGAGTCCGTTTGCACCTAGAGCCTGGAAGAGTGGGAAGACCTGGGGAGAGCAGGGAGCACTGATTGACGTACAGACAGATGGGGGGTGCAGAGGTGTGCTGGCATGAGGGGGCCACCTGGCACAGTGCCCGGGACAATGGAGGAGAATCATGGCGGGGAAATTGGGAGGGCCAGGACCAAGGCTGACTCCTGTCCAAGACGCAGCTCCAAATCCCAGTGACACCAGAACAGAGGGTCACTCAGAGCTTAAGGCTGGGCTGGATCCCTGCGGCTCTCCTAGCACCTGATCAGAATTCTTGCCACCACCTAAGGACAGCTCACAGACTCTTGATAGCCCCAGCCCTGGGGGCACAGCGAGAGGCACTGTCCAGCCCCTGCACATATGACAGGACACCTTGGTCCTTTCTCCTTCCCTTTTGCTTTCTTGAATCCTCCACTTTGGGGGGGGGGCTGCAAATCATGTTCTGGGCCACGTGGCAGGTCTGAGCATACTGGGAAGCACCTGTGAAAGGTAGGAGACCTTCGGTGGGGCTCCCTTGAGGTCCAAGTGAACGAAGCGCATCTTAAAGGGCGAGAAGCCAGACATGCCGCCACCGTCCTGGGTAACAGCACACACAGGGCGACTCCTCGGGTCCAGGTGCTACCTGCAGAGAGACAGATGCCCCGATGGACCACATTGCCAGGCCCCCACCTTCCACTCCAGCCCCTGTGCTGACCTGGTGCAGCCAAAAGCCCACTTCAGGTACCTCAGCCATGCCTTGGGCTTAAAGTGCAAATATGGGGCCCGAGAGATAGCATGGAGGTAGGGCGTTTGCCTTGCAAGCAGAAGGACAGTGGTTCGAATCCCAGCATCCCATAGGGTCCCCTGAGCCTGCCAGGAGCTATTTCTGAGCGTAGAGCCATGAGGAACCCGAATGCTGCCGGGTGTGACCCAAAAACAAACAAACAAAAATAAAATAAAAATAAGTAAAAGTGCAAATATGAGAGAACAATGGCCAGGTCTGGAGGACAGTGGAGGGTCAAGAGGGCCTGTTATCCTCCCAAGCATCCGTCCCCCCAAAAAGGCAGATGAGGATAATGTGAAAAACTAAGCGTCTGTCAAAATCTAAGGGTCTATTGGCGCTGACCAGTGACGGGAATCAGAAGAAAGCTGGCAGAAGAGAGTGGTCCTTGGCCTCTTTAGACACACGGAGCTTGCCAGAGAGGAAGGGGAATCTTTGGGCTCAGCCATGTACGTGTCAATAGTAGCAGTCCCCCTTGTAGGGAGCCCCCTAGGATCAACTTGGAGAATCCACCCACACAGGTGCATATGGAAACGAGTGTTTTGACTTAAAAATCAGTTTTAGGGGGCTGGGGCAATAGTACAGCGGTAAGGCTTTTATTTGCCTTGCATGCGGCTGACTGGGTTCGATGCCCCACATCCCAAATGGTCCCCAAGCCTTCGAAGAGAAATTTCTGAGCGCAGAGCCAGGAGTAACCCCTAAGCAAAACTGGGTGTGGCCCCAAACAAAACAAATTTGGGGGGCCAAACCCGGCAGTGCTCAGGGATTCTCCTGACTCCGCATTCAGAAATCACTCCCGCAAAGACCACCTGGGATGCTGGGATCGAACCTAGGATGGGCCGAACCTGGGTCGAAGGGCGCAAAGCAAACACCCTCCCAGCTGTGCCACGAAAGTCATTATTGGGCTGAGCCTCAGACCTACACACAGAGGGTAGGGCGCTGGTTTGCTTGTATAGCGCTGACTCGGGGGAGATCCCGGCACCCCACATGGGTCCCCATGCACCGCCAGAAAGGATCCCTGAGCACAGGACCAGGAGTACGCCTGGAGCGTGGCCGGGGGAAAGCGCGAATGAGCGAAGCCGATCGAGGTGCCGGACGCAGGCTTCAAAGCTGTCCGGGCCCCGCGCTTCGCCTCCAAGCGGAGGAAGCCTCGCTAAAGCGGTCTCGCTCGGGAGCGCGAGGGCCTGGAGCGCGCCGGGGCACGGGGCCCGCTGCCCGCACGACCCCCCGCCGGCCCATCGGTTACCGCTCAGCGCCGCGCCAGGGCAGAGCCCGGGCCGCCCGGGCAGGCTCCTTCCCCGGAGGCGGGGGCGGGGACGAGGGGCGGCGAGACGCGGCCGGGCAGGCGATCGCGGAGCCCCGGGCAGAGGCGCGAGGCCGCTCCGCCGCTCCGCCGCAGGCCGGGGACGCGCTCCGCTCCGCGCCCCACTCCGACCGCTCGGCGCTCGGCTGCTCCGGCCTGGCCCGGCCGGGCCCGGCCGCAGCCACGCGGTCGGCCGCCGAGCGCATCGATGCGCCGGCGTCCCCGCGCCGCGCCGGCCGGCCGCAGGCGGCTCCTCGCGCTCGTGCCCGGCGGCGGCTCCGCGACCCGGCGGCCCGATGGCGCTGCAGCGCAGGAGCGCGCCCAAGGCGCACGAGGCCGGGGCCGGGGCCGGCGAGCGCAGGCGGCGCGGCCGGAGCCAGGCCGGGTAGGGGAGGCAGGCGGCCGCCACGGGGGTCCGCGGGCGGGCGGGCGGGCGGGACCTCGGCCGGGCCTTCCGGGTGGGGGGCGTGGGCGTGGTCCGAGGGGGCGTGGTCTGCCGCCGAGCTCCGCTGGCTCTGCCGGCGCTGGTGGGCGTGGCCTCTCAGGTGGGCCTGGCGGGCGTGGCTCGCGGGGGCGTGTCCTGTCTCCGGGGCGTGGCCTCAGCTACTGGAGGCGGGACTCCTAGACAGACCCTCAGACACTTGCACAGCGCTCAGCCTTTGCCTTTCGCGTCTGCTCTTTCCCTCCGGCTGTTCTGACCCTTTAGGGGCTCAGGGGACGTGGGTCTCCGTGTGTGGAGCATGTCTGCAGAGGTGTCTGGAAAATAGGAGAGGGAGAAGGCTCTCGGAAGCCGAGTCTCCCATTTCCTAGCAGACCCTAAATTGCAATTCCAGGAAGGCTGTGGACTTAGTGTCTTTATTGGGGGCGTCACACCTGGTAATGCTCAAAGTGTGTGTGTGTGTGTGTGTGTGTGTGTGTGTGTGTGTGTGTGTGTGTGTTTCGGGGGCAGTTGAACTCAGCTCAGAAAGTGTCTTTATTGGGGGCGTCACACCTGGTAATGCTCAAAGTGTGTGTGTGTGTGTGTGTGTGTGTGTGTGTGTGTGTGTGTGTGTGTGTGTGTGTGTGTGTGTGTTTCGGGGGCAGTTGAACACAGCTCAGAAAGTGTCTTTATTGGGGGCGTCACACCTGGTAATGCGCAAAGGTTACTGCTGGGTCCGCACTCAGGAATCACTCCGGGAATCAAACCTGGCTTGGCCTCGAGCAGAGCCTGCGCTCTCCCACTGTGCTATCTATCACTCAGGTTCATCAGAAAGCGACTTACCTGGTCACTGTTTCCACGTGCTGTCCCTCTTTCGGCCTGTGATTTTAGCTGGTTTGATTCCATTAGTTCCCAGGTTCGTGAACTTGTGATTCACCCTGGTGGATCTGCTGAGATGCTTTGAGCCAGTGGGGAAGGAGACGCAGGCTGGCCACAGGCAAGGTGTGGTTTCTGACTCTTGTACATTTTTTGTTTTTGTTTTTGGACCACACTTGGCAGCGCTCAGGGGTTACTCCTGGCTCTGTGCTCAGAAATCTCTCCTGGTGCTCGCTTTGGCAGCACATATACTAAAATTGGAACGATACAGAGAAGATTAGCATGGCCCCTGCGCAAGGATGACACGCAAATTCGTGAAGCGTTCCATATTTTTTGATGATGATATGGGTTTTGGTCTTTTTGACTAAGCCTTTTTGTAACAAGTTCAATAAAATGCTGAACTCTTGAAAAAAAAAAAAAAAAAAAGAAATCTCTCCTGGCAGACACGGAATACCATATGGGATGCTGGGATTCGAATCACAGTTGGTCCTGGGTCTGCTGCTTGCAAGGCAAACGCCCTAACACTGCTATCTCTCTGGCCCCTGACTCTTGTACATTTTTGTTTTGATTTAAGTTTTCTGTTTGTTTGTTTTGATTTTTGGGTCACACCCAGTGACGCTCAGGGGTTACTCCTGGCTATGTGCTCAGAAGTCACTCCTGGCTTGGGGGGACCATATGGGACACCTGGGGATGGAACCGCCATCTATCCTAGGCAAGCTCGGGCAAGGCTTAACACTTGTGCCACCACTCTGGCCCCTTGTTTTTTTTTTTTTATTTTGACCACACCAGCAACACTCAGGATTATTTCTTTGTTTTTGTTTTTGTTTTTGTTTTTCGGGTCACACCCATTTGATGCTCAGGGGTTACTCCTGGCTAAGCGCTCAGAAATTGCCCCTGGCATGGGGGGACCATATGGGACACCTGGGAATCGAACCGCGGTTGCGATCTTTCCTTGGCTAGTGCTTGCAAGGCAGACACCTTACCTCTAGCGCCACCTCGCCGGCCCTCAGGATTATTTCTGGCTCTGTGCTCAGATATCGCTCCTGGCAGGCTCAGGGGACCACATAGAACGCTGGGAATCCAAACCAGATCAGCCACATGCAAGGCAAACACCCCACTGTCTGTGCTCTCTGTTCTCAGCAACAAAGGAGGCTGGACACCCAGGCAGCTGCGCAAAAAGTGGCTGAGTGTTGCCGTGGTGCTGGGGACCTGTGTGGGACTTGCCGGATTCCTGCTCCAGGGTCAACAGGGTGGTGAAGAGGGCATCACCGAAGTCCTGGCTGGTCGTAGTGAAGTCCTGTCTGGCAAGTTCTTCATAGTTCCCTGTTCCGAAGACTATGACAGTCACCGTAGATTCGAAGGTACGAGGTGTTCAAGGAAGACGCTCTGATGTGTTGCTGCCCCAACTAGTGGGAAGGAAGCCAAGAGGGAAGGGAAGGTGTGGGACCTTTCCCCTCCCGGAAGGTGCACTCACCATACAGTGCCTCACTCTGAAGGAGAGAGATGGGAAAAGGCTGAGGGGCCCCGAGAGTAGCTCTGTGATCACCTCATTACCAGAAACTTCCCTGCAAGCCTCATCCTGGGATCCTCCTGAGAAGGGCATGAAGGGAAGGGTCAGTGCCACATTAGGCCCATGGGGCAGAGAAGGGTTATATCTGGGAGGTTTAGCACTGAAGGGTCAATACCTGGAAGGTTAGTGCATGTAAGGTTAGTACCTGGAGGGTAGTCAACACCTGGGGAATCAGTCCCTAGAGGGCCAGTACCTATGGGATCAATATTTAAGGGAAGTACATACCTGGGACGTCAGTACTCAAGGGAGGGTCAGCACCTGGGGATCATCAGTGTCCAAGGGAGGACCAGTACCTGGTCAGCATTGAAGGGTTTAGTTGGCATCATGAGTCTGCCCTCCTTCCCTCAATCCCCCTTGATCAGGACTTGACTCCCAGGATCTGGCTGTTCAAACCCCTCATTGGCCTTTCTGTGGTCACTGTGTTCAGGGGGGCTTTTTATAAAAAACTCATCTGGGGCCCAGAGAGATAGCACAGCGGTGTTTGCTTTGTAAGCAGCTGATCCAGGACCAAAGGTGGTTGGTTCGAATCCCAGTGTCCCATATGGTCCCCCGTGCCTGCCAGGAGCTATTTCTGAGCAGACAGCTGGGAGTAACCCCTGAGCACCGCTGGGTGTGACCCAAAAAAAACAAAAAATATATATATATAAAAATAAAAAAAAATAAAAAACTCAACTGCTTTTGGAGTCAAAGCACCTGGGCCAACCAGGTTATCCTGCACCTACTGAGCTCACGTCCCACGCTTGCCTCATCCTGCCCCTACCCTGCCTCCAGCTCTGCCCCTGAGTTCTATGTCGTCCCCGTCCCCCCCCCCCCCCCGTACCTGCCCTTCTGCCCCACATGCCCTTCTTCCCCTTGCTCTGAGTCCGCCAACCAGGGCTCTAGGACCTAAAAGGAATCTGATGTGGTCAGGAGGATTTTGGGGGCCGTGCAGGATGCTGGAGCTATGGACCATCTGAGGGTTCTGGGAGTCCCCCCAGGATGATGTGTTACCTGAAGTCCCACCTCACTGGCATCCCCCCAGCCTGCCTCCCTGCCGCACCTCCCCAAGGCTTCCCCCAGATCCCATCGTCCCTGGGGAGAGACTCATCTCACTGTAGCTCATCCCGGCAGGCTGCTCCCCCAGGACGTGTGGCCGGGCTGTCACAGACGCTGTCATCACCAGGGAGGAAGCCCAGCGCATTCGCAGGTATGTGGCCATGGAGCTAAGGAGCAGAGCCCGAAGGGCCCATTCTAGGGTGTAGAGCTGTAGCTGATCACAGGGCATGGCTGGACACAGGTCACAGCTGGACATGGGACCTCCTGGGAGGCCATTCTGGCCTTGGAGGACAGTACTGCTCAGTGCTGCGAGAGGTCCAGAGTGCCTTGTACCCCACTTTCTTGCCTCTGCAGGCTCTGTCCTTAAAGACCCTTGCAGGGCATCTGGATGGGGTCCTTGCTGCAAGGGAGCACCACCCCACCAGGTCCCAGGCCTCAGAGGCACCCTCCAAGTGGTGACTAGGCCCACCCTTGACAGGCAGGGACCCTGTGCAGAGAAGGTGGGGAAGTTCCTGGTGGCACTGTCGCTCTGGCCAAAGTTCTTGCCACCATCGCCGCCCATCCTTCTCACTGTCCAAGCTGTACTGGCCACACCTGCCAGGATTATTCCAGATGGTTCTAGACCCAGCTCTGACTCTGTGCCTTTTCCTGCAGCATTGCTGAGAAGGGGCTGGCCCTGGGAGGATCCGACGGCGGGGTGAGTGTGCGGGCTGGCGGTTGGCATGGTAGGGGGGGGACAGGGCTGTGAGGTGACGTTGCCACTGGCCCTGGGGTTGGCCTCACTCTCGGGCAGGCACGAGGCCAGCCTGGCCCTGGAGGGTGTGAGAGCCTCACCTGTCTTACAGGCCTCCATCCTGGACCTGCACTCGGGTGCCCTGTCAGTTGGGAAGCACTTTGTGAACCTGTACAGGTGAGAGACCCCCCCCCCCCAGGCTGTGTTGGGTTCCAGTGAAGGCAGAAGCTGATCTCTTGCTGAGGGCCTCCCAGGAAAACAGGGTCAGGGCCAGACTGGGACGCGAGCAGGGAGTGGAGTAGGCCAGATACCTTCGGGAAACACAAGGTAAGAGGTTGGTACAGAGGGATGTGGATGTGCCTGACAGTCCTTCTGCATCCAGGTACTTCGGGGACCAAATCCAGAATGTCTTCTCCGAAGAGGACTTTCAGCTCTACCGGTGAGTGGGAGCCCCTGCGCTGCAGCCACACCCAGATCCAGGAAAGTGACCACTGACTCCAGCACACGCACCGCACACACTGCACACACAGTCCACAGTGCACACACCATCCACACTTGATGCCGCCTTCCTTCCCGTCCCATCTTCCCCATCTGTCTACAGTCCTCCTCTCCCTCCAGACAGTCCTCCCTCTACACTGCCCCTCCCACCCACATTCTGCTCTCCCTGTCCACGCTCAGCTGTGCTCTAAGAAGGCAGGTGGCAGGGCCGGAGAGATAGCATGAAGGTAAGGCATTTGCCTTTCATACAGAAGGTCATTGGTTCGAATCCCAGCATCCCATGTGGTCCCCCGAGCCTGCCAGGAGCGATTTCTGAGCATAGAGCCAAGAGTAACCCCTGAGTGCTGCCGGGTGTGACCCCAAAAAACACAAAAACCAAAACCAAAAACAAAGAAGGCAGGTGGCACTGGCCCGAGTCTGTGGGCAGGGGGCGCTGCTGAGCTGAATAGCTTGTAGTCTGGTGGAAGCCCAGAGAGCCTCGTCTCCCCGCTCTGGCCCAAGGTGCTGGGGTGCTTCAGCCTGGGGCTCCCTCAGCAGCACTGCTGGCCACCCAGAACTGCCATGGGCTCCAGGTTAAGAGACTGAGGCATTGCAGGGAGCCCTCAGGTCACTCGGCCCTCCTAGGTAGCCACACTCAGCACATTGCCCCAGTGCTTGTTGGACCCCCAGGACAGTGACGGACCCTCCAGGGTCACCCCCTTGTTCCCACCAGGCGGGGAGAAGCCAAGGGCACGCAACAGCCCGGCCGGACTGTGGACAGTCACCACACATAGCCAGACGGGCCAGCAGTCGGCAGTGCCACAGCTGGGTGGCTGCCCAGGCCCATGCTCTAGAGCCCTGTCTTCCTGAGGGCCAGCTCTGCCCTTCTGGGGCCGTGGCGTGGCGTGTGTTGTGCTGTGTTAGCCCCCTGGGCCACCGTCCGCCGCCCTCCCACCCCGGTAAACCCCAGTTGTCCTGCAGAGACGTGCGGCGCAGGGTCCAGCTTGCCATCGCCCAGGCCTTCGGCATCAGCGCATCCGCCCTGCACCTGACCAAGCCCACCTTCTTCTCCCGCATCAACAGCACCGGGGCCCGCACGGTGCACGACGAGTACTGGCACGCGCACGTGGACAAGGCGAGTGGACAGGGCAGGGGCCAGTCTCCCCGTGGGTGGGGCAACATGGGCTGCCTTCCCTGTGGGTGGAGCCACAGCCCTTGTGGGTGTGGCCACACCAGTGGAGGCGGGGCATTCTATCTTGTGGGCATGGCCACATGCCCAGGGGTGGAGACTGGACCGTGTCTGACCCTCATCCGCAGGTGACCTATGGCTCCTTTGACTACACGTCGCTGCTGTACCTCTCTGACTACCTGACCGACTTTGGCGGGGGCCGCTTCGTGTTCATGGAGGATGGGGCCAACAGGACGGTGGAGCCCAGAGCCGGTAGGGGCTGCCTGGGCAGGGGTGGGGTGGAATTGGGGCACCTACCGTTAGACACCCTCCTGCGCCTCTGTTGTGGGTGACACGTGCTCCCTCCCTCCCAGGCCGAGTCTCCTTCTTCACCTCCGGCTCGGAGAACTTGCACAGAGTGGAGAAAGTGCACTGGGGCACCCGCTACGCCATCACAATCGCCTTCACCTGCAACCCGGACCACGGCATCTCTGACCCGGCGCTCGCCTAGCACAGTTGGGCAGTCCGGGTTGGGGCTCAGGATCGAGGCAGATCTCCGGCCCCTGCTCAGGCCTCAGGCCCCTGCATCTGTCCCATCCCCTCAGGTCTGGCAGCTGGAAGAACAGGGACCTCAGCCACTCTGGTCCCTCCAGAGCTGAGCAGGCCCACAGGCCACCCTCATGGCAGCTGGCCCAGAGTCTGGGCACCTTCCGGCCAATGCCTCAGAGCTGAGGGGTCCCTGTTCAGGAGATGCCCTGGGCATTTCACCAGGCACTGAGGCTACAGGTGTGAATGGGCTATGCCATTCCATATATCCACGGAATACAGCTCGCCAAACACTAATCTTGATTCAACAGGGGCCACCCCAGCCGCACTCAGTCCTGCTCTCTTGCTTGGGCCGTCTTCCTGGCCCTTGGTTCAAAGATGAATGGACTCGGGGCATACCTGATGGGTGGGACAGCATTTGGAGGGCAGTATCGATTCCAGGTACCCACTGCACCCCTGAGCCACACCCAGTCAATTCTGGGCACCAGAGGAAAAGCCTCCTGAGGGCTTCTGCAATTCCAACTCCTTGAGCCTCTGGGCAGAAGTCATGGTGTCGCGCAGATACACTGCAACCCACCACTTGTCAGGGCAGAGACAGGGAGGTGGTGGTGAGAGGCCTTCCCCCACATGTACCCCGCCACAGACACCTGGGCAGGAAAATAAAGACCTTTCGGCACACATGAGACACTATGCCCTTTTGAAATCAGTCAGAGGCCAGTGGCCCACGTGAGTCGCTGTGTTTGTGGGTGGGTGAGACTGGGGGGGGGCATGAGGTCTGTGTCTATGGTTGTCAGGCCAGGGCTGCGTTTCACCCCCTGCCCCCAGACAGCAGCAGCATTTCTGTGCTGGAGGGAGCAGCTGTGCTTCCTGCAGTGCTCAGAGCTGAGCTGCCTGGGGTATAAGAGCTTGGGGGAGCCATGCTGGGAAACAGGGGAAGCTGTTCCCATCCAAATAGCAGCCGGGTGTTTGCTGTCCTCCCAGCGACCTTTGTGCCTTGTGTCTATGTCATGCAGTATGGGACAGGACAGGACAGGGACTGGAGGAGCAGCTAGGCCCCATATCTCCACCTGCCCTGTGCCTCCCTGTCCCTCCTGCTCTTGCAGGGCAGCCCTTCTGCACAGCAACCTAGAGAAATTCCTTCCTTGGGGTGGAGCGATAACACAGCAGGGAGGGCATGCCCTGCAAGAAGCAGATGAGGATTCTATCACCAGCATCCCATAGGGTCTCCTGAACCTGCACAGGAATGTGCTCAGTGAGCACAGAGCCAGGAGTAACCCCTAAGCATCACTGCATGTGGCCCAGAAACAAAAAAGATCCTCAGCTTTACTGTCCTCAAGAGGTAGTTGGCACAAATACCATGCAAAGGGGCTGCAATCAGGGCAGAGCTGGGGGCAGGGGAATACACCCTGGCACCTCTCACCTGGAAAACAGCCTGCCCAGTGCTGTAAATCTTTGCTGGAGACAAGAGTGTGCATTCTCGGGGCCAAAGTAGTGACACAAATGGTAAGGCGTCTGCCTTGAGCACGCTAGCTAGCCTAGGACGGACCACGGTTCGATCCCCCAGCGTCCCATATGGTCCCGCAAGCCAGGAGCGATTTTTGAGCTCATAGCCAGGAGTAACCCTTTAGCATCACCGGGTGTGGCCCAAAAACAAAACAAAAAACGTGTGCTCTCAGGAGCTTGGAGCACCCCAAGTCCTTCAACAAAAAGGACACATTAATCCTGACAACCAGTGTCACTCATCACAGCTTGGATGCGACGCACATAGAACCTGTTATGTATGGAGGCTTTTTATAATATTTCCCTATACTATCCTTATCTCTGCCTGTTGTCCCACCTACAACCTCCCAGGTGGAGGCGCTGTGGAGAGCCTAATAAATAGTTTTCGAGCGAGGTGCTCTGGGTCTTTTGGGGCAGCTAACTGGCAGGCTCTGGAGTTTTGGAGCTGCTGGGAGGTTGCGATTCTGCATCCGACCTTCTTGCCTTTTGACCCTCCTGTCTGTGGATTATTTGCTGCGGATAATTATTACCAAGATCGCTTCCTCATCCTACGGGATAGGGTATGGGAATTAATTTCTTATTCTGGGAGCTCTTTGAGGATCCATCGATAACCAGTCTAGGAGTAAACCTGGTGCAGTAGACCCCAGTGACGGAAGAAGTTGGCACATACCTGAGTCTGTATCCACCCAGTTCAAGCACACACCTGAGTCTGTCCACACCTCAGTCCATATGCCTGAATCTGGACACACCTGAGTCTGCACACACCTGAATCCACTTACAGAGTTGACACAAGTCCATGCCTTGAGCTCAATAACTGTGTGAGTAAAGGTCTGAGTGGTGGCACCTGGGTGGGGGCCTCGGGGCTACCCTGAGCTGCTGGGGTGATACTGAGCTGTAGCCTGATCTGTGGGTGGCCCACGTAGCTCAGAGCTGAATGAAGGCTTGACCCTTTAAAAGAGCTCAGAGAGATAAGGCTGGAACAGTGGTGCAAGTGTTAGGATGTTTGCCTTGCTAGGCACTAACCTAGGACGGACCACGATTGGATCCCCAACCCAGGAGCGATTTCTGAGCACAAGCCAGGAGTAACTCCTGAGTGTCACTGGGTGTGGCCCCAAAACCAATAAAATAAATAAATAGAGAGGACCAGAGTGAAAGCACAGCTTAGGGCATTTGCCTTGCAAGCTGCTGACCCGGGATGGGCCTGGGTTCGATCTCCTGCATCCCATATGGTCCCCTGAGCCTGCCAGGAGCGATTTCTGATTGCAGAGCCTAGAGTAACCCCTGAGCTCCGCTGGGTGTGGCACGAAGCCCAAAACCCCTTTGTGCAGCGACCTCAACGTGTAGGGAGGAGGGGCCGGTCATGTGTGAGCCCCTGAGGTAAAGTTAATGCTCGCCCGACCCACTGCTTGGCTGGGGGTCACCCACTGTGGGGGGACCTGCCCCTCCACCCCAGGGGTGGACTCCGAACTCCACACTCCATGGGTAACCCAGTGGCCTTTCTTGGGCAGACAGAGCGAGGTCAGTGCCAGGATGGGCTTTTCCTGTGGGAGCTGGGGCTCCATCCCTGGTGCCTGTGGCCTGCTGAGCTCTGAACCAGTTAGCAGGTGCCCCTATAAAATAAAAGGGCGGGGAGAAAACATGGGGCAGTGGGCTTCTTGGTCCTGGATCCAAACACTCCAGGTGTGAGGCAGAGAGAGAGAGAGGTGCAAAAATTGCATCCCACCTGACAGAAACAGCCACCGGGTCTCCCCAGAGATGCCGAAGTGCAGGACGAGCATTAGGACAGCAGGTAAACGCAGGAAGACTTAGGGAAAGTTCCAGCACTTGTGCCGCTCCACACACCATAATCCAACCCAGGAAACGGATCTGGAGCAGGGTCGCCACAGGACATAAACCAACCGAGCTGAGCTGAGGAGGGGGAAACATGAGTGTTGGGGGAGCTCTGCCTGCCAAACCACAACCTTTACTTCCCTTTAATCTACCACCAGGCTGGGATAGGGGCCAGTAGCTGACAAAGTACCTAAATGGAGCAAATGCTGTCTAGGTGGGCTTTTACTTTTCAAAAGCCAAAGGGAACCAAAGTGTTCGTAGAGGAAAGAAAAAAAAAACATGATGTGACCTAAGAAGCGCTCGGTGCTTTTCCACCGCCACCCTTGCCCTTGCACCGGCCATAGGGAGTCACTGCATCTCCCAGGCCTGTTTCCTCAGCTCCGTGTGCCACGGAGCGCTTGGAGCAAGGCATCCGCCATGACTGCGAGTCACCCGGGGACGAGAGGAGGAGGGCTGAAGGCAGATGTCCCGCACAGGCTGCAGCAGGGCGGCGGCAGGGAGGAGGTGGGCCCAGCACGGCCAGGCTGTGCAGCGGTTCTGCTACTGAGAAGGTGCTTGTGGTTGGGAGTTGCGCCGGGTGCCCAGGAGAACACGACTTGTTCTGCTCTCTAGGGCTGCAGCTCCACTGAACCTTGGCTCCTCAAAGACCGAGGTGCAGGGCAGAGCTGTTAATAGTACAGCAGGTGAGGAGGGCCTTTGGCCCAGATTCCATCCCAGCACCCATGCGACGCCTCTAGCCTGCCAGGAGGATTTCTGAGCGCAGTCAGGAGCCACCTCTGGCCACCGCCAGTACGGCCCAAAACAAACCAAAACTGTTGAGATGCAGGGGACCAGAGAGACAGCACAGCGGGCAGGGAGTGGGGGTACCCCCAAACAAAATAAACGGAGATGCGGCTTACAAACATAACAAATCATGATTTACATCTCAAAGAAACTGAGATGCAGCGCACAAGCTAAAGGTACCGTTTGGGGGCCCTGAGAGATAGCACAGCGGTGTTTGCCTCGCAAGCAGCCGATCCAGGACCAAAGGTGGTCGGTTCGAATCCCGGCGTCCCATAGGGTCCCCCGTGCCTGCCAGGAGCTGTTTCTGAGCAGACAGCCAGGAGGAACCCCTGAGCACCGCCGGGTGTGGCCCAAAAAAACAAAAACAAACCAACAAAAAGGTACCGTCTGCTCGGCGCCATGCCAGACGGTGCCTGGAACTGACTCCTGGCGGGGCTCAGGGAACCCGGGCCAGCGGGGTGCAAGGCGAGCGCGCTCCCCACCATCCTAGCGCTCGGGCCTTTCCCTTCGTTCTTTGGCCGTGTTCTGGGAAATCTCAGCAATTTCAGACAGACACCACCCCGCGGTCCCCCCACCACACCCGGAGCAGACGGGCCCAGGGACCCCGAGTTCTGGCTGTCGAAGGAGCCTCGACCTAGCAGGGGTCCTCAGACTTTTTCAACAGGGGGCCAGTTCACTGTCCTTCAGACTGTTGCAGGGCCAGATTACAGTAAAAACAAAAATTAGGAACCCATTTCTATGCACACTGCACATATCTTATTTAGAAGTAAGAAACAAAATGGGAATAAACACAATACGTGGCCCGCGGGCCGTATTTGAAGACCCCTGGTAGAAGAGGCCTCGAGCCCCGAGTGGGCTGCCGCAGGGCGGGCAGGCGCGGGGCCCGGGGCACCGTGGGAAGGGGCCATGGCTAGGCTCGCACAGCATCACGGGAGGCGAGCTATTCACATGGCCCGGAGCACCACGGGAAGGGCCGGGAAGGGAAGGGCTCTGTGCACGTGTCCGCAACGGAAGCGCCCTATGCAAATGCGCCCTAGTCACGGCTCCCGGCTCGAGGCTAGGGCAGGGGCGTATGCAAATGTCCCGGTGCACCCTGGGAGCAGGCGTATGCAAATGCGCGCAGAGCACGACGGGGCGGCGGGAACGCTGAGGCGCCAGGCGCAGCCTCGACCAGAGACCTCGACCTCGACCTCGCGCGGCGCCTCGCCTCGCCTCGCTGAGGAGCCTGAGGAGCCTGAGGAACCCTCGAGCCGGGCCGAGCCGAAGGCACTTCCGCCGCTGCCGCTTCCGCTTCCCCGCCGTCGGGTTCGGTCGCTGAGGGCCGCGGGTTCCGTGAGTTCCCTCCCGTCAGTTCGCTCAGGTTCCGTCGCGTTCCAGGAGCTTCTCCGGGGGCCCGTGAGGCCCGTGAGGCCGCGGCCGCCCCTCGGCGCCCCCCGACGGCCAGTGGCCCCGGCCTGCCCACCCGGCCCGCGCCAACCCCAGCGGGCCTCCCGCCTCCCCGCCCGCCGTCCCGGCCCCCTCCGCCTCGAGCCCCGGCGGGACCCCGGTCACCCGACTGCCCTCCCCTCGCAGGACGGCACCCGAAGAAGAAGCCCGGAGCGCAGCCTGCAGCCGGGGCCCTCGCGCCTAGGCCCGCCACACAGCACGAACACAGCGCCCAGAGCCCGGCCATGTGCCCCCCGGCGCGGGCGCGGCAGGGCGCGGAGGGCATGGCCCACCTGTACGGGGCCTGGCTGTACCAGCTGCAGCACGGAGCCCAGCTGCGCGCGTGCTTCGCCTGCTTCAAGGCGGCCTTCCTGGAGTTCAAGGACCTGCTGGAGTCGGAGGGCTGGGACGACCACGACTGGGACGCCGACTCGGACGCCTCTCCGTGGGAGGAGGCCGAGCCCGCGGCCGGCCCGGAGCCGGCACCCGGCGCCCCGATGGCCTGGAGCCCGGGCCTCGTGGCGCCCGGCCTCGAGGACCTAGACCCGGACGGCGCCGAGCCCTTCTTCGTGCCCACCGAGCTGGAGCCTCAGGACGCCAGGCCCCTGGAGCTGGGCCCTGAGGACGCCGACTGGACCCAGAGCCTGCCTTGGAGATTCAGGATGCTGCACAGCTGCCCGCACTGGCCAGCCTCCCCGCCGTCCTGGCTGGGGGTCTTCCCGGTGGACCTCCACCCCGGAGAACCCATGCTGCTGAAACTGAGCACCGCTCAGCCCACGGTTCTCGCCGACGCCGAGGCCGAGGCCTGGCTGCTGGGCCTGCAGTTCTTCACCCTGGTGACCTACAACCAGGCCATCTACTTCCGGAAGATGAGGCCAAAGTGTGTCCAGAGGATGCCTGGCCCAACCTGGATTGTGCTGCTGGATCCCGCCGAGGTGTGTTTGATGAGGCTCAAGGAAGCGAGCCACGAATTCGATGTGCACAAGTGGAAGCTGAGCGTTCTGGAAAGTCCATCAGGAGGGTACAGTGCAGAACTGCTCCCTGCAGACTCCGCCCTGCTGAAGAGGGGCTTTACCATCCTCTCCTATACATCAGCCCAGCAGGAGGCAGAGGAGGAGGACCGTGCCCTCACATCCTAATCCTCCATCCCAGTGCCATCTCCCAGCACCACTGAGCTCTGGTACAGAGGCCCCGGAGAGCCTCACGCTGGGGGAGCCGCCTGGCTGAACTGAGACACTGAGAATGAGGTGGCCACAATGGTCTTGGCTGCCTCGGGAAGGATGGCCGCTGCCTCTGCTGTGGATGGGCTGGGAGGCAAGTAGTTGGTGTGTGGAGGAAGGGTGGTGGAGACTAATTGTGGGGTCCATAACTGATGAAGACTGCCTCCCTGGACCACCCAGCCCAGGCTCTGAGGAGAGCAGGGTCTATATACATCCGAGAGCTCACCCAGACCTGGCCAGCTGCCTTATGGGCTTCTCTGGGCCATCAGGACAATCCCCACTGTGCTGGGACTGCGTCTGCACTGGAGAGGCCAGCCCCATGCCTGATGGTGTTCCAGGATCAGAAAGTCATATGAAGTACCTGGGATCAAACCTGGGTTGGCTGTGTACAAAGCAAGTGCCTTCCCTGCTGCCCTGTCTCTCAGGTCCCCCAAGTTCGGTAGTGGGCGGTTTGTTTGCTTTGTTTTAGTTGGGTTTTGTTTCTTTGACACACTAGGATGAAACACAGGGCTGCGTACATGCCAGGAACTGCACCTGCCGCCCTTCTCATGTGTCTTATCCTGTTCTCGTTTGGCGGTGCTCAGAGGTTACACAGCACGTGTGCTCCAGCCCTTTGAGCCACCTCCTGGTTTTGCTGATCTTAACTGAATAAAGTTTTAGGAGTTTTGCACTCAGTCTCGTCCAGGCTCTTTTTCAGGCTGTCTTTGTTGGTCGTGATGTCAGCAAGTGAGGCGGATCAGCTTCACCAAGCTTAGAAATCTGTCATGTTGGGTGAATGGCAGCTGGGAAGCTGCCAGAGTCTTGGTAGGGTCTTTCTGGTGCCCTCCCAGACGTGCCCTTGCCCCTACTGGAAGGTGATGACTTCCTGCCTTCAGGAGCAGGGGGCTCGGTGCCACCTGGGCCCCACCTGAGTGTAGGTGCCACCAGAGCAGTCAGGATCATGCTCTGGGCACCAGAGACTGAGGGTCTAGATTCTTTTTTTTTTTTTTTTTTTTTTTTTGGGCCACACCCGGCAGTGCTCAGGGGTCACTCCTGGCTGTCTGCTCAGAAATAGCTCCTGGCAGGCACAGGGGACCCTATGGGACACCGGGATTCGAACCAACCACCTTTGGTCCTGGATTGGCTGCTTGCAAGGCAAACACCGCTGCGCTCTCTCCGGGCCCCAGGTCTTGATTCTTAAGGGCTGAGATGTTCTCATGAGGATGAATCCCTCATCTAGGCCACCTCAGGCAAAGGGACCCAAGAGAGATATGGGGGGACATGTCAGCCCTTGCTCCCACCGGACTGCCCTTTTTTCTCTCTTACCCTAGGAGGTAAGGTCTCTCCTTAGAATCATGTTAGTAGAGCCAAGAGGGGAATTGCCAAGAATGAAACAGATTGGGCCAGTGAGAGCAAGGGTTACGTGTGTCACCCCCATTTCAGCCACAGGCCACTTGTGGCCAGCTCCTCTGTCTCATCCAAGCAGGACCCCACAAATAGCGCACTCTCCATTCAGTAGTGCTTTTATGTTGTTGCCTTTTTTTTTTTCCTTTCTAGTGTTGAAGCCCAAGCAGAGCAAAATTCCACAAGTGGAGCTGGGAGGCCAGACACATGCAGATGAGGCTGCAAGGGGGAAGGGCCAAGTGAGTGGCTCTTTTTTTTTTTTTGGATTTGGTTTTTGGGCCACACCTGGTAATGCTCAGGGGTTACTCCAGGCTATGCCCTCAGAAGTCGCTCCTGGCTTGGAGGACCATATGGGACGCCGAGGGATCGAACCTCGGTCCATCCTAGGCTAGCGCTGGCAAGGCAGGCACCTTACCTCTAGCACCACCACGCCGTCCCAGTGAGTGGCTCTTATACCAGCCCCATGCCACCTTCCCCTGCAGTTAGGACACGCTGGTGACACTGCCCACTGGAATGATGCCACCAAAGCTGCCTCAGACTTCCTCCCTGTGCCACACTTTTCCATTTCAGGTAGCAGAGGGCTGGTTCCATGGCCCTTGAGGCTGGAAATGGAGGATTCTGGGTGCACCTTCCCACCCTCATGTGGTTGGGGGCAGACCTGGAGCATCTCTGATGATCCCAGGGACATTGAGCATAGGCAACAAGCGGGACCCAGTGTCAGCCAGGACAGGGGAAGTGTTGTATGATGGAGAAATCATGGTCCGCCCCCACCCACTGACTGGCCACTCGGAGACCCATGCCCAAGGACTCAAGGACATCTTGGCGTGAGGGACAAGGCAGAGAGCAGGCCAGGGGGAGGCACATTCCAGCCCTGGTAAAGCAGAAACTGTGTGTGTTCATGCACACATGAATGTGTAGCCTCAGGTATATACCTGTAAAATAAAATCCCCAGAGTTGTGAAAACATCCAGGCACTGTAATTCTATCCCCCAATGCAGACAGGTCTGAAGAAGGGAAGGTGGCGGTGAAGAAAATATAAGCCAAGCTAGTCAAGAGAGAGTCATGGAGTCAGTGGCTGCTCTTGGCTTCTCCCTGTGGTCTCTGCCAGAACCAAAAGCAAGAACTCCTCTTTCTTTAATTAAACTAGTTCCCAATACACCAGGAAGGGGAAGGTCAAGAGTCATCCAGGTGGGCTATACATATCCAAAGAGATTTGTGGGGTCCAGAGTGGTGGACAGTGGTAGGCGTTTACCTTGCACATGCTAACCTAGGACAGACCATGGTTCGATCCCCCAGCGTCCCATTTGGTCCCCCAAGCCAGGAGTGATTTCTTTTTGGGGGTGGGGGGATTGGGCTACACCGGGTGACGCTCAGGGATTACTCATGGCTATGTGCTCAGAAATCGCTCCTGGCTTGGGGGATCATATGGGACACTGGGATTGAACTGAGGTCTGTCCTGGGCCAATTGCTTGCAAGGCAAACCCTGCCACTATGCTATCACTCCAGCCCCCAGGAGTGATTTCTGAGCGCATAGCCAGGAATAACGCCTGCACATCAACCAGGAAGATGGAGGAACACCTTTGTTTTGGGTTAATAACTGAGTGACATTTTACTTACACCCATTTATACAGGAGTGTGCCTGTGTTGGATGGGGCTGGATGGTGGTGGAAGGAGATGGGTGGATGAGAGGCTTTCTCCTCCAACCGGCGAGTCTGCAAGTTCAGGATAGTGGCGAGGAGAAAAATCCATAGCAGTCAGGCTTCCAAGAGACATCAGCTTTCTTCATGCCCTAGCCACCACATGTGTGGCCTTCAATCTTAAACCTATTTAAGCATGTGCTCTTCAGCTTGCCCTGCTTCTTCCTCCCTCTCTCTTGCTGAATCCCCTTCAGCCCTCTCTGGACAAACCTTTTGTTACCTCCCAAAGACCCCTCCCAGAAATGGGCAGGTCTTATAAGCAGGTAAGGTTACAGGAAGAATGGGGGATGGGCCAACATGCCTGTATGTGCTAATGTGTGAGCATGAGCATTTACATGTGTCCTCATTCACGTGTGCATGTATGTGTGTCACTGCACTGTGTGACATGTGTGTTCTAGAAATGCATGAGAGAGTGTGCCTGCCTCTGGGGAGTGGAAGCAGCCCCCATGTTGGCCTCCCACTGCCTAGTATTTTCAGTTCTTGGTCTTCCCTTCCTAGACCAGCAGTGCTTTTATTTATTTTTTTTTGGGGGGGGGTTGGGGATTCACCTTGCAGTGCTGAGAGGTTACTGCTGGCTCCTGCTTAGAAATCGTGCCTGGTAGGCTTAGGGGACCACATGGGACTTTAGGGATCGAACCCAAATCCTGAGTTGGCCCCATGCAAGGCAAATCCCTACCTTTGTACTATCACTCCTGCACCCCAGCAATGATTTCACTTTATTTTTTATGGGTTTGTTTTGGGTCCAACCTCAGGGCTTTCTTGGGGCTTTCTCCTTGGTTCTGTGCTCAGGAATCTCTCCTGTTAAGAAAACAGTAGACGGGGCCCGGAGAGATAGCACAGCAGCGTTTCCCTTGCAAGCAGCCGATCCAGGATCAAAGGTGGTTGGTTCGAATCCTGGTGTCCCATAGGGTCCCCCGTGCCTGCCAGGAGCTATTTCTGAGCAGACAGCCAGGAGTGACCCCTGAGCACTGCCGGGTGTGGCCCAAAAACCAAAAGAAAAAGAAAAGGAAACAGTAGACGGCTTCCGCTGCCTGGTTGACATTATGGTGGCTACCTCTGGTCGCCTAGTGGACCACGTGGAGCAGACTCCATGCTTCAGCCTCCAGCACCTCCTTTTCCTGGTCATCGATGAAACAGACCGGATGATGGACAGCAAGCATCAGTTCTGACTGCGGAGTGTGGTGGCGGCTGCCTTAGTGGGGGCTCCGCAGACACATTGGGTCTGGTGCCGCTCAGGCAGATCCAGGTCCTGACTGCTGCCAACACTTCTCAGCCCCAAATGCCGCTGCAGAAACTGCTTTTCTCTGCCACTCGGACCCAGAATCCAGAAAAGCTGCAGCAACTCGACCTCTACCACCCTCAGCTCTTCTCAGCGGGGCTGGTGCATAGTGACCCCCCAAGACCCTTATGGGGATGGGGACAAAAGAGGGAAGTATGCCTTCCCCGTGGGCCTGACATGCCATTATGTGTTCTGCAGGGTGCGTTCCAAGCCACTGGTTTTGCTGCACTTGCTCCGGATCTGGGACCTCTTTTGTTTTTGTTTTTTTTGTTTTTGGGCCACACCCGGTGACGCTCAGGGGTTACTCCTGGCTATACGCTCAGAAGTCGCTCCTGGCTTGGGGGACCATATGGGACGCCGGGGGATCGAACCGCGGTCCGTCCAAGGCTAGCACAGGCAAGGCAGGCACCTTACCTCTAGCGCCACCGCCCAGCCCCGGATCTGGGACCTCTTGAGTGTGCTCTGTTTCACCAGCTCCCGAGAGAATTCCCACCGGCTCTTCCTGCTTGTCCAAGCTATTTAGTGGGGGAGCAATGGTGACCAAGTTCTCCCGTAGTGGCCCTGGCCAGAAGAGGACCATCCTGAAGAAGTTTGAACAGGACAAGTTCCAGCTTCTCATCAGCACTGATGCCACAGCCCGAGGCATCAATATGGAGTGGGGTGCAGATAGTGGTCAGCTCTGATGCCCCTCAGTACTTGCGGACCTAAGTGCACCAGATGGGGAGAACAGCATGTGTGTAGGCAAGAGAGGCAGGCCAGGCCTTCACATTGCTACACAGAGTGCAGGAGAGGAAGATCCCGCGGATGTTGGCTGAGGCAGGCTGCCCCAGCTGCAACAGCAGGAGACCCGGGATGACGACCTGCAGCTGCTGGTCCCACAATAGGAAGAAGCCTGGTGCAGCTGGAGTTGGCGGTTAAGGAAGAGCGAGCCCAGAAGGCGGCTTAGGCAGCACTTCAACGGACAACTAAGAGGCACAGCAGACCCTCTGCATCCTGAGGCTCCCTCCTGCTGATGGGCTGGAGAGAAAGGCCTCGAGTGGGAGCTGTTTTCCACATCCATATGCTGTCCCCCCGTCATAAAGTCATCACAGTCAACACTCATAACTGGAATACTAGTTATTTTTATGGGAGACAGAACCAGGAAGTCTACAAAACGGTCACTTTTTATACCACTTGTCTGGTAAGCTATCACTATTCAAGTAGAAATGCTTGTTTACAAAGTAAAAAATAATTGTATTGCTGAAGATCAAACCTGTCATCTGCATGCAAGATCAGTGCCGGCCCACTGGACTCTGGCCCCAGCTTTCACTTTCTAAAGCAGAAGGTCACCAAGGCTTGTTGTCAAATTGCAAAGTAAGCCCTCCCCGTTGGACTTTCTGACCAACTTTCACTTTCAGAAGCAGCAGGACACCCAGACATGTTGTCATCATGCTTTTGTCCCATCCTGTGGGAATAAGACAAACCCCAGACACCCACCCACTCGGGATCAATGTCTGCTCCAGATGTGGCTCCAAGGTCAGAAGAAGAACAGATGATCTAGGGTGGCACTTCCAATTGGGCAGTCATTTCTGGGCTTTCTGACTCCTTGCTGGGTCTTCAGGTGCTAACTGTGCCAACTGTCCTCTGTGCCCTTCTCCACCTTGCATTCCCCTCCTTCTTGTGTGGGTAATTCTGTGGGGTCTCAGCCTCTCAGCTTGTCATTTTGCACAAGAAATCAGACAGAGTCAAAGGAAAAGGTGCATTTTGGTTAGGGGTTATTGAGCAGCTTCTTGTGTCTTACTGAGACGGCCAAGCTTCTATTCATCTGCTGCTTTTCCTGCCACTTTTTGTTTTTTGTTTTCAGGTCACATCGGCAGCGCTCAGGGGTTACTCCTGGCTCTGCACTCAGAAATTGCCCTTGGGGGGCCGGGCGGTGGCGCTAAAGGTAAGGTGCCTGCCTTGCCTGCGCTAGCCTTGGACGGACAGCGGTTCAATCCCCCGGTGTCCCATATGGTCCCCCAAGCCAGGAGCAACTTCTGAGCACATAGCCAGGAGTAACCCCTGAGCGTTACTGGGTGTGGCCCAAAAACCAAAAAAAAAAAAAAAAAATTGCCCTTGGAAGGGCCCGGAGAGATAGCACAGTGGCGTTTGCCTTGCAAGCAGCCAATCCAGGACCAAGGGTGGTTAGTTCGAATCCTTGTGTCCCATATGGTCCCCCGTGCCTGCCAGGAGCTATTTCTGAGCAGACAGCCAGGAGTGACCCCTGAGCACTGCTGGGTGTGGTCCAAAAAACCAAAAAAAAAAAAAAAAAAAAAAAAAAGAAATTGCCTTTGGCAGGCACGGCGGACCATATGGGATGCCAAGATTCCAACCACTGTCCTTCTGCATGCAAGGCAAACGCCCTACCTCATGCTATCTCTCCGGCCCATCCTGCCACTTTTATTAGCCAGAGTTTAACATAAATCGCTGGAGGGTCAGGGTTGATGTAATTAAGGGTGAAGTATTAATTAAATTAATAAAAGTCCTTGATGGTTGGGGCTGGAGTGGTGGCACAAGCCTAGGACAGACTGTGGTTCAATCCCCCGGCATCCCCAGCCAGGAACAATTTCTGAGCGCATAGCCGGAGTAACCCCTGAGCGTTACCAGGTGTGGCCCTAAAAACAAACAAAGTCCTTGGTGGTAGTGGATGATAGTGGATGGACGGTGAGGCCTTTCTCAGCCAGGCCAGGCACCTGCAACTTCTTTAGCCTGGTGGATCTGAGGGTTCAGGGTGATGGGGAGGAAATGATCATTTCAGGAGACATGAGGCTTTATTATTAATAGGCCCTAGCCACCATGTGCATATCTTACATGGCTTCTCAGCTAACCTTTTAAGCAGTCTCCTTTAGCTGCCCTGCATCTATCCTGTCCCTCCATTTGGCTTCCTGCTGAGGATTCTTGCTGAACCTCCGCTGAGTCTCTTCTCCTTCAGCCCTCCCCCAGGCCTTAATGACCAACCTCAGACCCCTCCCAGCTGTGGGCTGGTCTGATCATGAGGTGAGATTAGCATTCAGCAGAGGGAGGGGTGACAAAGGGTACCTGTGCTATAGTTAACTCAGAAAAGGTGAAAGGAAAAGAGGGATCTGCGCCTGAGTCCTGGCTCCAGCTGAGACGCTTGGGTAGAAGTGGCAGGTCCCTTAACACTCCTCACCAACATCTTCCATGACTGCATCCTGCGGGCCTTTTGTCGTCTTCTGCCCTTTGGGCTGTGGTTCACTAGCCCTGACTGGCTTGGGTGGTGCTTTGACATCCATGGCTGCTTTATCTTCCTCTGGCAAAGTCAGATCTGCTGCAAGAGTTTTTTTGCGGGGCCGGAGAGATAGCATGGAGATACTGTGTTTGCCTTGCATGCAGAAGGATGGTGGTTCGAATCCCGGAATCCCATATGGTCCCCGAGCCTGCTAGGAGCGATTTCTGAGCGTAGAGCCAGGAGGAACCCCATATCGCTGTCAGGTGTGACCCAAAAACCCCCAAAAAAGTTTTTTTGCGCTTCTTCCCAGACAGAGTAATGTTGGCACGGGCACCAGACACCCACTTCTTGAGGTGGTGCTTTGTGATCAGCCCTTCATCCACCATAGTCCCGACCACCCAGTGCTTGAGGTGTCACACTTGAGGTGCCACACACCCACCGGTGCTTGAACAGCTTCTTCTTCAGCTCCTGCAGGGGAGGAAGGTGTGAATCAGATGCAGAGCCAACACCAGGGTCCCAAGCCTTACACCTGGACCCTCGCGCCCACCCGTCCCATCTCAAGAGGAGATTAAAAGACCCCAAGAGCCCTGGATTCCCAGGGGTGGAGTCTAAGCCCCACAGTCCAATTCCCCTTTTTCTATTTGTTAGAAAGATCCATGGATGGGGCAGGAGTGATAGCACAGTGGCAGGGCATTTGCCTTGCACGTGGTCAACACAGGACCAACCCAGATTTGATTCCTGGCATCCTATATGGTCCCCCGGGGCCAACCAGGAATGATTTCTGAGTGCAGAGTCAGGTGTAACCCCTGAGCACCTCTAGGTGTGGTTCCCCCCCCCCCCCAAAAAAAAAGAAAGACCCACGGAAGGGGCTGGAAAAATAGCACAGCAGTAGGGCATTTGCCTTGCATGCTGCTGATCCAGGACTAATAGTGGTTCAAGGCCGGGCGGTGGCGCTGGAGGTAAGGTGCCTGCCTTGCCTGCGCTAGCCTAGGACGGACTGCAGTTCGATCCCCGGCGTCCCATATGGTCCCCCAAGAAGCCAGGAGCAACTTCTGAGCGCATAGCCAGGAGTAACCCCTGAGCGTCACAGGGTGTGACCCAAAAAAACCAAAAAAAAAAAAAAAATAGTGGTTCAAATCCCAGCATCCCATATAGTCCCCTGTGGCTGCCAGGAGCAACTTCTGAGTGCAGAGCAAGGAGTAACCCCTGAGCACTGCTGGATGTGACACCGCCTCCCAATGAAAGACCCGTGGGTGGATGAGGAAAATATCAGATAGTAATCAGCTGACGAATTAATCATCGGTGAAGAGCAATCAGGGTGTTGCAGCTGCTGATCAGGGATTACTCCTAGCTCTGCCCTCAGAAATTGCTCTGGGCAGGCTCAGGGATGTCGGGAATGGAACCCAGATCCGTCCCAGGTCATCCGCATGCAAGCAAATGCCCTATTGCTGTGCTATCTCCCTGGCCCCCATTTATCAGATATCTTTAACACAATTTTGCTTATCCCGCTGGATCCAGTACTGACCTTAGGAAAGTCTTTCAAGTAAGGACTCATCACTACTGTGAAAGCACTCTTCCCTTCTTAGGGCATGTGCATGGGAGAATTTTTAACAGGTATGCCACATTAAGTTTATCTTGAGGGGCTGGAGAGATAGCATGGAGATAAGGCATTTGCCTTGCATGCAGAAGGACAGTGGTTCGAATCCCGGCATCCCATAAGGTCCCCCAGCCTGCCAGGAGCGATTTCTGAGCGTGGAGCCAGGAGTGGCCCCTGAGCGCTGCCGGGTGGGACCCAAAAACCAAAAAGAAACCGAAACAAAAAACGAAAAAAAGTTTATCTTGAAAGATGTTGGTAAATACTCGTGAGCAGTATGAGATGACTCAGAAGGAGTGTTATGCAAGCTAACACTCCAGTAGAGGGTAGCACATCCAGTGCAGCAAGAGGGGGCTACACCCGTTTCGCTATTTAGTGTTATTCCACTCACTATTTTGAAATTTTCTTTCTTTTTTGGGGGGAGGGGTTGGGGTTACTCCTGGCTCTGCACTGAAAAATGGCTCCTGGCAGGCTCAGAAGACCAGATGGGAAGTCACTGAACCGGGGTTTGTCTGAAGTTGGCATGTGCAAGGCAACTATGCCCACCAATGTGCTATCGCTCTAGCCCGTTTTGAAGTTTTCACATCTCTGGGCGCCAAAACTGTGGGGTGGTCCTTCACTTTGTACTTGGAAATCAGAGTCCTGGGAAAAGGTGCATTTGGGCCAAGGGGTATTGAGCAACTTCTTGGTTCTTATGAGTCAGCCAAAATTTTATTCATCTGCTGCTTTTTCTGCCACTTTTAGTAGTCAAAAAAAAATTTTTTGGGGGGGGTCACACCCGGCAGCGCTCAGGGGCTACTCCTGGCTCTATGCTCAGAAATCACTACTGGCAGGCTCGGGGGACCGAGACGCTTTACCTCCATGCTCTCTCTCTGGCCCCTATTAGTCAAATTTTAACATATATCACCTGAGGGTCAGGATTTACATAATTAAGGTGCTCAGAAAAGGTGAAAGAAAAACGTAAAGTGATTTTACAGGTGTATGACAACATTTACCATGTTCAGGCTTCCCTTAGCTCTTCTCTGTCCCCTCCTTGCCCCTCTCTGACCCCTCTGTGCCCCGTGCCTACACATCTGAGCTGGAACTACCTAGCCACCCTCTGGCAGCTGAGGATTCTTGACGGGGTCCCTTCAGAGAAGCCCTGCTTACCCTCTGCTGCTGCCACCTCGAAGATGCCTGTGTGGTGACTGGGAAGTCCCGTGGGGTCCAGTCCTGCTTAGTCTCTGGGGCTCCGGGAGCCCCAGAATTTGGTTCTGTGTCCTGGTCTCTCAAGCACCCCCCACTTTGGTGAAATCCTACTCAGAGGCACAGAGTTCGGTTTGCTTTTTGTTCTGTTTTGTTTCTGGGCCACACCTAGCGGTGCTCAGGGGTCTGTCCTGGCTCTGCACTCAGGACTCACTCCTGGCAGGCTCAGGGCACCATTCAGAATGCCGGATATCGAACCCGGGTGGGTCGTGTACAAGGCAAACGCCTTCCCCGCTGTAAGATCTCAGGTTTGATTACTGGGTGGAGTGGACCGGTGGGAGCTCCGGCTCCACAGACGGGCAGGCGGGGCTCTTGCAGACAGCTGGGAGCAAAACTCTCAAGCGCAGCTGTGCAGGGCAGGGCAGGGTCTGGAGCGCATGAGACACTGGGAGTAGGAGCCCGGTGCCTGCCCAGCGTTCCGAGAGGGACGGTGACCGTCTCCTGGACGTCCCCGGGTGTGCTCCCCTGTAGGCCAGGACCCCGCACAGAGCCTGTTTGAAAGGTGGGCCACGGAAGGGTCAGGGGTACCACCTCTGACCCCTCACTTGCCCCCTGCCCCGCCGTCGGTCGCTGGGGCGAGGACGGGAGGGAACCAACCAGCAGAAGGGGAATACTGTGTCTCCTGGGGTCGCCTGCTGGCGTCCCGGAGGCGCTTCCAGGAAGCTCGTCCAAGAAGAGAAATCGAAACCGAGAAAGGAGGAAGCCTTAGAGCCTGTGCGATCCGGAAAGTCCCGACCCGCTTCCCGGAATCCGTTTCTTTCCAGCAAAAACTGGGCGCGCCGGTGCCGTCCCAGCTGCACGGCCGGCCGGAATGACACCTGTCACTCCGAGGCCACGCCCACGAACGCAGATCACGCCCCCTCACTGTAGGCCCGCCCCCGCACGTGATGCCCCGCCACCCAGCAGCTCCCGCTCCTCCTGTCCGGCCCCGCCCACAGCTTGGCCCCGCCCTCCAGGCCCCGTCCCTATCCCGGTCCTCTGAGCCTCAGCCTGAAGCCTGCGCCCACGCCGGGAGCGACTGCAGCCGGGACAGGGACAGGCAGGCCCGGCCCTCGGAGGCGCCAGGTGAGAGTGGCGAGCGCGGGCGCAGGCGAGGGATGTGCGAGGGGCGAGCGGGAGGGCGAGGGCGTGCAGTGCACACAGATGGGGGCTCCCGCCTCAGCCTACCTGTCGTCCTGCGGCACCCGTTGGCAGCGCCGCTGGGCCCGCGGAGGGCAGAGAGTGGGCGTCACGCCTACGGGCTGGCTGCGTCGACGCCCTCTTCTCCGGGGGCCAGATGCCATGTTTCGGGGCTCCTTCAGGCGCTGGACTCAATTCCTGCACACATGCAGCAAACACACACCTGTGCACACTCACGCACACTCGTAGGCACAGCACACACGCATACACTAGACACCTGCAGCCAACTCAGACCTTTCACACCTGAACGTAAGCTGCACACTCGCATACTCAGACCTGCAGATGCTCACACCTGCACGCACACACTCACTCCTACACACACTCTCACTCACCTGTACACACTCACATCCACACACATCTACACACTCTATAGCTGACTCCTGTACACACCTCTGCACACCCAAACATGCACACACCTGCACACATACCTCAACACATCTGCACAGCTCACACCTGCACACACTCACGAATGCCCTGAAACAGAAAGGCAGGGCAGAGATGCCCCTCGGAGGGTGCCAGCTGCCTCTAGTTTCTGCTCCGACCCGAGTTCCCTGGGGCGCTGCTCTGGTGCCAGAGCCACATTCACGCCTTGGCAGCAACCTTGCCGGACTCCTCCGATTCTCAGCCGTGGTGAAGATTGGAGGGACGGTCTGCCCAGCCTAGTGGCCAGCTGGGGCCCCTGCGGTCCAGGGTACAGACTGGGCAGGCGTTTCCAGCATCCAAGCCCGGCTGCAATTCCAAAATCCTTACCGGAGCAGACCAGCTGACAAAAGATCCTTCTTTTGTTTATATTTGTTTTGGGGCCACGCCTGGCGGCACTCAGGATCTACTCCTACCTGGCTCCGCACTCAGGGATCACCCTTGGCAGTGCTCAGGGGGCCTATATGGGATGCGGGGACCCAACCCGGGTTGGCCACATGCAAACAAGTGCCCTCTCTGCCATGCTCACTCTGGTCCCTGAAGGCTGTTCTTGATTTCACAGGGGAGCTCTGAAAGGGGTCCCCAGCGCAGGGAAATGACGTGGCCCCAGGTCTGAGCTAGGACAGCTGTGCACTGGGTCCGCCTAGCCCCCACCAAGAACTGAGTCACCCAGTGAAAGTGCAAAGTCCTGGGCCAAGCAGAACCCTGCAGGGCAGCTCCTGAGTCCATCAGGCAATCCGCCCTCAGGTCTAGATGGCTCTAGGTGGATGGCTGACCTGGACCAGCGCTGAAGTCCATGCCCTGGGCGGGGTCCAGGGCCACAGCTCAGAGTCAAGCAGTAGAAGGCAGGGCAGAGGACTGTGCACGGGGACATGGAGCATGGGGTGGCCGTGTGGAACCTCGTCTGTTCTACCCTGCCAGAGCGTCTGATGGGTGAACCCTGAGCTGTGTTTTCGGAGACCCCAGATGCTGTGACACCTCACAGAAGCACTGGGGAGAAGACAGAGTCTCCCTGGGTCCCTGGGGCCAGGCAGGAGGATTGCTTCCCTCCAGGAAGTGGAGGAGGTAGCAAGTGGGAGAGCAGACATGGCCTGAAGCTGGACAAAGGCTGCAGGAACCTTCTGGAAGCCAGGAAGGAGGGAAGGCCCCCCTGAACAAGACACCTCAGGCTGGACCATATTGGGGTGTGGAGCATCCAAGGCCAAAGGGCGAAAGCTGATGGGTCAGTACTAGGGCTGGGGCAGGCCGGCCTCGGGAAGTCATTTATCTTTGTGGGGGACACACAGGCACTGCTCAAGGTTGACTCCTGGATCTGTGCTCTGGTGGGCTCTGGGGACCACATGAGGTGGCAGGGGTGGAATTTGGTCATCTGCATTCCTAGGCAGGGACTCCACTGCTGTCTTGGCTAGGAAGCGGCTGGCCTGACCAGGACACTGGGAGCCCAAGGCCAAGGCCAGGCCAGGTTCTGAGTCAGTAGGCCCTGCTGAGCTCAGGTACCTGCTGCGTTTCTGGTCAGAGGGAGTGTGAGCTGTGGGCAGGCCTCAGTGACCAGCGTGTCCTCCCCAGGAGCCGTGTTCAGTTCTACACGTCCATCATGCATCCTCCAACTCCACCATGTTGTGTTCCTGGGTTGCTCTGTATCCTCCTGCTCCAGGTGGGAGCCCTGAGCGCTCAATATGAAGGTGAGAGTCCCTCTGCCCTTGCTGAGCACAGGTGATGCTGGTGGGGGGGAGGGGCTGCAGGACAGCCTCCGACATGGAGATCCCCACATCTGTGTGCTCAGAATTGCTGCCTCACCATTGTCCGCAGTCTGGGACAACCCCACCTGCACAACGGGCCTGTCGGTGTCACGGGGCCAGCGGGCAGTGATGACCTGCAACATCTCCAACGCCTTCACCCACGTCACCATCTCGCTCAAGTCCCCTGGGAGAGACTCCAGGGTCCTGTTTGACAATGAGGCCCCCTGCGAAGTCTCACAAGACAGGTGGCAGCTGCAGGTGCAGGGCCACATGGCACGGCTGTGGGTGACCGAGGTGTGGCCCGAGCAGGCAGGACAGTACATCTGGATGCTACGGGGGCAACAGCGAAGGGTCCTAAAGATCAACCTGAACATGACAGGTCAGAGGCTGATCCCACAAACTGCCTCACGAGGATTGACTGTGCCATCAGTCCTGATCCCCATCCCTGTCTGCCCTCAGAGCTGAGAGCAGGGTCCCCACCCCTTTGGCCCTTCTGCCTCCTGCTTCGCTGGGCTAGGTGGTCTAGCCCCGAACTCTCCCCTGCCCCCACTCTTCCTAGGGCCCCAAGCTGCTCCCCCACACTATTCCCAACACCTGCTTATATACCTGCTCCCTCACCCACTGCCCCACACTTGCTCCCCCACACCTGCCCCCTCATCTGCCCTTACACTCCTGTTCTTACTCCCTATTGTCATTAGGTTATTGTGCCTAACCTTGAGGGACAGTTGGGGACTGAGAAGCCTGGCCCAGACATCTCCAGGCAGAATCCTAAGACCTCTCTTCTCTCCACAGAGCCCCGGGACCTCCACATGCCTGCAGAAAAGTTAGGTAGGTGGGTGCACGATGCACGGTGGGGGGGTTGGGGGGTGGAGTTTGCTCCCGGAGCAGCCCTGGTGCTGTGGCTTCCACCCTCAGCTGGGGCCCTTTTGCAGAGTCGTCCCCGGCCGTGCCCCAGGAACGTCAGAAAATCCCAATGATCCTGAGCATCACCTCCATCCTGCTCTGCGTCCTGGTGCTGGTCTGCATTGCGTGGAACAGGAGACGTGGAGCCCCGCAAATCTGGATGATTCCAGTAGGAGCCTGCACTGTGGGCGAGGCTGTGGGAGGCCTGGGCGGATTCAGCCCAAAGCAGTATGGGGTGGTGGGGTGGGGAGGTGTCCGGGCCTTCCTGAACCCTGGGCCTTGTCGAACCAAGAGTGAGTGCAACTGTGAGTACTGAGCGTGAGATTTAACATGTGTTTGTGTGTGTGAGTGTGCCTGTCTGTGTAAAGAGTATATGTGTGTGTCCATGTGTCTGTGTACACATCTGAGTGTGTGACACTGTGTGGGTCATACACTGTGTCTAGCTATGTGCACATGTCGTTTGCACATCTTTTACACATGCGTACCTTCACACAGACACAGGAGACAGACCACGCCCGCCTGGTGTCCACATTTCAGCCCTAGGCCCGGCCATTGCCAGCTCCGAGTGCTGCTCGACGATTTCCGCCTGACAGGCATTTCCTGGATTTTAAAAAATACATCGTTTTTAATTAAATCCTCATGAGATAGTTTCCATGTTGTTCATGGCTGAGTTTCTGCCTCTGTTTCCGGGGACTGTGTGGCTGCGGACCCTCCCTGTCCTGGTGCTTCTTTTCCCTCGGGACCTGGTGCAGAGATGCTGCTCCGAGTCCCAAACAGGACGACCTGCCTCCCTCTGCCTGCCTCCGTCTCTGAGGACCGTATCATATCGTACTTTCTTTTTTCTTTTTTTTAAATATGGAATGCTTCACGAATTTGCGTGTCATCCTTGCGCAGGGGCCATGCTAATCTTCTCTGTATCGTTCCAATTTTACTATATGTGCTGCCGAAGCGAGCACTCATTTCGTACTTTCTGTATATTTGCAGATAGGACATTCTGGGGGACCTAGACTCACTGGGGTGGCCTGGCAGGTTTGGCCTATGGACACCCAGGTCAGGAACCTTCCCCCTCATTAATCTGTGCTCCAGGTCTTGAAACTGTAAGACTCTGTACCTGGTTCTTTTAATTTATTTTATTTTCTTTTATTTATTCTTTTGTTTGTTTTTTGGGCCACACCCATTTGACGCTCAGGGTTACTCCTGGCTATGCACTCAGAAATCGCCCTGGCTTGGGGGGACCCTATGGGACGCGAGGGGTGGGGGGGATCGAACCATGGTCCCTCCTACGCTAGCGCTTGCAAGGCAGACACCTTACCTCTAGCGCCACCTTCCCGGCCCCTATTTTTTTTTTATTTTTTTTATTTTTTAGTTTTTGGGCCACACCGGCAGTGCTCAGGGGTTACTCCTGGCTGTCTGCTCAGAAACAGCTCCTGGAAGGCACGGGGGACCATATGGGACACCGGGATTTGAACCAACCACCTTTGGTCCTGGATTGGCTGCTTGCAAGGCAAACGCCGCTGTGCTATCTCTCCGGGCCCTCGGCCCCTATTTTTATTTATTTATTTTTGCACCACACCTGGTGGCACTCAGGGGTTACTCCTGGCTCTGTGCTCAGAAATTGCTCCTGGCAGGAGACCATATGGGATGCCGGGAATTGAACCTAGGCCTGTCCCGGGTCAGACACGGGAGAGGCAAACGCCTTACCACTGAGGACTCAGCACAGTTCTGAAAACATCCCCTCAAGCAGACAGGCATGCGCAGCACATAGACACACACGTGCCGTTACACAGATGCCCACGGACACATGTCACACACATGTACACATAGACATGCGTGTGCAGTCACACACAGATGCACACAACACACATGTATCCACAAAAACGTGTGCAGTCACGACGAAGATGAATAGACGCATGCACATTAAACAGACATGCCACGTGTGTACACATGGAAGCTCACACAGACACATTCACACACAGGTACACTTGTACACAGACACGTAAGAACATCCAGACCTGTGTGCGCACAAGCCGATGGTGCACCCACATACAGTATAGTACGCACAAGCACACATGCCCTGGATGTCTTCATGGAAGTGCGGCATTCCCCAGAGCCCACCAGAGGGCAGCAGAGACAGTTTGAGGCCCAAGGCGCTGCCTGAACCCCAGCACCCAGAGCACCGCACCCAGGTGTCCATCTCCGTGGGCTGGGAAGGACCTTCTAGGAGTACAGCAGCGGTGGAAAACTGCTTCTCCTACTAAGCCCCCAGAGGCCCAGCAGGGCTGGAAGCCCAGAACCTTCTATAAGAATAAAAAAAAGGGTCCAGAGCAGTGGCGCAGAGCCGTAAGGCATCTATCTGCCTTGCCAGTGCTAGTCTAGGATGGACCTCGGTTCGATCTCCTGGTATCCCATATGGTCCCCCAAGTCAGGAGCGATTTCTGAGTGCATAGCCAGGAGTAACCCTGAGTGTCACTGGGTGTGGCCCCCAAAAATAAAACAACAACAACAACAACAAAAAGAACAAAACAAATGGGGACTGGAGAGATACACACCAGTAGGGTGTTTGCCTTGTATGCGGCTGAACCGGGACAGACCCAGGTTCAATCCCCAGCATCCCATATAATCTCTGAGCCTGCCAGGAGCAATTTCTGAACTCAGAGCAAGGAGTAACCCCTGAGAGCTGCTGAGTGTGACCTAAAAACCAAATCAAAACAAGCAACAACAACAAAAAAATAGTGTTTCCACCTTTGCGCAGAGTGGTGGCACAAGCGGTAGGGTGTTTGCCTTACTATGTGATAACCTCGGACAGTCTGAGGTTCGATCCCCTGACATCCCATATGGTCCCCCGAGCCAAGAGTGATTTCTGAGCGCATAGCCAGGAGTAACTCCTGAGTGTCACCAGGTGTGCCCCCCCACCAAAAAAAGGTGCTTCCAACCCATGAATATAGAGAGGGAGCTGGTTAATCCAACACACCTGGGAATCCAGGGATGGGTCTCTGCAGCTCACCCATGGGAGATCTGGAGTCTTCCCCCCAGCTCAGCTCATCGGAAAATCCAGGTCCCCTTCCAGCAAACACTCAGCCCCATTGCCTCAAACACGAATCTTACTTGTTCACACAACACACACGGCACCATACATTAAGTTTACTTGTTCACAAGCACACACACACACACACACACACACACACACACACACACACACACACACACAAAGGCTACTTGCTCCCCCACACACTGGGGTCCTGAGCCTTGTCATCTACTTTCCTTCCTCATGACCCGCCCCAGCAGGGTCCATGGTGCCTTTCCCTGCTCTTGACATTGCCTCTAGGAAGCCCACTAGGATGGCTACCTCACAGGACTTCCTCCCTCAAGCACCGCCCCTGCTCTCCCACACAGTGCGCATGTGTGGTATGAGCACAGCACAACACCTGCAGCCTGCAGAGGGGTGCAGCAAGTTGGGGGTAGCAGCCAGCATGGCCTGGGTGCTTCCTCCGTTACTCTTGCTCCTGCAGCTCTCTTGCTCCTTGACTGAGGCTTTGGGCTCCCCAGGTAAGTGCCCCTTCCTCCTGTCCCCTGAACCCTCTTTCTTTCCCAGGCAAGGGGTGGCCAGTTCTGAGCCCGTCCCTGACATGACTCCAAGATGCAGCTTCAGAGCCCTTGAGGATGTCGCCCTTCCCTCCACCGTCCACAGCTGGGCACTTTGATCAAGGCCCTGACCAAGAGAACTTTGTCCTGCTGTTAATTTTAGGGCCACCCCAGGGTGCTCAGCAATCATCCTGCCAGAGCTCGGGGGCCCTGTGTGGTGTGGGGATCAAGCCCGGGTCACTTGCATGCAAGGCCAGCGCCCTGTATGCTCAATTATTCTAGGCTCAGCCTGGACTACCCAGCCCTGGGACCCCACATCACTGGAGGGTTTGGGCCCCAGGACCTCCTCAGCCCAGGCAGATGAGATCCTTCTGTCCCCCAAGCACTGTGTGGGGACCCCTGAAAAGGCACATTTTATTTTTTCTTTGGAGGGCTTTTGGGTCACACCCAGCAGTGGTCAGGGGTTACTCCTGGCTCTGCGCTCAGAAATCACTCCTGGCAGGCTCAGGGGACCATACAGGATGCCAGGAATTGAACTGGGGTCCATCAAGTGTTGGCCGTGTGCAAGACAAATGCCTTACCACTGTGCTATCACTCTGGCCCAAGAAGGCACATTTTCATTGGTTATTTGGCTTGTTTGGGGGGGGACACAGCCCAGGATATGATGCTCAGAGCCATTCCTGGCACTGCACAGGTTGTCGGGTGAGGTATTAATTACATTAATAAAAGTCCTGGATGGATGTAGATGATGGTGGATTGATGGTGAGGCCTTTCTCCGCCAGGTGCCTGCACCCCCTTCCAGCCGGCAGGTGTAAGGGTCCAGGGTAGCAGTGAGGAAATGACCCACAAGCAGTCAGTTGAAGTCAGGAGACAAGCAGTTTTTTTTTTGGGGGGGGGGGCCACACCCGTTTGATGATCAGGGGTTACTCCTGGCTAAGTGCTCAGAAATTGCCCCTGGCTTGGGGGAACCATATGGGACACTGGGGGATCGAACTGCAGTCCTTCCTTGGCTAGCGCTTGCAAGGCAGACACCTTAACTCTAGCGCCACCTCACCAGCCCGAGACAAGCAGTTTTATTAAAGGTCCTAGCCACCGTGTGTGGCTTCTGAGCTAAATAGCCTCTCTGCACCCAACCTGTCTCTCATCTCATCCTGCTTCTTCCTGCTCTGGCTTCTGCTCCTGCCTTTCTCCCAGAATCTCCCTCAGTCCCCGCAGGCAACCCCTTTGTTACCTTCCATAGATCCTCCCAGATGTGGAGGATCACCTGTGTGTCCAGGTGAGATAGGAGGAAGTTGTAGGGAGGGGTAACATAGGGGACTGAACCTGGTCTGCTGCCTGGGAGGCAAACGCCCTCCCTGCTCTGCTGTGGCTCCAGCACTGGTTTTTAAAATGTGATCATAAATAAGGCTGTGCGTTTTTGGGTGATGACATTCACAATTTGGGGGCCCAATTTCCTGCCGTTCTCACCACCACCAAATGCCACATCCCTGCCCCATGTCATCTCCGAAGAAATAACCATTGTTTGCTTGTTTTTGTTTGGGACCACACCTGACAGTGCGCAAAAATAACTCCTGGCTCTGGATATAGGTTAAGGTTTGGTTATTCCACAATTACACAGGCAGAATAGATACCAAAGAAGACTGATACAGGGCCGGGCGGTGGCGCTAAAGGTAAGGTGCCTGCCTTGCCTGCGCTAGCCTTGGACGGACCGCGGTTCGATCCCCCGGTGTCCCATATGGTCCCCCAAGCCAGGAGCAACTTCTGAGCACATAGCCAGGAGTAACCCCTGAGCGTTACCGGGTGTGGCCCAAAAACCAAAAAAAAAAAAAAAAAAAAAAGAAGACTGATACACTCTCTCTCACCTTGTCTTTCTCCCTCTCTTTCCTCTCCTCCCTCTCTCCACCTTGTCCCCCATTATCTCACCTCCCTGCCTCTCCCTCTCTTTAGCCCTCTATCCCTCTTACTGTCTCTCCCTCCCCCTCTCTCCTTCCTCTCTTCCTCTAATTCTCTCCCTCCCTCCATCTCCTTCTTTCTCCCACTCTCCCTCTCTTCTCCCTTCTTTTCTCTCTCCACAGAACGCATGTTAAGCCCCTGGTAACTTTTTTTGGGAGGGGTCACACCAGACAGTGCTCAGGGGTTACTCCTGACACTACACTCAGAAATCACTCCTGGCACGCTCGGGGGACCATATGGGATGCCGGGATTCGAACCACCGACCTTTTGCATAAAAGGCAAATGCCGGGCTGGTGAGGTGGCACTAGAGGTGTCTACCTTGCAAGCGCTAGCTAGGAAGGACCCGGTTCGATCCCTGGCGTCCCATATGGTCCCCCCAGGCCAGGGGCAATTTCTGAGCCTTAGCCAGGAGTAACCCCCTGAGCATCAAACGGGTGTGGCCTGAAAAACCAAAAAAAAAAAAAAAAAAGAAAGAAAGAAAGGCAAATGCTTTACCTCCATGCTACCTCTCCGGCCCCATCCCCATCCCTGGTGACTTTTTCCTGCAGACTTGTACTCTGCACCAACACAACCTCCTGGCCTGCTCGTGAATGGTTTCTATCCAGGTTATACTGAAGTCAGGTGGGTCCAGAATAAATAAAAAGAGAGAAGAAAAGAAAAAAGAGAAAAAAAGGAAAAGAAAAGAGGATGATAAGAAGTCCTCTATAATGGTCCCCCGTGCCTGCCAGGAGCTATTTCTGAGCAGACAGCCAGGAGTAACCCCTGAGCACCGCTGGGTGTGACCCAAAATGTAAAAAAAAAAAAAGAAGTCCTCTATATACCTCACTGTAGCAAGTCAGCCCCTGAAGAGGTTGACTGATGGAGGGATGGAGGATGAGGCCTTTTTCTTCCAGCTCGGAGCACTCGTCTGCCACCCTGTCTAGCCCACGGTTCTGAGGTGAAACGGCGGGTAAACAGCTCGCAGACAGTCAGGCTCGCAGACAGTCAGGCTCGTGGAAATATTCGCTTTATTCGGAGGACAAAACTGAAGTCCAAAGACTCAGCTTCCGTTCCAGCCAAAAAGCCCCGGCTTTCCACAGACCCTTGTTTTTATCCCCCAGAGTCAGGTACCACCCAATGGTGGGATCAGATACCAACCAATGGTGGAAGCAGAATCAGGTCCAACCCTAGGGTGGGGGCAGAATGCCAGGTCACACCCTAGGGTAGGGCACAATCACCAATCAGTTTAGGGTGAGTAACATAGTAATCCCCCAAAATATTTACATACACAACACCTCACAGCTCTGTACTCAGATACCATTCCTGGGAGGTTCAGGGACCATGTGGGGTGGCAGTAATTGAAACTGAGTCTAGCCCCCCAAATGACCTTTTTTTTTAATTTTGTTTTTGAGCCTCATCCAGTGGCCCAAAAAATCAGTCATTTTTCCTGGCTCTGTGCTCAGAAATTACTCCAGACAGGCTCGGGGACTCTATGGAATGCTGAGGATTGAACCCAGGTCACCACATGCAAGGCAAAGATAGTCTCCCTCCTGTGCTATTGCTCATCCCTTGAAATGACATTTTGGGGGGGGGGCAAACCTGGCTCAGGGGTTACTCTTGGCTCTGTGCTCAAAAATCACTCCTGGCAGGCTCGGGGGATCATATGAGAATGCCAGGAATCAAACCACAGGCAGATAGGCTTCGTGCAAGGCAAATGCTCTATTGCTGTGCTATCACTCTGGATCCTGAAATGACTTTTTGTTTGTTTTGGGGGTGACGCTCAGGGGTCACTCCTGGCAGGACACCGGGATTCAAACCTGCGGGGTCCTAAAACCCCCCGGAGGGGCCCGGCCAGCGGGGAAACGGCTGGGAGGCTTTTGGACTTCCGCACTCTTATTTGGCTGGGTTAAAAGAACAACCACACCTGTAAAAAATCTGAGAGAGGTTAGTAAAGAAGACCCCAGGCGAAGTTTCCGATCAGAGGCGAAATTTATTGATCCAGCATCTCTTATATAGAGGAGGAGAAATGGGCAGGAAAAGAGGACATGTCAATCATATTTTTTGGCGTGAAGGTTTTAGAACAAAGGCAGTAAAATATTCAGAAAGGAGGGAGACCTTATGTCTCCAAAGTGGGATTTGCAGCCTGCTTATCTGGGTTAACATCAGTTTGTGAAGGGGCAGGTTTTTGAAGTTAGCTGTTAACTCCGGAAAGAAGCTAAGGGGTGTGGTCTAGATCTGGAACTAGCATTGGGGGTGTTCACCATTCTCTTTGGCTTCAAAGAAAAATCTCCTTCAGCTGTGAAATACCTTTCCTGTTAGTCCAACAGCTTACAGCAAAGTCAGCAGGTGGGCAGCCTTAGGTAAAAGGCTGCATAAAAGACAGAAGACAGAAAAATTGATCCTCTGACAGGATACTGTCTCCAACACAAACCAACCACCTTAGGTCCTTAATTGGCTGCTTGCAAGGCAAACGCCGCTGTGCTATCTCTCCGGCCCCGAAATGATCATTTTTAAAAGAACTAATCATTTTTATTTTTATTTTTTTTTGGGTCACACCCGGCAGTGCTCAGGGGTTATTCCTGGCTCCATGCTCAGAAATTGCTCCTGGCAGGCACAGGGGACCATATGGGACGCCGGGATTCGAACCGATGACCTTCTGCATGAAAGGCAAACACCTTACCTCCATGCTATCTCTCCGGCCCCAAACTAATCATTTTTAAAAGAACTAAGATAGCATAGCAGGGAGAACATTTGCCTCGCACACAACAAACCTGAATTCAATCCCTAGCACCCCAGATGGTCCCCGTGGCCTGCTGGGAGTGATCCCTGAGTACAGAGCAGGAGCCAGTCCTGACCTTGAACCTAAAGCCCAACACAACCAAACCAACCAGCAAGCACTTGTGCAAAGCTCTGGGCACCGTGCAGGGCCCCCGGAGGTGCCGTGGTTTTGTTTGCCAACAAGCTGCTGTCTGTGCTACCCCATGGCAAAGTGGGATCTGGGGCCTGTGTCCTCCCTCCGTCCTCCCTCTCGCAGGTGTGCAGCAGTGGCCCCCACTCTCCAGTGCTCAGGCAGGTGGCTCTGCCAGCATCTCCTGCCACAGCCCAGGCCTGCTCGGGCTCTACCTGAAGCAGAAGTGGCCCAACAGCAGCTCCACCGTGTACTTCGAGGACGGGCAGGAGCCCACTGTGGACAGGCACTTCAGGGGCCGCGTGTCCTTCGCGGGGCCCATGGACAACCTGACCATCACCCTGCACAATCTGCGGCCTGCCCACAGCGGCCTCTATGCCTGTGTGGCCGTCACCTCAGACAAGGAGCTCTTGGGCGCTGGGACCCTGCTCATGGTCACAGGTAGGAACCTGCCCTGCTGCAACTGTCCGTCACAGTCGCCGAAGTTGCTCTTTCAAGCACACTTCCTCCAGGAAGGCACACAGATTGCCTCCCGACACACACATACTAGTGCTCCTCTGGGCCGGATCCGCACCCTCAGGCTCTCATGGATTCTCCTGCCCTTCTGTCCCCACAGAAGCCCTGGATCCAGACCCCGCAGCCCATGTGTGCAGCAAGACCTGGCTGGCAAACCTCTCCCTCTCCGTGGCCCTGGCAGTGGGCTTATTTCTACTGGGACTGGGGCTGGGAGCCGCGTGTGTGCTTCAAAGGTCAAAGGTGAGTGTGAGTCCCAGAGTCCCCTGTGCCCCTAAGGAGAGAAGGCGGGAGGAAGGCAGAAGCCAGAAGCTAGAGCATGGAGACCCCAGGACCCCTTTCTTCCCCCGTTCCTGTTGGGGTCCGGAGGAGAGGGTGGTGCCGAAAGCCAGTGTGTGCCAGTGTGACAGGAAGTCGGTGTGTGTGTGTCTGCGTGTGACCACATGTGAATGAGTGTGAGCGCCGTATGAGCCATATGAGTGTGAATGCTGTAAGTGTGAACATGTGTGTGATCATATGTGCAGGTGCAGGTGTGTGCACGGGCAGTGAGCATGTGTGTTCTGCTGTGTGAGGTGTGTGCGTATGTGAGAGTGCTCATTGGACTAGCAGCACACACGTGCCAGGAACATGCATGTGCGAGCCTTGTGTACACATGGGCACCGTGTTACGCACACGTGAGCACTCCTCCTGTGCAAGTGTGCGTGTGAGCACACTGTTGTCAGTGTGCATTGTGAGCTCATGTGTGCACTTTTTTGCGGGCTGCGGGGAGAGGAAGGGACATGCCTGTTGACTGTGAGCTTGCGAGTGTGTGGGAGTGTCTGTGTGTGGGAGTGTTGTATTGGAGTGTGTGTGGTGGGTGGGTCCTGTGGGTCCCACCTCCTGGAGCCTGTGCACTGAGACCACAGGGCTGTGTCTGTCTCAGATCCAGGCTGCCTGCTGGCCCAGGGCTGAGCCTTCCCCAAGTGTGGTCTACGAGGACATGTCCTACAGCCGCCGCAGCACCATGTCCACCCCCAATCACTACGAGCTCTAACTACTACCAGCCCCGGGAGCAGCCTCCTCCAGAAAGCCCTCCAGGTCCTCATGTGCCTTTCCAAAGCCTCAGTCCCACAGACCCGCACCCTACACAGCTCCTTGGAAATAAAGCCCCTGAACTCTCAGACCTCCCACAGCACCAGGGCAGCGGCAAAAGTGTCTCCACCATGGCATGCGTGCGGGAGGGCTCACAAGAGGGGCTGAATGAGCAAGGTGCCCCCATTCAGCTTGGGGTGAGAAGTGGGGACCCCGCCTTCAGCCCAGGTGCACACTGGTGAGTCCATAGGCTCGGAGTCCTGCCTGGGACAGGGTCACTTCACCACACACAGACAGACACACACACCCAAGGCAGGCAGGCCCTGCCCTGGGACATCCCTCAAATGTCAGCTCAAAAGTCAAACCTCAAGTGTCTGCGATGGAGCTGAGGCGGCTATGGTGCAGAAAGGGGCCCAGATATACCGCCGAATTCTCACACCTTCACCGCGTCTCCCCTCCCCCATGGCCTGAAACAGAACTGGGGGTCCTGAGGGAGGCCCCGTCCCTGCAGCCCAGCAGCTGAGATGCCTCAGGTGCGGCCCAGGTCCCTGCCCAGCTTGTAGGGTCTCCTGCTCCTGGGAGAGGCTCCACACACTCCCAGGGCTACAGCTGCCCCTCAGAGAGCACAGGCGTCCCGGGACCCCACCTGGGCAGTCAGCAGGTCGACCTGGTCCTGGCCCCTGGAGCAGGGAGGTGGTCCAGCTACGTGTTTGCTTGGAGGGGGCGCCCTGTCTGGGCTTCTCAATCCTCAGCCCCCAACCCCCACGAAGGCTCCGCCCAATTCCCAGAGCTGCCCAGAGGCCAGAGGGCCCTGAGCATGGAAGGCCACGGTGGACAGATCAGCCATGGAACTGGGCCGGGAGACCTGCAGTCGGGCCTGGATGACACGCCAGGAGGTGCTGTCTGTGGCTGCGCTGATTGGGCCCATGGCCGCCCTTCTCTCACTCCCCGGGTACAGACAGGGGTCATGCTCCCCTGGACCCGGGTGTCTTCTGAGCCGGGCAGTGCCTTGGGACCTTGCTCCCTGCATGCTGCAGTTTGGTTTTTTGGGTGCTGATGGGCAGGAAGCCACACCCTGCCTTTCTCAGGCGCTGCTTCTGTGAAAACAAACCACAGCCCGACCTGGTGGGTGAGCTTGGGGCTGGGGGCCCTTGTCTCAGGCTCGCTCTGACCTCCGCTCTGACTTCCACTGTGACCCCCGCCCTGATTTCTGCTCTGACTCCTCCGTGACCCTAGCCCCCAAGAAGTCTGGGTCTGTTCCAGAGGTGCCAGGGGTCCCCTGTTCCAGGCCTTCCTCCCTCCCTCCTGGGCACTGCTGCCCTCTAGTGGCAGAAGCTTCACCTGAGGTGGAGCCCCTCAGGTCTTCAGGCTCCCCACACAGGCCTGAAGGTGCCAGTTCAGGACCCTCCTGGGGACAGACAGGGTCACCCAAGCCTCTCACACACGTGGGTCCTGCAAGGGAGACCCCAGCTCCACCATCAAGCTGAGCCCACCAGGAATGAGCCCTGAGCACAGAGCCAGGAGTAAGCCCAGAATACCATCGGAGGTGACCCACAAACAAAACAAAAGTCTCTGGCAGGGGCCGGGCGGTGGCGCTGGAGGTAAGGTGCCTGCCTTGCCTGCGCTAGCCTAGGACGGACCGCGGTTCGATCCCCCGGCGTCCCATATGGTCCCCCAAGAAGCCAGGAGCAACTTCTGAGCTCATAGCCAGGAGTAACCCCTGAGCGTCACAGGGTGTGGCCCAAAAACCAAAAAAAAAAAAAAAAAAAAAAAAAAAAAAAAAAAAAAGTCTCTGGCAGAGAGAGGGGACAATTGAGTTAGGAGGAGCTTCACCTTCCTCAAACATGTCTGTCATGCAGGACTCAGGAGCTTCCAACTGAGAAAAGGCCACACCCAGAGCTGGATATTTCAAAATTCCTTTTCCACAGGCATTCAAAAGGCTTGCAAAGTACGACTGGCAGGTAATTCTAATGAAACTTGAGGGAAAGGGTTTTTTTTTTTGGTTTTTGGGCCACACCCGTTTGACGCTCAGGGGTTACTCCTGGCTATGCGCTCAGAAATCGCCCTGGCTTGGGGGACCATATGGGACGCCGGGGGATCGAACCGCGGTCCGTCCTACGCTAGCGCTTGCAAGGCAGACACCTTAACTCTAGCGCCACCTTCCCGGCCCCGAGGGAAAGGGTTTTCATCAAACCAATAAGTGCACAAAAGATTCAACCCACAAGAATATTTGGAAATGGGGGTCGGAGTGGTGGTTCGGAGCAGTAGGGCATCTGCCTTGCTGGAACTAGCCTAGGACGAACCCCGGTGTCCCATATGGTCCCCCAAGCCAGGAGTGATTTCTGAGCGCATAGCCAGAAGTAAATCCTGAGGGTGACTGGGTGTGGGCCCCCCCCCAAAAAAAAAACAAAATATAATATTTGGAATTGGGT